>NC_090740.1:128400218-128587718 GCF_036898095.1 Palaemon carinicauda | reverse complement strand
AGCAAAGGAGTACAGACAGTTTGAAAACGTTAGGACTGTGCAAAAGTCCTAACCAAGAAGACACCGTGAAGATCTGTAAAGAATCAAACTTTATTCAAGAAAATTGTGCAGATCTCAATACAGTAATCCTCCTCTTTACGTTGCTTTGACAAACATCAGTATCGACTTCTAAGTTGTTCATCCTTAATTGTTAAATGCAAAAATAAATCCCATTCACGCTGTTTTACCCTCCCTAACATCGATTTACATATTTTATAATAACGATGAAGAGCTTTACAGTACTGTACATTGGATTAAATATTGTAAAATTGCGCTTTAATCCCACAAGTCTCCTTCCAAAATATAAGGCTCAATCACCTACATACCAATGACATTATGCAGTAGGTGACAGAAGACTGGGTGAATTGTCCCTTTCCTTCCACCTGTCACTAGTCAACCCCTTTAGTCTTAGTTCTATCAACCCCTTTGTATTACCAACTTAATCTTTGTTTATCAAAATAATTTGGCAATTATCCATATCTTAAAACTAGATAAAGGCATACTAAACCTGTTACTCCTGTTAAAACTCTACCTATTCCTATAACCTAATCCCCATCATTTTATATTTACTAAAGTGATTAGAGCTGGAGAGAACGTATGCATGCAGCACCTGACCATAATTGGTTAATGTTTCTCCCATGGTACCACCTATCAGGACTTTTACTTGTTAAAGGGGAGGGGAGAGAGGGTGACACATGATTTTTAGTCGGAGGTTGGGTTGCCTGTGGCTATACTGATTTTAGCATTATGACTATTGTTCAAGGTAAGATTGATTGAAATTGTACAGCATATCTAAGCTAGGCTATCAGTGTCTGAACACACCTGGACCATGGCTTCCACTTGATAAATGTTCCATACTCTATTCAACTTAACCTACCCTAATGTAGTGAACACATCTCTACGGACTTGGGGAATTTGCCTCCAATCCCATTCACCTGAGCACTTGCAATTAGAAAACTTTTACATTTTAAATAATCTTTTCCCCATAAAGTGAGTTGCTATTTCACACCCATTCTAAGAGAACTGATTACCCACAATCTACACAACCTGAAGTACGGAACCCCTAGAAATACTGTACTGCAATCATAATTATCTTAGTAAATTTTAATCAATTAAATAAAAATGATAAAAAAAAATTACAAAATCAGTTTCAAAATAATTTACGAGCTCTCAAGATAATAAACTTTTGGCTCATCACACTTTCATTCCACCTGATTAAACTCAACTGCTGAAACAGAATCATTACAAAAACAATAAACACTCAAATTATATTTATACCTAAGATTAGCTTTACGTTTCTGTAGAAAAGTTTAAACATTGGCATAGAATATTCAAAATATAATTTGTATCTTTATTAAAGAACTGACATTTCTAATTAAATACAAGCCCAAAAGAAATGATCAGAGCATGAATATTTACAATGAATTGCATACAGTAGTAAAAGAATAGAAATAACGGTGTATAAAATATGATACCTGAAAAGAATGAGAAATACTGCAGTTTGCCAACAAAATGCTATTATAACAAAAAGTTTTATAAAGATCATATTAAACTGCCCAAGAAGCTCTTTTTGTTTGCGTCTTCGTATTTCTTCATGTTGATCGATATACTTGCAGTTACCTGTTCAGCTGTCTTGTTTTGGCCATAATAATCTACGAAATCTCCATCAGGATTGATCAAATATATTATAATAGTGTGATCCACCTGTGGAGGAAGACAAAAAATATATTCTTAGAGTTTTCAAATATGTTTTTAAAAGATTTTGAAAACTCTGAAAACTATTTTTATACAGTACCAAATAAATGCAATGACTATTCAAAATTAAATCATCATATTTTTTGCCAGATTAAGAACCATAATTGAGGGTCTATCATATTCTCAGACATGCCTTGAACTGTTAGAAAAGAAAATATATTTCAAGAATGACAAAAATATCATACGAGTTGTCCAGCACGTTAAATATGACAAATTCGAAGATAATTTGTATTTTTCCTAACCATACAAACCTTAGCTATTTACAAAGGGTTATTACTTTTAGCGTAGCTGAAATGGCGAGCCATTAGAATTTAACGAGGGTGTATTACCCCCCGCGCTAGTTAGCGGGGGGGTAGGGGAGTGGTAGCTAGCTACCCCTCCTCCCCCTCACACACACGTGAATACTCACTTTCACTTAGAGGTAGGACTTGTCTTGGGGGACAGGGCTGGCAGGCAAATATGTGTAAATAGCTAAGGTTTGTATGGTTAGGAAAAATACAAATTATCTTCGAATTTGTCATTTGTTCCGTAACCGAAATACAAACCACGCTATTTACAAAGGGTGACTTATCCCTTAGGAAGGGTGGAAAGTCCCCAGCCATACTGGCTTTGGCTTTACCCGGGGACTCAGAATCCGAGTGAGTCGCACTCGAGAAAAGGAGTCCCTGCACCTCACAAGTTCCTTGCTCCGCAAGGAACCATGTGGCCTACGTAAGCTTGTGTGTGAAGGAAGAAGTGTGACCCGTCTTAGGCAGTTGACCTGGAGTTCCAGAAGGAACTCTGGGTTAGGACGTTCCCAATACCACCTCGTCAGGGTATGGGGGACGCGACAGTATTGACTCAATACTCGGAACACAAGGAAGCATGGTTTACCTGCAGAGGTTCGAGGTCAGCTATGCAGAGACCAGGATGCTGCTTCCCCGTAGAGGGGATGATGAAGAAAGAAGTAAGGGCCAGACATACTTCTTTCGTTCATGCAGACTAAAACCTGATAACAATGCCCTCAACCTTCTGCTACCTGTCCAAAAAGGAGCCTGAGGTTAGACCAGCTGTTGTGTAGCCACCACAGAGCGATAGAAAACGTATCGAGACTCCTGTGGGTCACGCCCTGCAGGAAGCGGGCTGCGAAGGTCATCAGACGCTTCCAGACTCCAGCTTGTAGCACCTGCGTCACAGAGTAGTATTACTCGAAGGCGAGGACGTTGCGATGTATCCAACATCGTGCTGTAGGGCGACGTGACGGGGGAGGGTTTGAAGACAGGTCGAGATGAATGTACTCGAGTCCGGGCTGAAGAGGTATACTGGTGACTCTCCCCCCATGTCCTCCATGTGTTCCCAAATCGGCTGCAACTGAGGCCAAACTGCAGCTGTTCCCAGCGCTAACCTCTCGATTCCTTACTGGCAAGAAAGAGAAGGTCTTGGGACATAACACACAGAATGGAGACTCAAAATCTTGAATGAATCGGACCGAAGGGTCGGGACCCTCAGATTCTGAGTCTAGCCAACAACTCAGGAGCGAGCCTGAATGTTGCCTTCCCCTCTTCCTTAGAAAGGGGGGAGTAGTAAGAGACCAAGAAGATTGCTTACACACTGGCCGTGGCCAGAGTGAGCAGAAGACCCAAGGCGGAATACAATCCGAGGCCTGTCGTAAAAGGGTCTTGAGAAGATCTCTTAAAGGACTAAAAGTCCGAGCCATGCTCCAAGTTGGAGGTCTTCCTCCGACTAGGGCAGGGACGATCGTAGCTTCGCATGAGCGAGGATAGATCCAGCGGGCAGGAAAAAGTTATTCCTTTAAGCCTGAAGGTCAGGGAAAGGCTGAGCGACAGGCTTCATTGCCGAGAGCGGAAAGGAGCTTCCTCCCGCCGAAACGCAATAAGACCGTTATTGCTGGAGAAGAGGCCTCACGGGAAGAGGTATATCTCCCACGGCACCCACCACCTTAGACTCTTCACTTTGCCTGGGAGACCCCTGTGGATGACTATCGCAGATGACGCGACCTCCGTACCGCGACTGTAGCGGGTTGTCTCTCCTAGAGGAGGAAGCGTAGTGTCTCCAGGCATGAAGCCGAAGCGATGCCCCGGTTCGGGAGAGATGTCGCAGTGTGGTTGCTTGAGTAGTCTGCGCCGTGGGAGAAGCTCTCCCGGGAGTTCCGTCAGGGGAAGCAGAGGGTCCAGAAACCGTTCTGCGCATAGTCCCAGTGGAGCTCTCCCATTGAAAGGTTGACAGACAACCTGGTTTTGTTGAGACCCATTGTCCGCAGACAAAAAGGAGGGAAGACACAGGCGTCGAATTTGTCCCACCATCACCGGAATGCATCTTGCCAGAGTCTCGGGGTCTGAGACTGGGGGTAAGACTAGTGGAAGCTTGAGGTTCCAAGGTGTTGCGATCAGGTCCCCCAGACCAGCACTTGCTGGTTACCCAAGGTCAAAGACCCCTAGGTACACTCTCTCTATGAGGCTCTGCTCGGATAGTCTGAGAGAGACATTCCCCTGCCTGGAATGAGAGAGCCGATGGTGGAATTGAGAGAATCTCAATCATCCCGGTATCTCTACTACAAGATGTGAAGGTGTGAAAATGCGTCCCCTGCTGGTTAGAATGAAGTCGACGCGCAACGGGGCGACTTGGCAGGAGCTGTAGGATCTGAACAGGGGCCAGACTAAGGCCCTTAAGCCTGCCTGAATGATGGAGAGGTATCCTTCAGGTCTTGACCATAGGCCTGGACCGGAACATGCCCCCCCCCCCCCCTTTCCTTTGACGAGTCCGAGAACCGCATCAAGAATGTGGGGAAAGGACGAGAATATCCACTACCATCAAGAGGCTCCATAGGTCAACACCCATTGCAGGTTTAATAGTTCTGCTGGTCCCATAGGGCCAGGGAGTCCGGTTAAACATTGCCTGAAGCCACCGGGACTTGGATCGCCCCACATGGAACTTATCCTGAGGCGACCGTTCGGACTATAGACGGGTCAATGAGGAAAGAAGAACTAGGAAACGTTCCAAGGTAGGGCTGAAAGCTCTGCTTGACTGAGAACAGGTACTGCGACTCTCCTCGGTCTTGCCACAGTCAACCGAAAGGAAGGCTCGGAGGATGCGGTAACAGAATCTGGCGTCCCCAGGTGGTCACCCATCCAAGTACCGACGTTGCTTAACCTCGCTGGACGGACGAGAAGCGGGGTTTCTAATGTGGTAAGGCGGTTGACTCAAAATCATGGCCAGATACTCCAGATGTTGAGGCAGAGGAAGAGAAGGCTCCAAGCAAAATACCATGAGCCCACACTCATGGTCACATTCCGGAAGCTAGTCCCGGCGCTGAAGAAGGTCGAAACCCGAGCCTACCGGAGTTGACCAGCCCTCCAAACAGCAGAGGAGGCGGAAGCCTGCACCTGAGCGGCCAAGAGGAAGGCAGGGAGAGTTCTCTGGGGAAACAAACCTGCTATGCCACGGCGGGATAGCCACACTGCATCATAAGCAGGAATACTTGCAGTTTAGGCTGAATTCGACGAGCACCCTGGAAGATGGATGGAATGGAAACTGAAAGTACCCGTCCTTCCGATCCAGGGTTAAAGGAGTCCTGTCGCCTCGTTACCAGTCTGATCGATTCTGCTGGTCTACGCTGGCCGAAGTTTGTTCGACAAACTTGATCAGGACTGAGAGGTCGACTATGGACATCCCCTCTCAGATCCTTCCTTACAAGAAAGGATCGACTGAGGGGACCGGGGGTGAAGCCGTCGATGATCCTAAGGAAGACCTTCGCCTAAGGTATGGATCATTCTGCCCAACCGGGCAACTCTGCTGACGCTATGGCATAGAGGTTCAGAGACACTGAATTCGCTGACAGAGACAGCAGGCGCGATATCCTTGGCTACTCACAGAGATTGTGCGGGAATGGGCATCGGGAAGCTGTCATTCGGATGAGTAACCTTAAGCATCCTCCCAGCGAAAAAATCTGCAATCCTAGAGTTCGTGAACTCCTTTTAGGCCTATGCCCCCCCCCCCCCCCCCCCCCGGGGGGAATCTCCCGTGCCATCTGTTCCTGACAGGAGGAAACTGCAATTGGACACCTTGTCCCAGTTGTCGTAGCCGATAACTTAGGCCGACGTGGTTGAAAGAAAAGGGCGCTGGAGCCCTGCAGAGTCTGGAAGAAAGCGCCTTGGAGGAGTGAAACCGGAAGTCGATTTACTCCGCACAGCAGCTGTCTAAGTCTCTGTCCTTGGGCACAGACAAAACTCTTCTCAAGGATGGAAGGGTGTCTGAGGTCGTCGACCTCCACAGATGAGACACCCGAAGGAAGCCTTCAGTCAGCGCGTCCAGATGGTACAACATCGAGCTTGTCCGCAAGTAGATACTTAACGACGAAAGGCCAAGGTGTCTGAGCTCGAGAGGAGGAAAGTACCCTTGATCTTCCTGTAGCTTCCTTGAACCAAACCTCGGGCCGTAACCGAGGAGGGAAAGAACCTGGTAAGCTCCCAGAGGAAGAGGTAAGCAGTCACCCCTTGTCCGATGGAGAAATCTTGAACGGACAGCCCCCCCGCCAAAAATCCTTCCAGGGCAGGAGAAGGAGAGAGTACTCGTACAGGAGAGGGGACCCTCGAGACCGACCTCTTGGGAACCAACTTCGCCCTGGGGGAAGTCACCACGAAGTCCACTCCTCTCTTTCTCTTCAGCGTAGGAGAGACAGCCGCTGGTTTGTTACCCTGGCCGGCGAGTACTGGTTTCATAACCCTCATTAACGCCCGTGCCAGCGGACCAAACCATGTCTGCTGCTCCAAGGACACAGAGTCCGAAATCCTCGCTAAGGTGAAAGGGATCGGGCGATCCTTTGGAGTGGACCCGACGGTACCTGCCTGAAAAGAAGGTGGGGAAGAATGCTGTACTGACCTGTCTTCGTCCTGCACTACCAACCTGTGCTTGGATGGAGGTGATCCCGAGTGCCGTCCAGGAGCACGCGTCCCTGCTGCTACCACCGGCTGTGGAATTCGGCGCGAACTATGGTCGCGCGAGGGCGAACGGTTGCGCAAAGGCGAACAGTCGCGCAAAGGCGAATGGTCGCGCGGGGCGCGCAGGCGAGCGGGCGCGCGCGCGGGCGAGCGGGCGCGCGCGGGCGAGCGGGCGCGCGCGGGCGCGCAGGCGAGCGATCACGCGGGCGAGCGATCGCGCGGGCGAGCGATCGCGCGGGCGAGCGATCGCGCGGGCGCGCAGGCGAGCGATCGCGCGGGCGCGCAGGCGAGCGATCGCGCGGGCGCGCAGGCGAGCGATCGCGCGCGGGCGCGCAGGCGAGCGATCGCGCAAGCGCGCAGGCGAGTGGGCAGGTAAATGAACACGTGTCCGAGGCGACGAACGCAAGCGATGGCGTGACGGCGAGGGATCGTGCTGCCGCGTAGAAGAAGATCGCTGGCGATAATGACCGCGTGATGGTAAGCGATGGCGAGCAGCATGTGTAGGTGAATGATCGCGTGAAAGGGTGCGATGGTGATCAGCATCCGCAGGAGGGCGATCGTTCAGAGTTGTGCGATGAGGAGCAGCATGCGTAAGCGGGCAATCGTGCAGGGTTGTGCGATGGCGAGCAGCATGCGCAGGTGAATGATCGCGTGAAAGGGTGCGATGGTGATCAGCATCCGCAGGAGGGCGATCGTTCAGGGTTGTGCGATGAGGAGCAGCATGCGTAAGCGGGCGATCGTGCAGGGTTGTGCGATGGCGAGCAGCATGCGCAGGTGAATGATCGCGTGAAAAGGTGCGATGGTGATCAGCATCCGCAAGAGGGCGATTGTTCAGGGTTGTGCGATGAGGAGCAGCATGCGTAAGCGGGCAATCGTGCAGGGTTGTGCGATGGCGAGCAGCATGCGCAGGTGAATGATCGCGTGAAAGGGTGCGATGGTGATCAGCATCCGCAGGAGGGCGATCGTTCAGGGTTGTGCGATGAGGAGCAGCATGCGTAAGCGGGCAATCGTGCAGGGTTGTGTGATGGCGAGCAGCATGCGCAGGTGAATGATCGCGTGAAAGGGTGCGATGGTGATCAGCATCCGCAGGAGGGCGATCGTTCAGGGTTGTGCGATGAGGAGCAGCATGCGTAGTCAGCATCTGCAGTTGAGGGTCGCGCGATGGCGATCAGCATCCGCAATTGAGGGTCGCGCGATGGCGATCAGCATCCGCAGTTGAGGGTCGCGCGATGGTGATCAGCATCCGCAGTTGAGGGTCGTGCGATGGCGATCAGCATGCGCAGGTGAGCTAGTAGCTGGCGAACCATGTTCCTTCAGAAGTGTTGGAGAACGTTGGCGTGCCAGCTGTAACACACGTGGGCGATCCGGAGATCGCTGGCGAGCTGATGATCGCTGGCGAGCTGATGATCGCTGGCGAGCTGATGATCGCTGACGAGCTGATGATCGCTGGCGAGCTGATGATCGCTGGCGAGCTGATGATCGCTGGCGAGCTGATGATCGCTGGCGAGCTGATGATCGCTGACGAGCAGAAGGCTACGCGTGGAAGCCTGCGCAAAGAAGAAGTCCTTGACCCCGACCTGAACCGAAGTTCTAGATCGCGAGGGCGAACGTGGGCGCACAGGGCACGTAACAGGAACCGCAGGGAAGATCATCTTGAAAGCGCTGACGAACAGGAGAGCGCTGATGAGCAGAAGGGCGCGCAGGGAAACCCTGACACGCAAGGGAAGAACCCCCGTGGGGGCAACCCTTTGCCCCGAAGGAATCGTTGTCCGCCGGGAGACTGATGTCCGTCGGAAGACCGCTGTCCGTCGGGCAGACCGTTGTCCGTCGGGAAGACCGTTGCCCGTCGGAAGACGAGATCAGACTGCTGTCCATCTGCACCAAGGCGGAAGATCGAGAAAAAAAGGAGTGTAGGCTGCAAACGGAGATCCAAAAGGGCGCCTCAAGCACCCTTATAGGGAGATGAGAGGCCCTTACGACGAGGCGGACGGAGGGCCTTACGGCGAGGGAGGCCAACAGCAACAGCAACAGAAGAAACCTCCGAAGAGGAGTCTCTATGAGTGTACTCTCTCGCGAACGAGAGAGAAACACTTTGAGGAAAAGACTGGTCAGCCAGTGACCTAAAAGGAGCAATCCTCCGAAGAAGAGCTCCTGCAGTTGCCCAGCCCCTTGAGCGAAACTGCAGGTGCGACTGCTCAGCACCAAGAGCATAGTCGCACGAAAAAAAGGCAAGAGAAGAACCCCCCAAAAGGGGAAAAACTCAAGCCTGGACAGGAAAAACTTCCCTCGGAAGGAAAGTTATCCGCCCAAGGAGGCAAGCCTCCTGACTGTTCTAAAATGAACTGGAGAGCTGTCCGTCGACACGGGAGTACTACCAGTAGAAGGAGACACGCCCCTGACGAAAATACAAGGGGGGAGGCAGCAACAGCCGAATCCCCAGGACTCAACCAGACAGCTCACACCGTTGCTATATTACAGAAACGAACTAGATCGGTAACTGTAAAAAAATAAAACAAATAATATTAGTACACATTCATTCCCCCGGGAAGGCTCCGAAGAGGAATCCCGAGGGAAAGGAACAAGAATTACACAACAGGCACGTGCCCTCACAACCACTTACACTCGCGGAAGGAGAGCTGTAACCAAAACAGAATTATAACAATTATAATTATGTAACTATGTAATTATGTAATTAAAAAATGAATGAACACTAAAGAAAGAACGAAAACCCCGAAAGGAATCGTTCTACAAGCTGAAAAAAAAAACAACTACAATTAGATTCATAACTAATTGATACAAACTTACGCGTAGCAACCCCCCACACGGAAAGGAAGCTAGGCTACAAGGGCGTAGTAACACGTAGTAAAAGGGTGAACGACCCCAAGAGAGAGAGAGAGAGAAAGACATAAGTCAAACTCGATCGCCACCCATAAAATACGCCGTGGTGGCCTAACTGCCGAGGCCTCCACGTAGATATCGTACACTACACACACACATCTGAAAAGGAAACTTACTTATTTCTATACTCAAATATATATACAAACATGAAAACATGTTTACATATATATTGAGTAAAAGAAAAGTAAGCGATTAAGTAATGACAAAACAGACAATGGCTGCCAAGCGAGGACCAAGACAGAGACGTCTGTCACAGTCCGAGCCAAAAGTGAAAGTGAGTATTCACGTGTGTGTGAGGGGGAGGAGGGGTAGCTAGCTACCACTCCCCTACCCCCCCGCTAACTAGCGCGGGGGGTAATACACCCTCGTTAAATTCTAATGGCTCGCCATTTCAGCTACGCTAAAAGTAATAACCCTTTGTAAATAGCGTGGTTTGTATTTCGGTTACGGAACAAATGACTATTACATAACAATTAAAAAAAATACAAAAATTTTAAATAATTTTTATTTTTCCAAACATACTTACCGAGAACTACTTTCTTTAGGAGATCACTGGTTATCTCTCTCTGCCGACCAGAGTTTTGAATAGTTACCCCCCCGCTCCGCGCCCTCAGTAGCTTTACCCCCAGCATCCAGGAATGTGCCCCAAGGGTAGGATTAAGGTAGGTCGCTTGCTAGTCGGGTCACCCTCCTCATTAAGTTCTATTGAATTAGAATCATGCTAGTAAGGGAAGAAGGCACTCGGGGAAGGAAGGGAGGGCCATTACCCGAAAGTAGTTCTCGGTAAGTATGTTAGGAAAAATAAAAATTATTTAAAATTTTTGATTTGTTCCAACACGAATACTTACCTCGAACTACTTTCTTTAGGAGACTTACACTTTAGGAGGCGGGAGTGCTAATCTGACCCACTGACCCGGCCGTGGAGGCCAACAGGCCTCTGGATAACGGGACCTACCAGAGAGCGGAAGCGAGGGTAACTACACAAAAATTCACGTTAGTGTCTAGGAACTCACCTTTTGAAAACTTCTTTTGACGTTCCTTCTCGACGTGTAGTCGTGAAGAATGTGTTATTTTCTGGGAACAGACGGTACTCCCCAAAGAGGCAAGTAAGCAACTGGGTAGGAGGTAGGAAAACCGCACTTGTGCCTACCGGTCGCTAGTCTTGAATGCGCCTGGGGTTTACCGTTACACCGCTTGGAGGGCGGAGATGACTGTTCCAATGGAGTACCCGTCCAAGGATTTTCTTGAGTAGTCCTTGAGGTAGTGGGCAGTAAAGGTTGACTGGCTCGACCAAGTACCTGATCGCAGAATTTGCCCTACTGCCATGTTTTTCTCAAAGGCTAAGGAGGTGCTCAGGCCCCTGATGTCATGAGGTCTGGGAGTGTCTGGCACTGCTATGCCAGCTTCCTTGTAGGATCTGGCGATAACCTGTCTCAACCAGAAGGAGATGGTGTTTTTGGAAACTTGTTTCTTATTAATACCTGTGGAAACGAAGAGGCTCTTGATATCCGGTCGGAGATGCGCTGTCCTTTCCAGGTATTTTCTAATTGTTCGCACTGGGCACAATTTTAAGTCTTCTGCATTACCTGTCTTAGGGATGGCAGGAATTGAGAAACCTTCAAACCTCGGGTCCCAGACTGCTGGGTTCTGAGTCTTGGCCACAAAAGAAGGTACGAACTTGAAGGATACTTCTTTCCACCCCTTTGAGTGAGAGACGTCGTATGACAAACCATGGATCTCTCCCACTCTCTTAGCGGACGCCAAGGACAGCAAGAAGACGGCCTTGAGGGAAAGATCTTTGTCCATGATATCTTTCAAGGGCTCAAAGGGAGGACGACACAGCATCTTCAGGACCAAGGCTAAGTCCCACTGGGGCACCCTCCTCGCCTGAGGGGGGCAAGACTGCTCGAAGCTTTTGACAAGCATCGCTGTGTGTCTCGAGGCCCCCAGGTCGATGCCCTTTAGGAGGAAGACTTGGCCTAAGGCAGCCCGAACTCCTTTTATGGCTGGGATTGACATCCCTACTTTGTCCCTGAGAAACACCAGAAACTCTGCTATGTCTGGGACAGAGGCCTTAAGAGGGCTAATGTGCCTCTCAGCGCACCACTTTGTGAAGGAGGCCCATTTTGCCTGGTATATCGCAACTGACGACTTTCTCAGGTATAGCGACATTCTCTTAGCCGTGGAGGGAGAATAACCTTCCTTCTTCAGGAGCCGCTGGATAGTCTCAAGGCGTGAAGACGAAGGGAGAGTGGGTTGTCGTGGAACTTGAGGAAGTGAGGCTGGTGCAGAAGGTCTGACCTGGCGGGTAGAGGCCACGGCGGGTGACTCGTTAGGTCTTTTAGGTCAGCGAACCACTCCCTCTCCGGCCACCAGGGCGCTACCAAAGTCATATTTAGGTTTCGGGCGGCCCTTACTCTGTTGAGGAGCACCTGCCTTATCAACGTGAAGGGGGGAAAAGCGTAAACATCCAGATTGTCCCACTTGTGCTGAAAAGCGTCTTCCAGGGCTGCTTTCGGGTCTGGCACAGGGGAGCAATAGACTGGGAGTTGGGCGTTGAGTTTCGTTGCAAAGAGGTCCATCATCGGGGAACCCCAACGCTGAATGATGAGCCTGGCTACTTCCGGGAGGAGGGACCACTATGTCCCTACTATCTGGCCCATTCTGCTGAGGCCGTCGGCCAGAACGTTTTTCTTCCCGGGAATGAACCTTGCTAATAACACCACATGATTTTCCTCTGCCCAATTCAGAATCTCTATGGTGAGATCGCACAACTCCCTCGATTTCAAGCCCCCCTGCTTCTTTATGTATGCTACTACCGTGGCGTTGTCGCACATCAACGCCACGGTGTTTCCTTTTAGCAGACTTGCGAAGTGTAAGCATGCCTTCTGGACTGCTTTCAACTCCAGGACATTGATGTGGAGTTGCTTTTCCCCTTCCAACCAGGTACCTCGTGCCGTCCCGTCGAGGAGGTGGGCTCCCCACCCTTGGTTGGAGGCGTCTGTGAACAGGAGTAATTCTGGAGGGCTGGTTCAAAAGGGCATCCCCTTGAGGGAGTTTGACAGGCAGTACCACCATTTCAGGGAGAGTCTTGTGTCTGGAAGGACTCGAATTAGCACTTGTTGTGAGTGTGTCTGGCACCAAAGGCTCTTGAGATTCCATTGAATGGATCTGAGCTTCATCCTCCTTTGTGGAACTAGTTTCTCCAACGAGACCAGGTGGCCTATCAGCCTCTGCCAGTCTTTCGCTCTCCTTGGTTGTTCCGATAGGAAGGGCTTGATGATGTGCCTGAGGTTCTTGATCCTGTCTTCCGAAGGGAAAACTTTCCCTTGCATGGTGTCCAAAGTCATCCCCAAGTAGTTCATTCTGTTGGACGGGGATAGATTTGACTTCTTTGGGTTGATGACAATACCCAGATCTCTGCAAAACTGAAGGAGACTTCTCCCTTGTTCTTCCAAGAGGACCTTTGAGGCGGAAAGGAGCAACCAGTCATCCAGGTATCTAATAAGGCGGATGCCACGTTCGTGAGCCCACACTGATACAGTCGTGAAGACTCTCGTGAACACCTGGGGCGCTGTTGAGAGACCGAAGCAAGAGTCCTGAATTGCAGGATCTGGGAACCCCATTTCACCCGGAGGAACTTCCGACTCGATGGGTGGATCGGAATTTGAAAGTATGCGTCCTTGAGGTCGACGGTCATCATAAAATCTTTCTCCCTCAAGGACAGCAGGACTGACTTTGGAGTGTCCATCTTGAAGTCCGTCTTCTTGACGAACTTGTTGAGAGCCGACAGATCTATAACCGGCCTCCACCCCCCCCCCCCCCCCGGTCGCTTTCTCTACCAGGAACAGGCGACTGTAGAAACCAGGTCCTGGGAGAGGAACTTCTTCCATGGCGCCCTTCTCTAACATGGAGGACACCTCCTCTTGAAGGGCGGTCCTCTTTACCGGATCTTTGGGCGCTAGCCATTCCGTCCGGTTGGCCGGAATAAGAGGGGGTGGATTCGCCAGGAACGGGAGTCTGTAGCCCTCCTTTAGGACGGACACTGTCCAAGGCTCTGCTCCTTGCGCCTTCCATGCTTGCCAATGTAGTCTGAGGCATCCCCTAACCCGAGGCTTGGGCGGGGATAGGGGGCCTCCCACTCTACCTTCTTCTAGAGGAGTGGCCTGATCTGCCTCTCCTAGAAGCGGAGTAACCCGACCTGAAGGAGCTTGAGAGTGCTGTAGCACCTCTGCGGGAGGGTTGCGGAGTTGAGGACCAGGAGGAAGAGGGGGCCTCTCTCCTCGTAGTGCTGGAAGAGGCTTGGGGCGTCGCGGCGCTGTCCGAGACGGACCTCTCGTATGGAGGTCTCCTTGAAGCTGCCGGTTTGGTGACGTTGGCCTCCTTCTTCTTCGAGACCTTTTCCATCAAGGCCTCTTAACTCTTTCATCGGAAAAAGAGACTCTCCCCACAGGGGGAGGCTGTGAATTGCTCGCGCCTCCCTGTCCGGTACTTTTCGAGACACTTTGGTGAGAACAGTGTCTCTCTTACGGAGAACCCAGTTGGCTGTAAGGGCGAGAGACTGATACGTCAGGAATTTGAGGGTTTTACCCCCGGAGGTAATGAGGTCCCTCATCAGGCTTTGCTGGTCAGGGTCTTCGGGGTCGTAGGAGGCTTGCACACCCACCAACGTGGACGCCCACCAGTCTAGCCAAGAGGAGACGTTAATCAAGTCTCGCGACATCTCCTCCATCATGGAGGCCTCTGCAGGTGAGAAACAGACTGGGGCCGAAGAGGCTCTGTCGTCAGAAATGCCTTGGCTCAGAATGTCCACGGCCGTCTCCACTTTACAAGGGCCTGGGCGACGACCTTCGGGCACATAGAACTTCCCTTGGTTCTTGAGGCCCTGGAGTAATTTAGAGGCACTCTGGGTCTTGGGAGCCTCGGCATTGCCGGCCACCACTTTGTCTATAAACTCTTGCCCTAGAACTAGGTCTCGGGCCAGAGGGAGTGCCAGGGACGACTTAGGCTGGGAGGGAGTCTGCATAATTCTCAGGAGACTCGACCTCCAGGAATCTCTATCTGTCGCTGCAGGTTCCGCTATTCCGTGGTGCCTTCTGATCAGGCTAACCACTCTCCTATAGGCAGAGTCTTCCATCGGGGAGCCCTCTCCTCCGTCAGCCGAGGCCTCGGCCTGGGGCAGGGGAGTCGGTTTACCGGGCACGACCGGATGCCTGGCCCTCGGGGCCAGGGGCGCCGTCCTGCCAAGGTACTGGACCTCATCTGCAGGTAAGACCGCACCAGGGGCTCGGGATAGTGTAGGCACCGCTGGATCAGTGGGGACTCTCGTACGCCCGAAGGCTCTGGGTGCTGAGGGCACGGTTCCCGGGGGCTGACCCGACAGTGGGAACCGTTCCTTCCGACCTGAAGGCCGCACCAGCTGGGCTGGTTCGGCCTGGCTGCCTGGTAAGAAGCGCGTTTCCCCTGCTGGGCGGGGTGAACCGGAGGCCTCGAGGACTTATGCCTAATAGAGAGGTCTTTCCTGCGAGCCAGGTCGCGAGGGTCAAGGCCGTGCTTGGAGGGCGGCCGCCTTGGGGACCGCTCGCTGGACTGGTGGTCCGGGGAACAAAGCACCTTCGATTTCCGCGACGAAACGTAGATCCAGGCGCCCCCGGGAGATACACTTCTCCTATACTTACGGCTCGGGGAGCGGGATTGTTTCCTGCTGTAACGAGAGCGCGACCTTGACCTGGAACGCTCGGTCCTGGACCGCTCCCTTCGACGGCGGTGTTTCACCTTGACCTCTTCCTCTGACGAGGAATAGATGTCCGAAGAGCCAGACGACACTGCGTTCACCACGTGTCGGCTGGAAGCGGGGACTGCGGGGGACTTCTTCGGTCGTTGAATGCCAGAGGTCGAGGGCTGGAGGAAGTCATCGGGAACTTCCGTGGGAAGGGTTGGGAACGACTCAAACCGTTCCATGTCCGGGAGCCAGGGATCCAGGGCTACATCCATCCTCAGGGGAGACCTACCCAGCGTCTTTGGGAGCCTCCAACCGTAGGCATCGTGACCTGCAGGTTGGACTTTACTCTGGTTATCTCCCCCTAAAGAGGAGCCAGAAGCACAAGCCCACGAGGGCGGCGGCGACACTGAGACTGCGTTACTACCCCACACGGGGTCATCGGAGGAAGCGTGCCCCCCGAGCACAAGGGCCGACTCTCCGGACGCACTACTGGGTCCTTCACTAGCCCTAGAGGGGCCTGCTACTGGCCCTGCACTAACACTGGGCTCCTGGGATAGGACGCCTTGCTCATCCACTACACTAGACTTACCTCGTCCCCTACTTTGTCTAGGGGACGGCGAAACCGAGACCCCGTCGGAACGCTCACTGGGTGACGGTATCGGCGAGGAAACACTAACTTTCCTGGGGGAACGTTTCGCTGATTTTCTCTTCTTAGTACCATAACGTACCCACTGTATATCGCTCCAGTCCACGCACTCGGGGCACGTGTCTGCTGACGAGCACACTTTACCCCTACAGGAGGAACAAAGGGAGTGAGGATCCACTTCGGGCTTGGAGAGGAACGCTCCACACGATTTCCCGGCTCTAGGCCCAGGACAACGGCGAACCTGCTCCATAACGCACACAACGCACGACACAAGCACTTAAGGAAATGAATTAAACACTGGGTAAGCACACGGTTGAAAAGTGAACGCACAGGAACACTTGGGAAAGCACACTGGAAAAAACGCAAGTTGCCACGCTGGGAACACGTGGGGCACAGGACGCACACAAAGGATCGACAGAGATACGAGAGCGAGACATGTTAACCTCTCGCGACCAGAGAACTTAATGAGGAGGGTGACCCGACTAGCAAGCGACCTACCTTAATCCTACCCTTGGGGCACATTCCTGGATGCCGGGGGTAAAGCTACTGAGGGCGCGGAGCGGGGGGTAACTTCAAAACTCTGGTCGGCAGAGAGAGATAACCAGTGATCTCCTAAAGAAAGTAGTTCGAGGTAAGTATTCGTGTTGGAACAAAGTATTTTTAACCAGCAGTTCATACTGATTGGATGATCGGGCGTTAGTGAATACAGTTTAAAGCAAACCTATAGTCATTCCAAGTACTGTTTGCTGTACTTGAAAGAAATGATGTTCAAATATCTTTGAAAATGTTTTGCCCAGGAAACCAAATGATAATTCAGAGGTTGAACGGGTAACTGTGAGACGAAGAAACTGTAGGGCTGATGCATATGGCAAGCATTATAATGCCAGCCAAGACTCACCCAGCAACCACCCTCAGCACTGGCATTTAATTTCTTTATTATAATGTTTTCTGTATTCTACCAATACAAGAAAATATCTACATTCTGGTGCTTTGGACTGGAAGAACTTGCGCTGTGTTGGGGATTTGTTTTCCATGACTAGTCCGGATCTTTTGAGATAATTCGTCAGTTTAAAGTGAACAAGGGTGCCGGGGTTGCTTTTGTTTACATCCCGCCACAGTGAGACAGTCCATCATTGAAAGCGATGGTGATGACCACCAACCTGAAGGTATTTGCAGTTAGGATCCCTTATTTTGGTGTCTCCTCATAGGCCAAGAACCATGAGCTCCACTATTCTGCTTTTTCTTTTCACTCTCTTTTTCTTATAGAGTATCTTCAAGCATCCACAAATCTCTCGGAGAAGGTTTTTGTTATCTCCCAGATGTTAACAGAAACAAACTACTCTGAAGGAAATGAGAGAGAGAGAGAGAGAGAGAGAGAGAGAGAGAGAGAGAGAGAGAGAGAGAGAGAGAGAGAGAGAGAGAGAGAGAGAGAGAGAGATTATTTCCTTTCCTCACCAGACTATTTTTCCCTGTTGAAGCTCTTGGGCTTATAGCCTCCTGCTTCTCCAACTATGGTTGCAGTTTAGCTATTACAGAAGGAATAATAATAATAATAATAATAATAATAATAATAATTTCATTCTTAGTGGAGGTAGGAATTTACATTCAGCATCAGATTCTGCCGACCGAACCTGTCTTGACTAATGTTGCTGACAAGGGTATGTTCTAACCTGGATCTGTCACCTCAAGCACAAACCCATTAAGACTACTATGGCTGAAAAGAGATCCCTCATCCACTAAACATGCTTCTTCCCGATAAACAACTGCTGTCCTCGGCAGTATTAACACCACCTCTTTAGAATTAGGTTAGGGAGTCATAGATAATGGGATAGTAGCAATAACCTTGAATTCCACTTCATAGAATAAAAACTCTTCAACTTGCAAAGAAAAAAATTAGAAACACAATCTAAAAAGCATATTTCAAATCAGAAATTCAAGGATCGCTCAAGAAATCCCCCTCATCTATCCCACTACAGCCAACTCATCTCCTACCAAATCTGTTCCTTTCATAGCATCCAAGCCCAAAGGCTCAGGCAATGTAGAATCCCAAAAGTAGAAAGAGGGAAGGGCGGGAGGAACAAGGGCTCCCGAAGAGATTAGTTATTGGAAAGAACTACCACAGAGGAACCACTAAAGACAATATTTCTTTGGTATATCCTGTTGTACGGGGTTCCCTGTTCTAGCCTAAACAGGAAGATTCATGAGAATCCCACAGCTTGTAACCCCAAAAACATTTATATATTGCAGGCTTTAAAATTTCATTACTTACTAGAAGCAATAACAAAAATAACATTAGCTGTTAACATAAGACAATAAGGAAAAAAATAATGGTTTTCAATAACCAGGAGATACTTTCACTAGTTAAATATTTCTATGGACAACAACAACAAAAAGTACTAAGAGTCCAGAATTACAATATCAATGAAAAATACACTTACTATATAATCATCATCATCATCACGAGGTCCTGCGCTGAAGTAAACTCTATATGCCCGACAAGCTTCACCAATTTTTTCTACAGATCCTGTCATGCCCAACATTTTTGGATGAAATTCTTTGAGATATTCTTTAATGAGTTCTTGAGAGTCTCTCATAGGATCGACAGTTATAAACAGGGGTTGTATATTTGGTACATTTTCCATTCCATCTGTGGAAAATAACATGCAACTGCATAAATTTGTAACCTGATAAAACTAAAATAGCAGATTTTCAATTAGGCAGAATACCGTAGTTTTTATCTTAAAATTACTAATTCATGTGGGGCTACCCATATCTGATGACCACAAGAATTTGGAAGTTCAATTAATTCTGTATGAATCTACTATATTACACTATTATTCAACATTATACTTTGTACATTGTATATTTAAAGCTATGAAAAAGTTAATCATATTTGGGAAACAAGTTTCATATTTTTCTAAAGACATTGTGGCACTTAAATTTCAAGTAATGGAAATTGAAGTAGTAATTGTATTTAACAGCATACACACAAAGCCTCTAAATTCACAGGTACTGAGGTATGGAATAAAAAAAGAGCAAACGTAATGTATATCCTTGTCAATTTTCCCAGGCATGTAATGCCATAAAGTATCATGTACTTAATATAAACTGATCACTAGTGCAACAATTACTGCATGTTAAAACACAGGTTTAGAAGGGAATTCTAAATGAAGCTAAGAACCCTACACTTATCTAATTATCTTATGAACTTGACTTTTCAAGAATTTCATTAATCTGGTATGAATGTTATGAAGGATGCTATTTAAGCAAACTCATTAGTTACAAAGAATGGAACAGGTAAATATGACTATATTTCAGTGTTGCATAAACCTTATCATTTCTCTTCACACAATATTTTATAGAACCCATAAATCACGTCTTCAGATCTAATAGCTGATTACCCTTAAAAGCAACAGCCCATGTACTGTATGGACTTTAGACAAGGGATACAAGGAAAGAGAATGGAATGGATTGCATGAAATATGAGCCATACAGCTCAACACTTGGGCTAGGGAAGCCATTCAGTACAGTCCTGATAATTTACAAAATATGATATTTTGATTATAAAATAAATTTTTGAATATACTTACCCGGTGAATATATAATAGCTGACGTCTCCGACGGCTCGACAGATTCCAAAAACTCGCGAGCGATCGCCGTGAAGGTTGCGGGTGTGCCCACCAGCGCCGACTACCGGCCAGATACCGCATATACTTGTAAACATCTCCAGTTCTTCTCAGTCCCCTAGGTCTCTATCGGGGAGGAAGGGAGGGCCTTTAATTTATATATTCACCGTGTAAGTATATTCAAAAATTTATTTTATAATCAAAATATCATTTTTAAATATTAAACTTAGCCGGTGAAAATATAATAGCTGATTCACACTCATGGTGGTGGGTAGAGACCAGTATTAATACAATAAAGGCGTATATGCTCAAGAGTTTTTGACAATTATTCAAAAAACAGACTTAAGTATAGGTACCTGGTAAGGAAGGAGACTCTGATTATTACTCTGCCTCATTAGTCCGCTTTCCTCACGAAGCCCAGCCATCCTCTCAGGATGCTGAAAGACTCCCAGGAGCTGTTATATCCAGGGCGAACACCCCTATAACAGGACCTCATCAATACCCTTAATCTGGGCGCTCTCAAGAAACAACATTTGACCACCCGCCAAATCAAAAAGGATGCGAAAGACTTCCTAGTCTTCCGTACAACCCAAGACAAGATTAAAAACATTTCAAGAGAAGATTAAAAGGATATTGGGATTAAGGGAATGTAGTGGTAGAACCCTCACCCACTACTGCACTCGCTGCAATGAATAGACCCAGGGTGTAGCAGTCCTCATAAAGAGTCTGGACGTCTTTTAAGTAAAATGAAGCGAACACCGACTTGCTCCTCCAAAAGGTCGCGTCCATAATACTTCGAAGAGACCTGTTTTGCTTAAAGGCACCGAAGTCGCTATCGCTCTCACTTCGTGCGTCTTGACCTTAAGCAAACAACGATCTTTCTCATTTAAATGAGAATGTGCCTCCCGGATTAAAAGTCTAACAAAGTAAGATAACGCATTCTTAGACATGGGCAACGAGGGCTTCTTAACGGAGCACCATAAGGCCTCAGAACCACCTCGTAATGGTTTAGTTCGAGCTAAGTAAAACTTAAGAGCTCTAACGGGGCACAGCACTCTTTCAACTTCGTTACCTACGATTTCTGACAGACTAGGTATTTCAAAAGATTTAGGCCAAGGACGAGAAGGCAGTTCGTTCTTGGCCAAAAAACCAAGTTGAAGCGAACATGTAGCTTTATTTGTAGAGAAGCCGATGTTCTTACTAAAAGCATGGATCTCACTGACCCTTTTAGCCGAAGCCAAGCACACCAAAAAAAGCGTCTTGAGGGTGAGATCCTTCAGGAAGACTGAATGCAATGGCTCAAACCTGTCTGACATTAGGAACCTTAGGACCACGTCTAAGTTCCAAGCGGGAGTTGACATACGACGCTCCTTAGAGGTCTCGAAGGACTTAAGGAGATTTGGAGATCCTTGTTATTTGACAGATCCAAGCCTCTATGTCTGAAAACAGACGCCAACATGCTCCTGTAGCTTTTAATAGTGGGAGCAGAGAGGGAGCGAACATTTCTCAGATGCAGGAGAAAGTCCGCAATTTGGGCTACAGAGGTACTGGAAGAGGAAATAGAGGAGGACTTGCACCAGTCTCTAAATACCTCCCATTTCGACTGATAGATCCTGATGGTAGAGGATCTTCTAGCCCTCGCGATCGCTCTAGCTGCCTCCTTCGAAAACCCTCGAGCTCAAGAGAGTCTTTCGATAGACTGAAGGCAGTTAGACGAAGCGTAGGGAGGCTTTGATAAAATCTCTTTACGTGAGGCTGTCGCAAGAGATCCATCCGTAACGGCAGACTTCTTGGAACATCTACCAGCCATAGAAGTACCTCTGTGAACCACTCTCTCGCGGGCCAGAGTGGAGCAACCAATATCAACCTGGTCCCTTCGTGAGAGGTGAACTTCTGCAGCACCTTGTTTAGGATCTTGAAAGGTGGAAAGGCATAAACGTCCAGGTGAGACCAGTCCAGCAGGAAAGCGTCTATGTGGGCTGCCTCTGGATCTGGAACTGGAAAGCAGTAAGTCAAGAGCCTCTTTGTCAGAGAAGTCGCAAAAAGATCTATGGTGGGTTGACCCCATGTCATCCATAGCTTCTCGCACACAGTCTTATGCAACGTCCACTCCATGGAGATGACTTGTCCTCTTCTGCTGAGGCAGTCCGCCAAGACATTCATTTTTCCTTGCACAAATCTCGCCAAAGGAGAGATGTTACTTGCCTTAAATGTAGTTCCTTCTGATCTGTGGATCAAAGACCCGAGCATTCCAGACTGTCCAGTGGAGCTCCCTAACCCAAAACCGAAGCATCTGAATACAACACATGGTTTGGGTTCTTGATCGCAAGAGAAAGACCTTCTCAAAGTCTGATGTTGCTGTCCCACCAAGTCAGACATGTCTAGACTGGGTTGGAGATTGGGAAAGAGATACTCTCTAAGCCCTTCTCCTTGTTCCAATGGTTTAGGAGAAATTGGAGAGGGCATAGGTTGAGTCTCCTCAGAGAGATAAACTACTCCAGCGATGAAAGAGTTCCCACGAGACTAGTTCAAACTCTTACAGAGCAACTGTTTTCCTCTTGCAAGTGAAGGACTTTTAACAGAGCTTGTTCCATTCTTGTGGGAGACGAAAAGGCCCGAAAAGTCAGACACTGTATCTCCATTCCCAAATAAAGAACAGTCTGGGATGGGGTACTGTAAGTTACGACTTCTCTACGTTCACTATGAGACCTAGCTCCTTGGTTAGGTCTAATATCCATTAGAGGCTCTCCAGACAGTGATATAATGACGACGCCCTGATTAGCCAGTCGTCAAAATAAAGGGAGGCTCTGAATCCTCAAAAAATGTAGAAAGCTTGCTACATTTTGCAAGGGCCTTGTAAAAACAAGAGGAGCAGGAATGTGGCCGAAGTACAGTGCTCGACATTGGTACATTACTTTCCCGTCCACAAACCTCAGATGTTGAAAGTTTGGATGAATCGGGATGTGGAAGTATGCATCCTGAAGGTCGAGAGAGACCATCCAGTCGCCTTCCCTTACTGCTGCCAAGACAGATTTGGTAGTCTTCATCGTGAAGTTTGTCTTGACAATGAACACATTGAGCGCACTTACATCTTAAGTACTCCTGCAGTGAACGTGGATGCCAGATCATTGGAGCCATCCCTGATAGCCTTGTTCCTGCAGTGAACGTGGCTGTCAGATCATTGGAGCCATCCCTGATAGCCCTGTTCATGCATGACATAATTGTACAGCAAAACATTGACAGCTGGAGAGACCTTCTGACTTAAGGCTCCCAGGGACCAACCAACAAATAAAAACTTCAAACGCTCGAAAGCACTCCTAACAGGAGATGGTCTAGCTCTGAAGCCGACCATAAAATCTTGGAGCGTCTCATGGCCAGGCGACGGGGAGAGTCTATGAGGCTTGAGAAGTCTCCCTGGGCAGAGGCAGGAACTCCCAAGCCGAGAACTTCTCCCGTGTCATACCAGACGCTCGCTCTAGAAGCCAGTTTAAAAGGAGAGAAAGCAAAGGCTGTCTCCCCCAAACTCCTCCTGGTGATCAACCAGTCGCCTAGCAAACGTAAAGCTCTCTTAGAAGAGCGAGAGAGCACTAGCTTAGAAAACGACGGCTTCGAAGTAGCTAGGCCTAGTGTAAACTCTGACGAAGGCGAACGAGGAGCAGCAGTTACAAAATGGACCGGAAAAAGATCCTTAAAAATCAGCATGATTTTTTTAAAGTCCATAGAGGTCTGAGCAGCTTTAGGCTCCTCTCCGTCTGACAAAGTCCCCAAAGGAATATCAGTAGGAGGAGGATCAGCAACTTCCTCATCTGAAGGAACCTCGTCCGACAATTGTCTAGTCTCATGAAAAGGAGAGACCTGCCGCGGCGGCAATGCTTGACAGGCAATGTCAACAAGCAAAGGAGCAGCAATAGCAGTAGAGGAAGCGACGTCAGGTCGCTGCTGAAAGGAGTGAAAACCTTGTGACTGTCCAACAACAACAACAGGAGTTGATGGACGCTCGACGTCACGTCGGAACTGCATTGACTGCCTAGACTGAGCAGTCAAAACAACCTTCGACTGCGGTGATTGACGCTCAACATCAAGTCGAGGCAACTGAGCTGGTTGGCAAACGTCCTGAACGTCAACACGAGACTGCGGCAGCGGCTGAACGTCAACACGAGACTGCGGCAGCGGCTAAAAGTCAACACGAGACTGCAGCCAGGGAGGATCCATGTCACGTGACTGACGTGAAAAACTCCTGACATCACGTTTCAAAGTACAAGAAACGTCAGCACTAACGTCAAACGGACGAGTAAATGCTCGTTTGGGCGGCTGACGGCCAGAGTCTCGTTTAGCGTAACGGCGACTCGAAAGCGAAGGTTCATCGTGAACCTGCTCAACGTCATACTTCTCCATAAGGGAGGCAAGCTTAGTCTGCATGTCCTGCAGGACAACCCATTTAGGATCAACGGGAGTCGGAACGGGCCGAGACGACGGTAACGTCTGTGTTGGCAAAACATTGCCTTTACCGCGACCCTCGGACCCCGTGTTACGCTTGCGTTTAAAAGGCGAACAGTCTTCCGACGACTGCAAAGGGTCAGAGCTGTCCCCATGGCTACAGCCAGGACGCTGGACCTGTCCTGAAGGGACTGACTTTCGCTTAAAGGGTCTAGAAACCTTGCGCCAAGGTTTCTTTTGCGAAAAGTCTTCGGATGACGAGGAGAACACAGTCTCACCCGTCTTATGGTAAGGGCGATCTTGACGAGAAACGTCCGATACCAAAGAGGGAACGTCTGTACGTTGGTTAAAGCCTCTCGTCCCCTTAAGTCCTACGACATTACTCCTCCCTGGTGCAGGGGAGCCTGAAAGAGGTCTCGGACTAGGGGAACGACAACCACGAACAAACGAACCCTCCGCAACACAGCACATGTTTTCTTGCACTCACTTCACTGATATCGTATTTTTCAATAATTTCACATTAGGCATGAATAAAACTGATATCTACCTGAAGCACGCAATTCTCCCTTACATCAAAAGGTTATAATTGCGAAATGAGTCGTATAATGTAAGCACATTAGTATAAAATGAAACACACATGCAAAAATCAAAAAACATATACATATATATCGAATAAAACGGAAATATATAAAGTTAAAAAGGATCAGTGACTGGGGAGGAGACTAAACACTAGTTCACTAAAGACTACGTTTTCAATCTCTCACCGTACAGTGCCTTGAGACGAGAATAAAGACTAAAAACGTTTTATCCTTTCTCCCCGTACAGAGACTTGGGACGAGAGTAAAAAACTGAATCGAGAACAACGTTACTCGCTCCCAAACTCCTTACTTGGGACGAGAATAAAGATCGGATCGTTCTCTCTTTCTCTCTCTCTCTCCGTCTCTCTCTCTCTCTCTCTCTCTTGTCACACACAAGAGAATTGCCCACTCACCCTTCGTCAATAAACAGGTTATTTGACCAAAGGAAAAAACTGAAAGGACTAAGAAATTGAAAATTAACAAGTTCCTTTAAATTAGTATTTAAAACACTTCAGTTTGAAAGAAGAATGAACAAAACGTCAAAATCGATTTACTCTTTCTGCAAAGTGAAACCGTGATTCTCTCTTTCTCTATCGTAACGATAGAGCGCAAACTGCGTAGCATAAATAAACCAAACGTTAGTTCATCTTTGAAAAAACAGCACGAAGACTATTCAAAGAATATATTTCTTAAAATATTTTCTAAAAAATATTCATTTCATAACTCTTACAGAGCAAATGATTTAAACTTAACGAAAATAAAAGTTGAATGGGCTCAACGTTGTTTAACTTCGGTTTCCAAGTTAGGACCGCCTACATCTCGGACTAGGGGAGGAATAGGTAAAGGCCGCATATAAACAAAACATAAAATTTATCTTGATGTTTAGTATAAATGGAAAGCTAATCGAAGAGGCCTAATAAAGGCGGGTGAGATATAAAATATATAGAGGAAAATCTATAATTATCAACAATAATTTATAACGTGACAAAATAATTACTAAAAGCCTTAAACACACTTCCGTACACTGAGGGAAGGGTCGGCCATCTTTACTCTATGGAAAAACCAGAGATAAAAAAAAAAAAACAAGGGCAAAACACTTTTCCTCTCCTTTCAAAAGCATTTCTTTTGAAGATAGTATTGAATAATCCAACACGGCGAAAGCAATAAAACCAAAACCAAGTACTTCACCAATTCGGTAGAAAACTCGAGGTCATAAAGCGAGTGGAATCAACTTGTCGATGAAACCGACAGAGAAGAACTGGAGATGTTTACAAGTATATGCGGTATCTGGCCGATAGTCGGCGCTGGTGGGCACACCCGCAACCTTCACGGCGATCGCTCGCGAGTTTTTGGAATCTGTCGAGCCGTCGGAGACGTCAGCTATTATATATTCACCGGCTAAGTTTAATATTTAAAATAATGAATTTCTAGAAAACAATAATTATTAAACATTTAACACACTTATGCGTAAAAAGTATTCATATTAAAACATATTCCTACATTAAAATATACTGTATACATGTCCTTCAATAGCATTAAAAATCAATTAAATTTTGATAAAAAATACTCTTTTAAGAGGCTTAATGGCAGCTTTTTCACCTAACATATCAACAAGATATTTCATGTGCAGGCCCTATTTTCTTCTGCTGATTATAAATCAGGAGAAGTGCACTAGGGTGCTCAATCAATAGTAATCTTCCACAGTAAACACACAATGACTCACTCATACCATCTAAACTGAATTTGTGTGAGAGGTAGGCAAGCCAAGTCCTGAGTTTAATAGAAAAAACCTTAAACTTCTGGCTGGAATTTAAACTTGTATGACATGGGCTACCTTCCACATGCTTTTCTATGCTTTGTTACTGGAAATGAAGGGAGGACAGGCCCCTCTCTTGACATTTTCATAAAATGTATGACGTAACGTGTTTCCATATATATGTGAGAGATAAAAATCCCTTACTGTGACATCTTACTTTTCCTGTTTTCTACCTTATTACCCAAGAAGGAGCTGAAAAAAAGACTAATTTCATATCATCGAAACACAAGCAGTTTTATGGCATAGCAACTCCATGAGAAACATCATATGTAGCATAAGAGATAATGTCATATATTTGTGCATTCTAGAAAAGAATTTTGTCAAACAAGGTTGGCACATTCCCCCTCGAGTCCAACTGAAGAGACTGCACACTAAGGAGGGAAGGTTTGCCATTCGCTGCACTGCTTATGATCGATAATAATCCTGGACATACCTAAGACATCATTATGTAGAATCAAAGTGCGTCAAATTTCTTCCACTCAATACCTGTCTTGCAATCTCTACATCAAAGCTTCCTCACATGCATAAAGCACAGGTAAGAACATTTCAGAACTTATAATAATATATAGGCCTTATCCATATACTGTAATTTAATTGATATACTGTACTCATATATCAATGTTTACATAATTAACCACAGCTTGCATAACATCAGGAATCTACTAATGTGTATAGTTAAAAGAAAACAGGATTAAAATCCCTATTTTCAATACATAACAGTACACTATACTACACTTATTTAGTTAAGCTAATATAATTCAATCTATCCTCAACAGGCTTTCAAATGATTGGGATGGCTATAGACAAAAACTCCAACATGAACACAAAGGACGGCTGAAACGGTTTCAGCATTATGTTTAATAAAGGAGTGATGGCCAGATTACAGACCTAAGCCAATAATGCCTGCGAGAAAAATTTGTAGACCAAATCTACCAATCACTTCAAAGGCTTCTCTGATATGAAGGTACTTTAGATGGCAAGACTTATCTGGAGATAGAATGGGGGATATATTGGATGAAGATGTAGCAAAAAATAGAGGAAAAGTTGACGAATATAGATAAAAGAACTCATTTAGTTGCTGACAAGAGAGGAGGATGAAGACAGTGAGGCAACAAGAGGCCCAAAATTTAGATTCTGGAAAAAGTTAACGAGGTCTTTCAAGTCTATAGAGTTTTGAAAGGCACGCTGAAAGAATATGTCCCCAATATGAAGGGGTGTGTTAAAGTGACTCGAGGTCTAATGGAAACAATGTTACCATTGCAGCAGGCATATGATAAAATGAGAAAGAGAGACACAGCAGATACCTATTACAATGTTCTTTTCCAAAATAAAAAATTACCTACAACTGGTGGAGGAACAGTAAACAATCCATCACTGTATCATAAAACGTTAATTAGTCCTGCCCAACAACTCTCTGCTTCGTATGCTCCCTCTCCTGAAACATATCCCTCAAAGCTCTCTGTTCCTAATGACAGCTTGGGAATCTTTGAAAAATGAGATCAAGATGACTGCTGGGTTGAGGGCCTCAGTCACTCAGAATACTCGTCTGCCAGCTAATACTAAATAGAACAATATTGCACAATCAGATGAACCTGAATTGTGGTATAAATAAAACCGAGATGCCAACATTTCTTCAGTCTACTTTGACCCTGCTTGGAAGAGAGAGAGATGCATTCTTTGAAATGTTGCGGTAACAAAAGAACAATAAGGAAAAATATAAATAATACTAATGAACCCCCACTGGCATTGAACAGTGAATTTGGGCTATCTCCATACAACTTACCTTAAAAATACTTTAAAGTTTTTGTATAATAAAAGAGAGGCTTGTGAAGAAAGCTTGATAAAAATAATTAGGAAAATGGAGAAATTTTCTATAAAGTAATTGCTTCTGAAGTAGCAATTTTTTCAATTCAAAGATAAAAATAGGAAATAGCTATAATAAATCTAATTAACAGTAGAACATAACATGAAAAATGATAAAGAAATAATAGTATGACAATTACAAATTCTGAGGTAAAAGACTGATGAAGGGAACTTATTTTCTTTTAAAGTGTGTCCATGGAGTTACTGGGAACAGGGCAGGCAGATGTAAATTGATGGAGGTGTGTTTAACAAACATCTTTCATCATTAATAATATCCACTATATTTGGAAAAATGACAGTGCTTTACAAACTGTAACCTAATGAATTACAGTACAGTAAACAAATCTGGTTCTGTATAAAACAAAGCTTAATAGTGAAGAAGTTGGAAAGAAACTCACTTCTAACAGCTAATTATTCAATTGGAAGAAAACTGTTACTTCTCTACAAAAATAATCAATCAGCTGACCTTCAAGCAATGAAAAATAAATCCATTTACAGCATAAATGAGATTTATTCCTTGTATGAACACAAGAAGCATTTTCTGAGTTAGGAAGAGAAAGTGATTTCTGTATCTGTATCACAGTTAACGACTGAATTAAGAACTTGACCTAATAGATCAAATTAGCAAGAATGCTATAGTATAGTAATGATTTGTATTTGTATGAATGTAAAGATAGTTAACCTTCTAAGAAAATAATAATATAAGCTACTGTATAGTCTATACAAAACCAAATATACAATAAATAATCTCTGTTTATAATAAAACCTCGGTATAGGTTTCAATTCAATGAGGTAATTTATACTTACCAATTGTATCAACAACTTTAGCCATCTTTTCTAATTCATCTGGACAAACATCAGGACAGTGAGTAAAACCGAAGTAAAGGAGACACCACTGACCATGAAAATCTTCACTCTTTTTAGGGATACCATTGTGGTCAATCAAGTCAAATCTTCCTCCAATGTTAGCTTTCCCTAAAACTCTCTTTCTTTCTCTGGCCATTGCTGAAATATCAAAACCACAGTAAGAGCATAAAACTTTGTATATCATTTCAAAAATAAGTAGTTTCTGAACTTTTCCAAAATAACTGAAAGGACTAAAAAATTTTCAATTTTAACTGACAGTAACTGGAATGGAGGACAATGATGGTAATATCTTCCCCATTATAAAACAAAAAAGGAAAAGTTGAAAACCAAGTTAAAAATTGTAACCCTTATAGAAAATTGAGTACAGTAGTGGTAATGAATAATGTACATCAAATCAAAACATAGTAGCAAACACCAATATATATTCTTGATCCTATGATCAGATACCTACATTTTGCTGAAATACAGTATCCAAAATTATATATTATTAGAGAGCTAAATCTTTAACTCTGATACAAATTCTCTAATTAACTAAAATACAAATGAGAATTTCACTAATTTTACAAAGGCAAAATTAATAAATAATGACATGATACATGATACCAATGAATATGACATATTTGGAAATCATTTGTATTTTTCCCAACTATAAAAAAAAAACCTTGAGCTCTTTACAGGGGATATATATTTCAGTGACAGCTGAAACTTGCCATAAGACATTTAGCAAGGTGTAACTACCCACCACTGATTAGCAGGGTGGGGGTGGGGGGGGGGGGTTAGTAAAGGTTGACCAACCACCCCACTCACACCCGCACTGGTAACATATCACTTTGAAATTACAGGCAGGATTTTTTGGGTGATAGATGATGGCAGCATCAGTATGTATAAAGAGCTCAAGGTCTGTATAGTTAGGAAAAATACAAATCATTTCTAAATTTGTCATTTGTTCCGGCACTATATACAAACCATTTCGTTCTTTACAGTGGGTGAAAGTCCTCAACCAACTAGCTGGTTGGTGAGATAACTATCCATTGTGACTTGAACATGTAAGTATAACCTTGGAGCTTAGCTCCGCACATATCGGTAACCTAGATATTACCCGATTCCACATCATTAGGAGATTGGGGACATAACACATATATATTCATAAATATCAGGTTACCCTAGGGACAATGGTACCCACCTGCAGTCAGAAAAGGTCACCTTGCAGTTTCACAGATGCTGAAACCCCAAGGGAAGGGAGAATGAAGAAAGAGGCCAGTTACTCGCACATTCCTTCTAGACTTACTACAGGATAATGTCTGACCTCAACTAAATGTTACTTGTCCTACAAGACAGCTGAGGTGATTCCAACCATATTTTGTGCAGCCACCACAGGACCTATTGAGAAGATATCGAAGTTCCTGTGGGTTACGTCTTACAGGTAGTGGGCTGTGAAGGTTGTTAGGCGGTTCCACATGCATGTTATGGTCGGTAAGGGACACACGATGTTGCCTCCTATTGTTTGGAATGTGGGAAGTATTTGTGTTGGAACAAATAAATATATATATATATACTGAATATGTAATATATATATATATATATATATATATATATATATATATATATATATATATATATATATATATAATACAGTGGAACCTCTATATACGATTGTCTTTACATATGATTGTTCCAACATCCGAAGTAAAATTCCATCAAATTTTTGTCTTGACACCCGAAGTAATGCTCCAACACCCAATGTAGATCTTGTTTACGCCGGTAGATGGCAGCACGTAAGAGGGACGCCATTGAGCATTGAGTGTTCTGTTCTCTGTTCTTGTGTGTATCGTGTGGTTGTCCTCAGTTTGGTCTGTTATTAACAGTGCTTATTTTCTTCCTTTTCTCACATTTCCTTTTTGATTTTACCTATAATCATGGTGCCTAAGAAGCTAAGTTTCAGTACAGGTAGTGGTGAGAAAAGGAAGAAGGCAATTCTTTCATTAGAATTGAAGCAAGAAATTATAGAAAAAACATGAGAGCAGTGTGCATGTGAGTGATATGGCTAAACAATATGGCCGGAATAGGCCTATGATCTCGACGATCATCAAGCAGAAGGCAGCCATTAAAGCAGATAAACCATCGAAGGGGATCACCATTATTATAAGACATCGTAGCATTACCCTGGAAGTGATAGAATGCCTTTTGTTGATAGGGATAAAGGACAAAGAGACTGTTGGCAACGATCATTTGTGAGAAGGGCCAGCGTGATGAACAGAAAGAAAGAAAAAGGTGAAGCAAAGAAAACCAAGATAGCATTAACAAGCTCTTTTAAAAAAAGTCCTCTCTCTATTTCTGTTTCTCTCTAAACATAGCATTAACATGTTCTTTAAATAAAATCTCTCTCTCTCTCTCTCTCTTGTTCTTCTTCGATGTTATAGTGTTAGAGACGTCTATTATTTTTTTTCCGAGAGAGAGAGAGAGAGAGAGAGAGAGATTAAACAAAAATGTGTTTAGAGTATATATGATTTTTAACAGCGTCAACGAGTTGAAAGACAATTAAATGTAACTAAGAAAGTAATAAAAGCGAATCTGAATTCCTTTATTAACTAAAAAAAATATTGATACAAACACACACACACAGGTGTAGGAATTGCTACGCAGTAAGAGACAGACGGTCAGGGAGGAGGTAGAGATGGTGACTGTGATAACGTACCATAACTTGTCCCTGAAAGTGATGAAAATTAAAACTCAACAGAAAAAAAAATGTAAAAAATATGAAATACAAAAAAAAAAAAAAAAAAGAAAAAAAAAAGCTAAGTTAGATTCAAGTTTCCGTAGTGTAAGTTACGGTACGTTATCGCAGTCACCATCACTAACTCCTCGCCAATCGTGTCTCCTCCTGCGTAGGAATTCGTACACCTGTGTGTGCATGTTTGTGCATACACACACGAGTGTGTTTGTATCAATATTTGTTTTAGTTAAAAAAGGAATTCAGATTTGCTGATATTGCTTTTTTAGTTACATTTAACTGTCTTTCAACTTGTTGACGCTGTTAAAAATCATATGTTCACAAAACATTTTTGTTTAATCTTTTTCTCTCTCTCTCTCTCACTCAGAAAAAATTAATAGACATCTCTAACACTAACAGTGAAGAAGAACGAGAGAGAGAGAGAGAGAGAGAGAGAGAGAGAGAGAGAGAGAGAGAGAGAGAGAGAGAGAGAGAGAGAGAGAGAGAGAGTATTTATTTAAAGAACATGTTAACACCATGTCTACCTTCTCGCCGATCGTCCGTCTCCTCCTGGCGTAGCAAATCCTACACCTGCATTGGCCTGTCTCTAAGGTAGAGTGACAATAAAAACACATTCTTTATTTATTATTTCTTTATAATTATCTTTTTTACATCCTTCTTTCATATTATGCAATTATGTTATTGTTTTGTGTAATTATATCTAGTAATTTATTAAGGAGTTATTATAGGTTTTTGGGCTGTGGAACGAATTATACAAATTACAGTGTACTCTTATGGGAATATTTGCTCCAACATACGATTGTTTTGACATACGAAGCAGTTTCTGGAACGAATCAAGATCGTATGTAGAGGTTCCACTGTATGTATGTATATATATACAGTATATATATATATATATATATATATATATATATATATATATATATATATATATATATATATATATATATATATATATACATATATATACTGTACATATAAGGGATTTTGACGTAGGAAAAATCTATTTCTATTTAATACGGTGTGTGAACCGTGGATACCAATAAAGTTCATAACGAGAAACAATCAGTATGGAGGACTCATTGAAAAGCGTTAAGAACGAAACGAGAGAGAGGTAGGAGGGAGCCGAGCGCCATGAAAGACCCACGCGGGGTCGTGAAAAATAAAACTGTTATAATATAAGCAAAAAAGGGCAAGGCCCCCTCCAAAATCTCAAAACTCATAGATCTGGTACAGTACTTAACTTAGATGGAGTGACATTGAAGTCCGACATCTTGAGGTAAATCCAGAAAAAACCAGCGAAATTCACAAACTAAGGCAAAATAAGGATTAAATAGCGCGTGCTATGAAAAAGGAGTGACATCACTGGCGTGGGATTGCTAGTAGTAGTAGGATGTTGAACGGCACCTCGCTGTTCGGGGATATTGACAGGAGATATCTAAATGGTGCGAGACCTCTGGTTGTGATTTATTCAGTGCCCCAGTATTATACCGACACCTTATTAAGGTGAGCAAGCTGGGTTCAACCTAGAATTCCTATACAAATGTTTCTCTGGTAAATTCATAGAAGTTTTTACCTTAGAAATGATGTTAAAGGAGCATTTCACTGGGCGGCACGGGTCGGAGCCCAGAAATATATATATATATATATATATATATATATATATATATATATATATATATATATATATATATATATATATATATATATATATAAAACGGATTTTGAGCGAAGCGAAAAATCTATTTTTGGGTGAGATAGCCATGACGTGCTGATGGTTAAATATGCCCAAGGAAGCTACAGTACTGAAGGAACCTTCCATCAGGACGTCATGGTTTGAGCCCAAATATATATGTATATATATATATATATATATATATATACAGTGATACCTCTGGATACGGAAGTTTCTGCTCACGAAAAATTCAGGGTACGAAAAGCGATACAAAGATTTTTATGCCCCAGTATACGAAAAAATTTTCAGGATACGAAAAGCTTACGAGATCCCAACTCGTCGCCGCGAGTACAGTACCTTTTTTTCAGGGTATCAACCCTTAATTTAGGTGTACAGGTAACAATATATATACATATATATATATATATATATATATATATATATATATATATATATATATATATATATATATATATATATATATATATATATATATATATATATATATATATATATGAAGAGAATAAGAAGTTTTGGAAAGAAGTGAAGAGAGTGAAGAAGGCTGACGCAAGAATTGAAGAGACAGTGAAAGATGGAAATGGAAGGTTGTTAAAAGGAGAGGAGGCAAGGAAAAGGTGGGCGGAATATTTTGAAAGTTTGCTGAATGTTGAGGATAATAGGGAGGCAGATATAATTGCTGTTCCAGGTGTTGAGGTGCCAGTGATGGGAGATGAGAATGCGAGAGAGATTACAATAGATGAAGTGAGGAGAGCACTAGATGAAACGAGAGTAGGAAAAGCATCTGGTATGGATGGTGTGAAAGCTGAGATGTTGAAGGAAGGGGGTATGACTGTACTTGAATGGTTGGTGAGATTGTTTAATATGTGTTTTGTGTTGTCAATGGTACCAGTAGATTGGGTTTGTGCATGTATTGTACCACTATATAAGGGTAAGGGAGATGTGCATGAGTGTTGTAATTCAAGAGGTATTAGTTTGTTGAGTGTAGTTGGAAAAGTGTATGGTAGAGTATTGATTAATAGGATTAAGGATAAAACAGAGAATGCAATCTTGGAAGTACAGGGTGGTTTTAGAAGAGGTAGGGGTTGTATGAATCAGATTTTTACAGTTAGGCAGATATGCGAGAAATATTTAGCAAAAGGTAAGGAGGTGTATGTTGCGTTTATGGATCTGGAGAAAGCATATGATAGAGTTGATAGGGAGGCTATGTGGAATGTGATGAGGTTATATGGAGTTGGTGGAAGGTTGTTGCAAGCAGTGAAAAGTTTCTACAAAGGTAGTAAAGCATGTGTTAGAATAGGAAATGAAGTGAGTGATTGGTTTCCGGTGAGAGTGGGGCTGAGACAGGGATGTGTGATGTCGCCGTGGTTCTTTAACTTGTATGTTGATGGAGTGGTGAGAGAGGTGAATGCTTGAGTGCTTGGACGAGGATTAAAACTGGTAGACGAGAATGACCATGAATGGGAGGTAAATCAGTTGTTGTTTGCAGATGATACTGTACTGGTTGCAGACACAGAAGAGAAGCTTGACCGACTAGTGACAGAATTTGGAAGGGTGTGTGAGAGAAGGAAGTTGAGAGTTAATGTAGGTAAGAGTAAGGTTATGAGATGTACGAGAAGGGAAGGTGGAGCAAGGTTGAATGTCATGCTGAATGGAGAGTTACTTGAGGAGGTGGATCAGTTTAAGTACTTGGGGTCTATTGTTGCAGCAAATGGTGGAGTGGAAGCAGATGTACGTCAGAGAGTCAATGAAGGTTGCAAAGTGTTGGGGGCAGTTAAGGGAGTAGTAAAAAATAGAGGGTTGGGCATGAATGTAAAGAGAGTTCTATATGAGAAAGTGATTGTACCAACTGTGATGTATGGATCGGAGTTGTGGGGAATGAAAGTGATGGAGAGACAGAAATTGAATGTGTTTGAGATGAAGTGTCTAAGGAGTATGGCTGGTGTATCTCAAGTAGATAGGGTTAGGAACGAAGTGGTGAGGGAGAGAACAGGTGTAAGAAATGAATTAGCGGCTAGAGTGGATATGAATGTGTTGAGGTGGTTTGGCCATGTTGAGAGAATGGAAAATGGTTGTCTGCTAAAGAAGGTGATGCATGCAAGAGTTGATGGGAGAAGTACAAGAGGAAGGCCAAGGTTTGGGTGGATGGATGGTGTGAAGAAAGCTCTGGGTGATAGGAGGATAGATGTGAGAGAGGCAAGAGAGCGTGCTAGAAATAGGAATGAATGGCGAGCGATTCTGACGCAGTTCCAGTAGGCCATGCTGCTTCCTCCGGTGCCTTAGATGACCGCGGAGGTAGCAGCAGTAGGGGACTCAGCATTATGAAGCTTCATCTGTGGTGGAAATGAGGGAGGTTGGGCTGTGGCACCCTAGCAGTACCAGCTGAACTCGGTTGAGTCCCTGATTAGGCTGAAGGAACATAGAGAGTAGAGGTCCCCTATTTGTTTTGTTTCATTGTTGGTGTCGGCTACCCCCCAAAATTGGGGGAAGTGCCTTGGTATATGGATGGATATATATATATATATATATATATATATATATATATATATATATATATATATATATATATATATATATATATATATATATATATATATATATATATACAGTGGAACCTTTAAATATGATTGTTCCAACATCCGACGTAAAATTCAATCAAATTCTCGTCTCGACACCCAACGTCATGCTCCAACATCAGACGTAGACCATACGCGGTCGTAGTTTCTTGTTTACGCCGGTAGACGGTAGCACGTCGGAGGGATGCCAGTGAGCGTTGCGTCGGTTAGTTCTCTGTTCTAAGCGCATCGTGTGGTTGTACCCTGTTCGGTCCGTTATTAACCCTTTTACCCCCAAAGGACGTACTGGTACGTTTCACAAAAGCCATCCCTTTACCCCCATGGACGTACCGGTACGTCCTTGCAAAAAAATGCTATAAATTTTTTTTTTTTTCATATTTGATAATTTTTTGAGAAAATTCAGGCATTTTCCAAGAGAATGAGACCAACCTGACCTCTCTATGACAAAAAAATAAGGCTTTTAGAGCAATTTAACCCTGGACAGGTATCGTTCTTGGACACCCCTTTTCAGGTATATTGGGGTCGAGCGCGACCCCAACACAAAAAAAAAAATTCTTGTAAAATTTGTTTGTGCATTAACCTTCAGGTTTTTGTTTGCGTAAAATACTTCAAAGAATGCTAAAAACTACGGTAAAGATAAATACTACCCATCTGCAGAAAAACTATTTATTATAAATTCCTAAAAAATTTAAGTATGAAAAAAAACGACTTTACATAAAAATTCACAAAAAAAAAAAAATATAATATACAAAAATCCCTTTATGAAAATATTCTTGAATGTTCAGGAAACATCTTGTGGCAACTTGGAAGTGATCGGACCCATAGAGGTGAAGATCTAAAATGAGAAATAAAGGGTAACTTTTTTGGCCAAAAAGATTAGTCCAAATTTCATGAATTTTTGGGGGTACCCAAATGAAATAGGAACTGGCTAATTATTTTATGGAATAAACATATGTTATTGTAAAATATAAATATGTAAAAAAATCTTCATTATTTTGTAAATTACTGTTATATCAGGGACCATATCTAAAAGTAATTTTTTGTCACCATTAAAATTTTGTATAAAAACTTATATTTAATATATAATATGATATTTATGCAGGTAAAAATATACCAAAATATCACAAATTCTATAGGAAACAGGAATATATAGAGATATGGCAACTTACGCTTCGGATATGTCCACAAAATGGCCGCAAACCACACCAACTCCGACTGCCTAATCTGCCACCTGAAATGTAGGAAGGGTAGGTCAATTTCAAGGTGTTATTTACTAATCTAATTATTCTTGGATATGCATAAAAATTTTATGGTGGATTGCTGGATGATTGACGATTATTTTACGACTATAAAATTAGAATTCTGACCCCCCAAAAAAATTCTGAAGGGAAATAAATTCGAAAAAAAAAAACATAAAAATGTAAAACAATATAATATTTTAGCAGAAAAAAATTGGATGATATTCAAGCAAACAAGAAGTAAACAAAATTTTCATGTTGTAACTTACCTATAACTCTGAGGTACACCCTGGACACAAGACAGTTTGATGCGTCAGGCAGACAGGACTCCTGCAGCGGAAACACGCAGTGTTTGTCTTGCGGTCGTCCTTAGGTGGGCAGCTGTGACAGCGAATCCTTCTAGGAAGCTTGATGTGGCCACAGGCAATTTGAAGTCTTGGTTCCGCCTCAGGAATCTTGAAGGTATCCACCATGAGTTGACGGAGTCCCTTTGACAACTTGCGTGACGTGTGATACCGATGTATTGCCTGGGGATAACACAACTCGGTGGCGATCTCCTTTAGGAAGGTTCGCCTTGGCATTGTCTTGGAGAAGGGCATGAGCGTATAGAGAATATAAGAATTGACCATTATTATATTCAATATCCCGTAGAAGAGACTCATAGGCCAGCGTCGTGACTTACGAGCACAATTAGATATAGAACACATCTGGTCGAATGTATCTACACCTCCCTTGGTCGCATTATAAAACATCTGAATGTCCGTCTTCCTTTTTTCGACCTCGGACGGATCATGATGCAGGGAACTCAACAGCATCACTTTCTTAGTCCTACTAATTTGCTGACACTGTAGAGTTAGATTGTGTTCGTAATTAAACTCTGCCACTGAGTCCTTTGGGGGAAGCACCTTCTCCATAAGTTCCTTAGGAATATAAGGCTTTTGGCGAATGGTGCCACACAAATGCATGTCCTTATCCGCGAGTGACAAGGCGAGCGGTAGCGTCGTGAAGAAGTTATCCATCGTCACTGTGCGGCCACTTCGCTGAAAAGGTGCCACAAGATCAGACGTAAAAACTTCTCCAAGCGTCGCTCCTCTTGGTATCTTGACCGTGTCCTTCCCCAAATAGGCAATCGCATTACACATGTAATGGGAATCGGCATCACACGCCAATACAAGCTTGATACCATACCTAGAGGAAGAGAAATAGAATTAGTAACTAATAAAGGTAAAAAGAAAACAAATAACAAAAAAATAACAAAAATAACACAATATACAATTATATTACTAATAAATATAGTAATAATAATAATAATAATAATAAATACATAAGAAAAACCTTTATAAATACGAAAGAGAAATTAACAGATAATTATATCACTGATAATAATAATAATAATAATTACACAAAAACATTATTTACAAATACGAAAGAGAAATTATCAGATAAATAAATAACAAAGTTATAGATAGATAGAGATAGATAGAGATAAAATAGATGATATATTATACTTTAGACACATAAATCATATATCAAGTTCTTTACTTCACAATATATATATATATATATATATATATATATATATATATATATATATATATATATATATATATATATATATATATATATATATATATAATAAATAAACAATTTTTTTATAAATACAAAACAATAATTACATGTGCAAATATAAAATAAAATTATTTTTACTTACTTAGCTGGTTTGTTTGGAATATACATCTTGAATGGACAGCGACCCCGAAAAGGGACAAGCTGTTCATCAACAGTGAGATGGGGCCCGGGGCTATAATTGCTTCGACAATTGGCCACCACGTGATCGAAGACTTTCCTAATGGGAGCGAGGCGATCCTTTTTCACCCTCTCTGCTCTGGTGGCCGAATCATCGAAGCGAAGAACTCTCACCAACAGGGTAAAACGTCGCTCGTTCATCGTACACCTATACAAAGGATTTCCCTCTGTGAGGTTCCACATGTCACAAGTGGGTGTATGGTTGTCACACCGCACTGCCGACATTATTAGAATTCCAATAAATGCCTTCAGTTCCCTCAGGTCAATGTCCCTAAGGGCAATGTTGCCCTTTTGATGGTAATTACTTCTCAAAAGGGCAAGGCGTTCATTAGAATGCAGAACAATCTCGGCTAACATGCGGTCGTCCAAAAAGAGCGAGAAAATGTCGGACATTTTCTTCGCGCCCAACGTGACAGAGGTGGGACTTCCAGGCTCAATCCTTGGTGTGAGTATATGGGGGAGGGTGGGATTAGGGTTTTTATGCCAGACAGTACCATCACGACCTTGAACGGATTCAGATTGTATCTGGGTGATAGGAGTCCCCCTGGCTGGCTGTAGTTCACCCCTTCTCCTCTTCCTGCTCCTCTCCTCCACTGGGGTGAGGCGACCTACCGGTGCTGCGGGATGCCCACTTGAGGTTGATGGCATAGGGGAAGTTGTTGTTGTTGTGCTGGCTGTCACAACAACAGAAGCAGAACCCCCAACCCCCACTACCTCCCCCTCATCGTCATCATCTTCGCCATCCCCATTCCCTAAGGCGATAATTTCCGGATCATCTTCCTTATCTCCTTCCTCCCTCACCTCATGCTCCAACTTCCTCACATCCAAATACTCCTCGTCACTGACGTCATCTAGCTCCAGACCATCCTCAACATCACGATCAAGCTGTTCTAATAGTTGATTGATGGCATCGGTGCCCAAGGAATATTTCTTGCTTGCCATTTTGATAACTGCAAAGAATTAGAAAAAATTAAAAATACGCATTCGATGGAAAATGGATCCCATACCAATATATCTCAGGCAAAAAACAATGTCGTGCATGGGTAGCCAGATCATTTAGACACACTTTCCAACACTAAAAAATAAAAGTTTGTTGACATTATTTGCCAATTTCTTACGGAAAAATGACTTAGCCAAATAAAACAAAAAATTGAAAAAGGGGCAACCTGCTAATATACGGCATCTCAGCTAAAAAAAATATCATGCACGTGGTAGCCAAACCATCAAGGCACACTTTCCGACAAAATAAACATCTAAATAAATCAACACTATTTGACAATTCCTTACTACGTAATAACTTTGCAAAAAATTGAAAAAAACGAGAAATTGGCAATCGCACGAAAATCGAACACATAGCAATATATACGGCATATCTGGCAAAAAAAAGGCAGGCATGGGTAGCCAGATCATCTAGACACTTTCCAACACTAAAAAAATGAAACTTTGTTGACACTATCTGCGAATTTCTTACGAAAAAATGACTTAGCCAAAAAATTAAAAAAATTGAAAAAAGGGGCATTTGAGGAAAAATGGGCAATATGCTAATATACGGCACCTCAGCTAAAAAAAATATCATGCACGTGGTAGCCAAACCATCAAGGCACACTTTCCGACAAAATAAATATCTAAATAAATCAACATTATTTGACAATTCCTTACTACGTAATAACTTTGCAAAAAATTGAAAAAACGAGAAATTGGCAATCGCACGAAAATCGAACACATAGCAATATATACGGCATATCTGGCAAAAAAAAAAGGGCAGGCATGGGTAGCCAGATCATCTAGACACTTTCCAACACTAAAAAAATTAAACTTTGTTGACACTATTTGCCAATTTCTTACGGAAAAATGACTTAGCCAAAAAATGAAAAAAATTGAAAAAGGGGCATTTGAGGAAAAATGGGCAATATGCTAATATACGGCACCTCAGCTAAAAAAAATATCATGCACGTGGTAGCCAAACCATCAAGGCACACTTTCCGACAAAATAAATATCTAAATAAATCAACATTATTTGACAATTCCTTACTACGTAATAACTTTGCAAAAAATTGAAAAAACGAGAAATTGGCAATCGCACGAAAATCGAACACATAGCAATATATACGGCATATCTGGCAAAAAAAAAAGGGCAGGCATGGGTAGCCAGATCATCTAGACACTTTCCAACACTAAAAAAATTAAACTTTGTTGACACTATTTGCCAATTTCTTACGGAAAAATGACTTAGCCAAAAAATGAAAAAAATTGAAAAAGGGGCATTTGAGGAAAAATGGGCAATATGCTAATATACGGCACCTCAGCTAAAAAAAATATCATGCACATGGTAGCCAAACCATCAAGGCACACTTTCCGACAAAATAAACATCTAAATGAATCAACACTATTTGACAATTCCTTACTACGTAATAACTTTGCAAAAAAATGAAAAAAAAAAAAAAAAAAAACGAGAAATTGGCAATCGCAGGAAAATCGAACACATAGCAATATATACGGCATATCTGGCAAAAACAAGGTCAGGCATGGGTAGCCAGATCATCTAGACACACTTTCAAACACTAAAAAAGCAAAAGTTTTTCGACACCATTTGCCAATATCTTACGGAAAAATGACTTAGCCAAAAAATGCAAAAAACTGAAAAAGTGGCATTCGAGGAAAAATGGGCCTCGTGGTGATATACGTCATCTCAGCTACAAAAAAATTCATGCACGTGGTAGCCAAACCATCCACCCAGACTTTCCACCACTGATAACCTATACAAGTTGCACCATTCTACGACAATTTCTTACTACGTAATAACTTTGATAATTATGTAACTTACCTGATTCAGGTATATTCGGTCGAGCTCGACCCCAAGGCGTCCAGAAAAGTAGGAAGGCGAACAGCTACAATGAAGCACGTCTGGACCCAACTGCGGCGTGTAGGCTAGTGACCCGGTGTAGGTCGATCACCCAGAAATTCGGTCACGGGGGTGAGTCACGCGAGAAAAACAGGTTTTTTAAATACACTCGGGGTCGCGCACGACCCATCGTACCTCTCCAGAGTTAAAAAAAAATATACTGCAAAATGTGCTGGGAAAAAAATAACCCTCTGGGGGTTAAGGGTTGGAAATTTCCAAATAGCCTGGGGGTAAAAGGGTTAAGTGCTTATTATCTTCCTTTTTTCCTGTTTTATTATTTATTTTACGTATAATTATGGGTCGTAAGAAACTTAGTTTCGGTACAGGTATTAGAAATGGTGAGAAAAGGAAGAAGGCAATGCTTTCATTAGAATTGAAGCAAGAAATTATAGAAAAATATGAGCGCGGTGCGCGTGTGAGTGATCTGGCTAAACAATATGGCCGGAATATGTCTACAATCTCGAAAATCATCAAGCAGAAGGCAGCCATTAAAGCAGTCAAACCATCGAACGGGATCACCATTATTTCAAAACGTCGCAGCCCTACCCTGGAGGAACGCATTTTGTTAATATGGATAAAGGACAAAGAGATTGTTTGTGATATGATCACTGAAACGATCATTTGCGAGAAGGCCAGCGCTATCTATTGTGACTTAAAGGCGGCAGGCTCTGGGGGTGACACGGGGGAGAGTTCAACCGATCCTACGACAGAGGAATTCAAGGCATCTTGCGGTTGGTTCGAGAAATTTAATAGACGGACCGGGATTCATTCAGTTGTTTGCCATGGAGAGGCTTCAAGTTCGGACACCAAGGCTGCTAACAATTTTGTTAAGAAGTTCGAAAAGATCGTGGAGGATGAAGGCTACGTAGAGCAGCAAGTTTTCAATTGTGATGAAACCGGTCTGTTTTGGAAAAAGATGCCTAGTCGAACATACATCACCGCTGAAGAGAAGAAAATGCTTCGACATAAGCCTATGAAGGATCAGACTCTTTGCCTTATGTGCCAACGCCAGTGGGGACTGCAAAATAAAGCTGTTATTAGTTTATCATTCCGTAAACTCTAAGGCATTTAAGGCACCTGCTATCAAGAATTACCTTCAGGAGAGGAATTTACCTTTAAAGTGCTTGCTTTGCTTGGATAATGCTCCCGCTCACCCGACAGAACTCGAAGATGATATCATCGACCAGTTCAAGTTCATCAGAGTGCGGTATCTTCCACCGAACACCACCCCTATCCTCCTTCCCATGGACCAGCAAGTCATCTCTAATTTTAAGAAGCTCTACACCAAGCACTTATTTAAGCAGTGCTTTAATGTCACGCAAAGCACCAACTTAACTTTGCATGAATTTTGGAGGAGCCATTTCAATATCGTGCACTGCTTGAAGAGCATAGATCAGGCTTGGGAGGGAGTAACTCGACGGACACTGAATTCAGCTTGGAAGAAGCTTTGGCCTGATGCTATTTCTCCCAGAGATTTTGAAGGTTTTGGCCCCGAACCTGAACCTGTGCTTGCCGTAGAGGAAGACGTAGAAGAGATTATATCCCTTGGCAAGTCCATGGGTCTGGAGGTCGATGAAGATGACATCACCGAACTCATCGGGGAGCATTATGAAGAGCTCACCACCGAGGAACTTAAGGAGCTGCATGCCATGCAGAATGATGAGTTCAAAGCGCAGTTGAGTGAGTTGGAGGACATCGTGGAGGTAGAGCACATCTTAAGTTCGGCAGCAATAAAAGAGATGTTAGCACATCATCAACACGTGGTTGACTTCCTTGATAAGTATCACCCACAGAAACTTCAGGTTTTACGTGTAGCTTTGCAATTCGATGATGTCTGCTTAACCCATTTCCCAAAAATTCTGAAAAGCTGTACCAAGCAACTTTCTCTCGATAGTTTCTTTAAAAAATCTACAAAGCAGTCTAGTGATTGTGATGAAGAGAAAGAAAGTGAAGCAAAGAAAACTAAGATTGTATTGTGTGAAAGTGATGAAAATTAAAAATCAAAAAGAAAAAAAGAAAATGTAAAAAAAATATAAAACATAAAAATTAAATATAAATAAATAAGCTAAGTTAGGTTAAAGTTCACGTACTGTAAGTTAGAGTAAGTTACGGTACGTTATGGTTTGGCGTTCTCTTACTTAGGGGTACACTCGGGCATATTATTCCATCCTACTTCTCATCTTCTTATTTTTGTTTAAGTTTCTATAGTTTATATATGAAAGGTCTATCTTAATGTTCTTACTAGTCTTAAAATATTGATCTTTTCTCGAGTAGTTTACTTATCTCCTCATTTCCTTTGCTGACCTGTTTCTCCCTTTTGGAGAGCATGGGGTTACAGCATCCTGCTTTTCCAACTATGGTTGTAGTTTAGCCAGTAATAACATGCATACATATATATATATATATATATATATATATATATATATATATATATATATATATATATATAGATATATATATATATATATATATATATATATATATATATATATATATATATATATATATATATATATATATATATATATATACCAAGGCACTTCCCCAAATTTGGGGGGTAGCCGACATCAAACAAATGAAACAGAAAAGGGGACCTTCCTCTCTACGTTCCTCCCAGCCTGACAAGGGACTCAACCGAGTTCGGCTGGTACTGATAGGGGTACCACAGCCCAACCTCCCCCGTTATCCACCACAGATGAAGCTTCATAACGCTGAATCCCCTACTGCTCCTAACCCCGCGGTCTTCCAAGGCACCGGAGGAACCAGCAGAGCCTACCGGAACAATCGCTTGCCATTCATTCCTATTTCTAGCACGCTCTCTTGCCTCTCTCACATCTATACTCCTATCACCCAGAGCCACTCCATCCATCCACCCAAACCTTGGCCTTCCTCTTGTACTTCTCCCATAAACTCTTGCTTTCATCACCTTCTTTAGCAGACAGCCATTTTCTATTCTCTCAACATGGCATAACCACCTCAACATATTCATATCCACTCTAGCTGCTAACTCATTTCTTACACCCGTTCTCACCCTCACTACTTCCTTCCTAACCCTATCTACTTAAGATACACCAGCCATACTCCTTGGACATTTCATCTCAAACACATTCAATTTCTGTCCCTCCGTCACTTTCACTCCCCACAACTCCGATCCATACATCACAGTTAGTACAATCACTTTCTCATACAGAACTCTCTTTACATTCATGCCCAACCCTCTATTTTTTACTACTCCCTTAACTGCCCCCAACACTTTGCATCCTTCATTTACTCTCTGACGTACATCTGCTTCCACTCCACCATTTGCTGCAACAACAGACCCCAAGTACTTAAAACTGATCCACCTCCTCAAGTAACTCTCCCTTCAACATGACATTCAACCTCGCACCACCTTCCCTTCTCGTAAATCTCATAACCTTACTCTTACCCACATTAACTCTCAACTTCCTTCTCTCACACACCCTTCCAAATTCTGTCACTAACTGGCCATGCTTCTCTTCCGCGTCTGCAACCAGTACAGTATCATCCGCAAACAACAACTGATTTACCTCCCATTCATGGTCATTGTAGTCTACCAGTTTCAATCCTCGTCCAAGCACTCGAGCATTTACCTCTCTCACCACTCCATCAACATACAAGTTAAAGAACCACGGCGACATCACACATCCCTGTCTCAACCCCACTCTCACCGGAAACCAATCACTCACTTCATTTTCTATCCTAACACATACTTTACTACTTATGTAGAAACTTTTCACTGCTTGCAACAACCTTCCACCAACTCCATATAACCTCATCACATTCCACATTGCTTCCCTATCAACTCCATCATATGCATTCTCCAGATCCATAAACGCAACATACACCTCCTTACCTTTTGCTAAATATTTCTCGCATATCTGCCTAACTGTAAAAATCTGATTCATACAACCCCTACCTCTTCTAAAACCACCCTGTACTTCTAAGATTGCATTCTCTGTTTTATCCTTAATCCTATTAATCAGCACTCTACCATACACTTTTCCCACCACACTCAACAAACTAATAAACCTTGAATTACAACACTCATGCACATCTCCCTTACCCTTATATAGTGGTACAATACACGCACAAATCCAATCTACTGGTACCATTGACAACACAAAACACATATTAAACAATCTCACCAACCATTCAAGTACAGTCACACCCCCTTCCTTCAATATCTCAGCTCTAACACCATCCATACCAGATGCTTTTCCTACACTTGTTTCATCTAGTGCTCTCCTTACTTCCTCTCTTGTAATCTCTCTCTCATTCTCATCACCCATCACCGGCACCTCAACACCTGCAACAGCAATTATATCTGCCTCCCTATTATCCTCAATATTCAGTAAACTTTCAAAATATTCCGCCCACCTTTTCCTTGCCTCCTCTCCTTTTAACAACCTTCCATTTCCATCTTTCACTGTCTCTTCAATTCTTGAACCAGCCTTCTTTACTCTCTTCACTCCTTTCCAAAACTTCTTATTCTCTTCATATGAAAGACCCAATCCCTGACCCCACTTCAGGTCAGCTGCCCCCTTTGCCTCACTTACCTTGCGCTTTACTTCCAAATTTTTCTCTCTATATCTTTCATACTTCTCTACACTATTACTCTGCAGCCATTCTTCAAAAGCTCTCTTTTTCTCTTCTGCTTTTACCTTCACTCCTTCATTCCACCATTCACTGCCCTTCCTCATGCTGCCTCCAACAAACTTCTTGCCACACACATCACTTGCAATCCCAACAAAATTTTGTTTTACTAACTTCCACTCCTCTAAATTACCCGTTTCTCTTACTTTCACTTCGTCATATGCCAGCTTCAACCTTTCTTGATATTTACTTTTTACCACCGGTTTTATTAGCTCTTCAACCCTCATTAGCTCCCTTTTACATCCACCTACTCTATTCCCCCACTCTTTTGCTACAACTAATTTTCCTTCTACCAAAAAATGATCAGACAGTATATATATATATATATATATATATATATATATATATATATATATATATATATATATATATATATATATATATATATATATATATATAAATTACCCGTTTCTCTTACTTTCACTTCGTCATATGCCAGCTTCAACCTTTCTTGATATTTACTTTTTACCACCGGTTTTATTAGCTCTTCAACCCTCATTAGCTCCCTTTTACATCCACCTACTCTATTCCCCCACTCTTTTGCTACAACTAATTTTCCTTCTACCAAAAAATGATCAGACAGTATATATATATATATATATATATATATATATATATATATATATATATATATATATATATATATATATATATATATATATATATATATATTACTATATATATATATATATATATATATATATATATATATATATATATATATATATATATATATATATATATATATATATATATATATATATAATATATATATATATACAGTATGCATATTATAGTAATAAAACCTACCTGCTTCTTTCTCTTTCTTAACATAAAGCATGAATCCAAGAAATACGCTGCCAGCAATGCCTGTTGCTAGTAAGGACTTCCATGTAATTGGGGATTTTATCTTTGTGCTTTTAGACTTCTTTGGAGGTTGACTGACAGGTGATGAAGACAGTTCTCTAGTGGTTATACTTAGCGGACTCCTTTGGAATGTCTGTAACAAAAAAGAAAAATTTAACAAAAATTCTAAATTTTTGATTCACTCATCAATTTTGTCAATGTAATAAATATCAAATAGTTAATTTTTCTTGTTATACAAAAATGACTAGGAGGTGATTTCTCAACAACTCCCATTCATCAGGTTTTGCCTCTTCATGCCACATTCTACAAAAATATCACTAATTTTATTTTTTATAGAATTTATATCCAGTATTCTCAAAGAATATTCTATTTTTCACGTAACATTGTTAACTTTATCACTTTATCTCTAAACAACTACTATCATATCATCTACCCATTTTAAGAATATAACTCGGCCACGACTCCTTCCACTGGCACCATAGATAATGCATGACATTATTGTACATTACTCCACTCTTGGAAAATATCAGTTGCTACTTGGCTATGACATTAACATAAAAAAGTCATTCATTCAATAACTAAAGTCAAATCTAGAACCTATAAATTAGTACTGTACTTATTTTTGTACACCTGTTCTATCAGCACACTTTTGAAATTTTTTTTTCATAACTCAAATAGCAATATTTGAGACTCACTCACTCTCACTCTCTCTCTCTCTCTCTCTCTCTCTCCCTCTCTCTCCTCTCTCTCTCTCTCTCTCTCTCTCTCTCTCTCTTCCTCCACATCAATAACTGCTGCAACTTCTCCTCACATGAGGAGTAGTGGACTACAGAGGTAGGCAACCCCCACCCTTCCCCCAATCCGGGATAGGTAGACTAGAGAGTGACGACTGTGACTAAGTAGCTCAATCCAACTTCTCCCACCTCAGACGGTACAACCCTCTCGAGACGGAAAAGAATGGGAGATTGAGTGCTGTCAAAAAAGAGAACAGGTGGTATGAAGACAAGAAAACGAAGAGGTTTACTAACTTAGGATTTAATTGAGCAGAGTCAAGTAAAAAACAATATTAAAAAAATAGTAATAGATACAACTCTTCTATTTGGAACATTCTTTTTTCTTTTAATAATTTTTATCTTTTATTTTGTCATCGTCACAGCTGCTGTGTGAGTAGCTCAATTCAATTAAAACTGACTAAATCAAGGGGTAAGGATAGTACCAGATGCCATCCTTCCCCATTTAATGCTTGAGGGAGTCTGAATCTTGTAAACGATAAGGATAGTACTACCAGCCCTAGGAGTAATACCATGGGGAGGGTGTTAGGCTGGCAATGAGGTTATTCTGGGGGGAGGTGCGGTACAGAGGATGTGGTATGGGCGGGTGATATTCTTAAAATGCGTTGAATTTAGTAAAACACCTAAACCTAATATCCACTTAACCTAACCTAGAAAACAATTTTTCTACATATGAAAAATCTTTGCCAATCTGAACAAAGCATGGATAAAGTTATCCTGTACTATACCAGTTATGTTACATTCAAACGCAGTAGATGGTTTGTAGATCGCAAGATACATAATTAGAGGTCGGCTCAGAAAAAGGAAGTTTAGTATCATTTTACCAAATCAAAGACTTGTGGCCTATTATTATCATCATTATTAAAAGGAGATTTACCAGCCCAATGAGTCCAGCTCCACTCTTACAAAAAAAATTAATTACAATACATTAAAGATAAAAAGTAAATAAAATAAAATTATAGTAAATATAAGGGATAAAAATATGAGGGTAAAAATCTATGATAAATATTAATTTAAATCTTATCTATGAAAACTACACTACATTTTTTGAAAAAGTAAAATCTTGAAAACAGAAATTCTCAGTAACAAAAAAGCCCAACAAAATTTTTCTCACAGTAAGTCTCTCTCTCTTTTAAAAACTTTACAATTACAATTGTATCCTAAGGGCAATCAGGCTAAAATTACTTGTCTTCTTTTCTTTCTTGCAATCAAGATTCCAATAAAGAAACAACTGGCTTTATTTATTTCAAATTATGGAGCCTTTGTATGTCAGTGGCCAGTTTCTCTCTTGCGGATTAAAAATGGACATCAACTAACCTCAACTTTCCCCCCTAACCTAACCTACAAGCCGTGTCCTTATCTAATTTCCTAACGGGGGTGGGGGGGGGGCTAACACACACCCCTGCAACCCCCCATACACTGCCGTATTCATACATGAAGGTGGCCGCTATCATACATACACCTCCAAATTATTAACATCAGATTTGTTATTCCACTGATCTTAGCGTTTTGTAACTATGAAATGCTTTAAGTGGGTTACAGTACAGTATATAATCTTTCACTGGTAATTTAAAAGTGACCTAACCTAAAATACCCTTACCTTAACTTACTTACATCGGTGTGACCTTACCAGGGACCCTGTGATACCCATTACCATTCCTTGGGTTATCTGGAAGGTGCATCCGTGGTTCTACAAACCATCACCTGTAATCATCCTTGCTACATTCGGGGTGTATGTATTATTATGGCTAACTTAGAATACTGCAGTGAAAGGGGGGTCGCATGGGGGCGTTAGCCACCCCGTTAGACAAGTAGGTAAGGACACGGCTTGTAGGTAAGGTTAGGGGGGAAAATTTAGGCTAGTTAATGTACTGGCCACTGATATACAAAGCTCCCTACATTTTGTTTTATACATAGTACTTTTACTCTACTTTAAGTGCTATTTTTCTGGTCCTATAGAGCAGTGAATCCCTACACTCTATAGGAACTCCACAGTCATTTTATCATGTTCGTTTGAAGGCATTCAAAATTCCACACTGCATATAGCTCGTTTTTTTTCGAATCCACACTATCGAAGCACTTGAGAAGTCAAGAATGTCTTCAGTTTACCCTTGCATGATTGTTACTGGAGTCGCCAATATAATATTTTTTCAAAAAATTTATGTTACGATATAAGTATATCAGTATTTACTAACTAAAAACACCGACTTCCTTCCTGGGATAACCACTAAATATTACATATAGGGCACTGGCCCAAAAAATGCGGTTTGCACATATAATGATCATAAATGCATAAATGCGATTTGCACATATAATGGTCATAAATGCATTAAATACAAAATGATCAATAGTAAAAGAACACAATTTACCTATTTCACAACAAACTAAAATATATTATTACAATAACATTAAACATCAATATATTGTCTTCCATTGGTCTGGGATAAAGACCTCAACTAAATCCTTGCCTAGCACTAAATCCTAATAATTCATAAATGCTTTCTTACCCAAAGTCCATAATAAGATGGAGCTAAACAGGTTCTAAGCTGTAAACTTGCGCTATGCCTCACGAGCTGTCTAAAAATTGGCATTTTGAAGACAACACTATTTACCATCACGGTGTACATTCACAACTAAATTCTCTAGCGATTCGAAGAAGAAGTTTACTGTTACGAAAGTAATGTTTTGGAAAAGTTTTCTTCAACTTGATATTTTTAAGTCTCTAGATTTAATAATAGCATAGTATTTTTCATCATTTATGAGAATGGTATATTTAAAACTATAATAAATTATTTAAAATTAAAGCTCCATACTATTTATTATATTAGCATCACGAAAAATATTTTATGATTTTGCAAAGAACACGCCTATTCGGGTTATCAATAGCTCGGAAATCTAGTGGACGATAGTATGATGTAAGACATGACAACTATTAGGCAATAGTTATTATTATTACTATAATTATTATTATTATTACTATTAACTGCTAAGCAACAACCCTAGGTGGAAAAGCAGGATGCTATAAGCCCAGGAGCCCCAACAGGGAAAATAGCCCAGTGAGGAAAGGAAAAAAAGGGAAAATAAAATATTTTAAGAAGAGTAACATTAAAATAAATATTTCATAAATAAACTATAAAGACATTAACAAAACAAGAGGATGAGAATTTAGATAGAACAGTGTTCCCGATTGTACCCTCAAGCAAGAGAACTCTAACCGAAGACAGTGTAAGACCATGGTACAAAGGCTATGACATTACTAAAGATTAGAGAACAATGGTTTGATTATAGAGTATCCTTCTCCTAGAAGAGCTGCCTACCATAGCTAAAGAGTCTCTTATACCCTTATCAAGAGGAAAGTAGCTACTGGATAATTACAGTGCAGTAGTTAAACCCTTGGGTGAAGAAGAATTGTTTGGTAATCTAAGTGTTGTAAAGTGAATGAGAGAGGAGAATCTGTAATGAATAGGCCAGACTATTCGGTGTATGTGTAGGCACAGGGAAAGTGAACCGTAACTAGAGAGAAGGATCCAATGCAGTACTGTCAGGCCAGTCAAAGGACCAAATAACACTAGCGGTAGTATCTCAATGGGTGGCTGGTGCCCTGGCCAACCTACTATAACCTGTTATAATTGTCACGGACAACGTTCATTCTATAAGTGAGAACATGACAACCCCCATTAGAAACCGTAGAGTAGAAACCCTGATTTATGTAGAGGATATAATGTTTTCAAGCAACAACAGATACACAGTAGGAAGATCTATAAGCAACTGCCGCAGTTGGGAAGAATTAAAATTTACTTTTACAAAACAATATATTTTCATAAAATTAAAAGTTAATGGAACAAGATGTAAGCATAGTTATGTTACAAAATCCTAGCAGGGATCTGGTAGTATACAGAAGTAGGGCCTGTTAATGTTTGAATAGGGCAATATTTATGAAAAAAAAAAATGGAAAAATATCAAACTTCCAACAAAAGGGTGCCAAAACTGATAAAGCATTTTTTGGGCTCAAGCCATGTCGTCCTGATGGAAGGTTCCTTTAGGCAGCTTTCTAAGGAATATTTGGCTACAGTGATACTCCCAGAGAATTGACCATAGGTCTCCAGAATTCTTACTCCTGGCGCGAGTATCCTTAAAATTTTTCTTAAGGATATCGCATAATATCAGGGGACATATTTCTTGATACGACACATGGCAATCTTCACCCCAAATAGAGTTTTCGCTCTGAGAGGGGCTACCCATTCCTTATTTTGTAGCAAATTGTGCACGGTGTACTCCCGCTTGCTCTCAAGTGTTTTTTTGTTGCTAATACGAGGATTTATCATGCATTCTCCAGCATCTTCTGCCTCTGGAAAGTTGAGTATTTAATCTTTCCTGTGTATAATTTTAAGTTCCCTTCTCACAGTTAATTTAACATAATTTATATGTGTTTATCGGAGCTTAGCCCGTAACCGGAGGCGCCATTTTGGACGCTGTCATTCGCCATGCATACCTTATTTAGTCAGTAGAACGATGTTCCCAGTATTTAGCTTTAATGAATTATAGCTATTTAGGCAAAACTATACTAGTGAAGATAAGATCATGCACGTATATTTCCTCTTCCTTAAATGTACCGATCGTACAGTGAACCCTCGTTTATCGCGGTAGATAGGTTCCAGACCCGGCCGCGATAGGTGAAAATCCGCGAAGTAGTGACACCATATTTACCTATTTATTTAACATGTATATTCAGACTTTTAAAACCTTCCCTTGTACGTAGTACTATTAACAAACTACCCTTTAATGTACAGAACACTTAATGCATGTACTAACGTACCCTAAACTAAAACAGGCACAAATATTAAGGGCGACTTTATATCATGCGTTTCCTAAACACGCCAAAAAGCACGATAAAAAATGGCAACCAATGTTTTGTTTACGTTTATCTCTGATTATAATGAAGAAACAAACGCATTTACACATCTGTGTATAGGTTAGTTTCTGCATTATATTGATTATTCAGTACAGTATGTTGATTTGGTTATTACTAATGTTTTACTTAATTTTTCTTAGGACTTCCAAATGAAACGTTTTTCTTTATGACGCCGCCTGAAACGACGGCGTCATAAAGTACGCTCAGTAAACAAACTAAGGAATTTAACGCGCATGATGAAAGTGATAAATAATGATATTACAGTAAAAGCTTTAATAAAATATGTTATTACAAATATTATTTACCGTATCTATATAAAATCATACATACGTAGCAAAGCAGGAAAACAATCTACGAGAGAGAGAGAGAGAGAGAGAGAGAGAGAGAGAGAGAGAGAGAGAGAGAGAGAGAGAGAGAGCGTTGTTTTACATACGTAAATGTAAATTTTAAACAAAAAAAAAGTCCCATTTCATATAAAATAGATTACAAATATTTTATTTTATCATATTACAGTAGTCTGTATAATACTGTAAAGTTCAGTACAGTATGTTGTTGTAAAAGTCGTGGCGATGAAATTCTCACGAAACAAAAACACTCCATTTGAGTACAACAGCTGATTCTCTCTCTCTCTCTCTCTCTCTCTCTCTCTCTCTCTCTCTCTCTCTCCTTCTTCGTGTTATACAATACTTTCATTTAGATGAAGAAACTAAAATTAGTTTTCTTAGTGTCAATTAAATACGAAACGAAATAATTAGGCCGAGTCTACATCCATTTCAATCATAGCTAAAAATACGGTATCCGATTTCATCAGCAAACCACTATTTTTTGGGAAATATCATTTTATTCTAGAAAATTGCCACTCTTTAAATAGTTAATTGCACATTAAGAAAGCGTGTACTTTTGTTTTTAAATTTCGGGTTTGTTTTAAAAATCGAGTATTGTTGACTTCTTTTTTTTTTTACTTTTGGCTGTGATTAGATCAGCTGTCATCTAGCTGCCGCTCTTGAGTGTGTACGAATACACTTACAAAGTATCATTTATACCATTTTTTAACTTATTCAAACCGTCTACAGTATACAGTTGATATTTCATAAGCACCAATGTGTTATAACCTATCAAATCTTTTTGTTTATTACATTTAAACCCCCCCCCTCTCTCTCTCTCTCTCTCTCTCTCTCTCTCTCTCTCTCTCTCTCTCTCTCCTCTCTCTCTCTCTCTCTCTCTCTCTACCTCTACCTCTACCTCTCTCTCTCTCTGTGGGCTACTTTTCACTACCTCCCATTCCTTACCTCTCTCTATCTCTCTAACAAATGATATCTTTGTTGGTCCTCAAAGTTTCATTTATATTGAAAATCAATCACGATTCAATTTTCCTTACTTTCTCCAATCTCGCACCATCGGTCACATCGCGGTATTTTCGATATTTCTGGAAAATCCGCGATATATGTATATACATGGGTTATGAAAAAAATCCGCGAAGTGGTGAATCCGCGATGGTCGAACCGCGAAGTAGCGAGGGTTCACTGTATACGTTAGAGTCTCGGTGATATAGCGTAGCCGAGATCTCAACCCACGCTAGGCTAGCCTAACCTACGCGCTTTAGTATAATTTCATACATTATCCTCATTTACCCTCGTGTATCGTTTTATTAATTCAACAGGAGATAATATATATCCTAGAATTATATACAGTGGAACCTCTACACACGAACGTATCTACATCCGAAGTAAAATTCAAGCAAATTTTTAACTCTACACCCGAATTTTATTTCGACACACGAAGTAAGCAATTTTCGTCGTACGGTTGTATCCGAATTTTTCGACACGCAAAGTACAATTCGAACACGTTCCGACTCTACACCCGAATGTTTTTTTCGACACCCGAAGTAAACAATACTCGTACGCGTAGTCGGTGCTCATAGCGCCTGAAGTGTTTTTTTATTTCCGCCGATAGAAGGCAGCACATCGACCTCGGAGGGACGCTCAATTAGCGGGTCTTGGGTCAGTCCTCTGTTCTCGTCGGCTTCTTGCGGTTGTGCTCTGTGCGTTCTGCTATTAACTCTGTTTTAATCGGGATTTTTTAGGTGCATCCTTTAACGGTAATTTACGTAAAGTATGGGTCCTAAAAGGCTTAGTTTTGCCAGTGGTAGTGGTAGTGGTGAGAAAAGGAAGAAGGAAATGCTTTCTTTAGAAATTAAGCAGGAAATTATTGAAAAACATGAGCGTGGCATCCGCGTGAGTGAACTTGCTAAACAGTATGGCCGTAATATGTCGACGATCTCGATAATCCTTAAACAGAAGGGAGCTATTAAAGCAGTGAAACCTTCTAAGGGGATCACTATAATTTCCAAACGCCGTACCCCTATCATAGAAGAGATGGAACGACTTCTACTTGTGTGGATTAAGGATAGAGAGATCATTGGCGACACCATCACCGAGACCGTTATCTGCGAGAAGGCGCATGCCATCTTTACGGACTTGAAGAAGGAGAGCTCTGGGGGTGATGCTGGGGAGAGTTCAACCGAGCCTTCCTCAGATGATTTCAAGGCATCTCGTGGCTGGTTCGAGAAATTTAAGAAACGGTCCGGGATTCATTCAGTTGTTCGCCACGGAGAAGCTGCTAGTGCGGACACAAAGGCTGCAGCTGACTTTGTCAAGAACTTTGAAAAGATCGTGCAGGAAGAAGGCTACGTAGAGCAGCAGGTGTTTAATTGTGATGAAACCGGGCTGTTTTGGAAGAAGATGCCGAGTCGAACCTACATCACTGCCGAAGAGAAGAAATTGCCTGGGCATAAGCCAATGAAGGATCGGTTGACTCTTGCCCTATGTGCCAACGCTAGCGGCTACTTTAAAGTCAAGCCCTTACTGGTTTACCATTCAGAGAACCCTAGGGCCTTTAAAGCACACAACGTCGATAAGGATCAGCTTCATGTTTTCTGGCGATCCAACTCGAAGGCCTGGGTCACTAGGCAATTCTTTGTGCAATGGGTAAACCAAGTTTTCGGCCAATCTGTGAAGAAGTATCTTCATGAACAGAAATTGCCTTTAAAGTGCCTGCAAGCCTTGACAATGCACCTGCTCACCTCCCCCCCCCCCGGACTTGAAGATGATATCTTCGATGAATTCAAGTTCATAAAGGTGCTGTATCTTCCACCGAATACCACCTCTATCCTCCAGCCCATGGACCAGCAAGTCATCTCTAATTTTAAGAAGCTGTACACCAAGCACTTATTTAAGCAGTGCTTTAATGTCACGCAAAGCACCAACTCAACTTTGCGTGAATTTTGGAGGGGCCACTTCAACATCGTGCACTGCTTGAAGATCATAGATCAGGCTTGGGTGGGATTAACTCGACGGGCCCTCAATTCTGCCTGGAAGAAGCTGTGGCCTGATGCAGTTTCTCCCCGAGATTTCGAGGGTTTTGACCCCGAACCTGATCCCGTGGTCGGTGCAGCGGAAGCCGTAGAGGAAATCGTCTCCCTTGGCAAGTCCATGGGTCTGGAGGTCAACGCAAATGACGTTACGGAACTCGTCGCCGAACATCACGACGAACTTACCACGGATGAGCTCAAGGAACTCCATGCTATGTCGGAGCACATGAGTAATGACGAGGAAGGGATCGAGGAGGTAGAACATGTGTTAGGTTCGGCGCAAATAAAAGAGGTGTTAGGAAAATATCAAGACGTGGTCGACTTCATCGACAAATACCATCCAAAGAAATTGCAGGTTTGTCGTGTAGTTTCTCAATTCGATGATGTTTGCCTAACTCACTTTCGAAACATTCTGAAAAGCCGTACCAAGCAATTATCTATCGATGCTTTCTTTAAAAAAACTGCGAAGCGAACTCGCGATGAAGAGGATGTAAGTGAATCGAAGAAAACGGCAAACAGTGAAGCGGAAGAAAGTGAAACAAAGAAAACGGAAAAGAGTGAAGCAAAAGAAATTCATTCAATTTTAAATGTAGAGAGTGATAGTGATTACAATTACGTAATCATCAAAAAGAAAAAAAAAATGTAAAAAAAAAAATATAAAATATAAAAATAAAAAAAAAATAAGCTAAGTTATGTTAAAGTTCACTTAGTGTAAGTTAGAATGAGTTACGGTAGTGTACGTTTATCGTAGTTAACCTCTCTACCTCCTCGCCGCCCGTGCGTCTCCTCTCTGCGTAGCAAGACTAACAACACCTGCGCTGGAGTTTCTAAGGTAAAGTGACGCTAAAAACCCGTTTCTTATTTATCATTTTTTGCTAATTCTTCTTATTTACATGTCTATTCTTCTTATTTACATGTCTATTATCTAATTTAGTGTTCATTATTCTCATGGGAAAATTATGTGTAGTAGTTTATTAAGAAGTTATCATAAGTTTTTGGGCTCAACCACGGATTAATCCTATTTCAATGTATTCTTATGGGAAAATTCGTTTCTAAATCCAAACATTTTCTACATCCGAAGTTGGTTCTGGAACGGATTAAATTCGTATGTAGAGGTTCCACTGTATATAATTTGATACTCGTCTCTTTTAGAGAATTAAGGGTAAACCCTTCCTTCCCTCTGAGTGTCGCCATTAGGCGACAACCCTATCTTGGTCTTGCCCTGGAGTAGAGTACTCCGGCTTGACTAGGATAGTGTTTCTGTCTTCCCTCTTTGCCGGTGAGTATCCCGGCTTTGATCTACGACAGTAACTCAGATTATTCAGTCTTTATGCCGGCAACTCGGCTGCCGGGGTAGTAGTCACTCCCTGCCGGCTTACAGTTGTAGACATAGGAAGCCTGGCTTCCCTAGCCCGCATCCGAAGTGGTAGTACACTGCTGCCACCTTCTCCCTTGTGGCCTAGAAGACAAGTCTTGTTTTGGCAAGGTCCTGGGCTGAAGAATCTATATTCTTCTGCCACCTAAGAAGGCGCCGATATTGAAACGATGTTTCTGAGTTGTGGCCGGCAATCGTGCTGCCTTCTCCTGACACAACACACAAGACCATTTCCCTGCCCCTCTCTGTCTTTTAGCGATAGCCTAGCCATCGCAATTTCTTTGGCCGGTGTCCTACAATCTCCCCGCTTACCGGGTGGGTTGTGGTGCCAGCCGGGCTCCTACATAGGCGGCTGGATTGCCGTTCTGACCTTCCCCATACGGATGCAAGGCTCCGGGAAAGGTTTTGCTGGCCATGACGGCTGCCGGTGAGAGACCCTGATGTCATTGAGTGTTCTTCAGTCCTCTCTTGGACTGCCATCCACATCCCTGGAACCGGCAGAGTAGCCGGCAACAGATCCTGTGGCTGGGTGGAAGCTAGAATGATTCATTCCCCCCTTCCATTTGAACCCTCTTTCTGGAAGAAGGCAGTAGGAACAGTAGTACCTACACCCTTATTTATTGTACTATACTATAATAATAAGGTAGCCCTTCTCTCCATACTTTCTCTCTCTCTGTTGGCTAGTGGCGCCAGGTACTAGCCTAGCCGGCAGCATGCCGACAGAATTACAGTATAAGCTTATACAGTAGCCAGTATTTCTGCAGTATAGTACATACTGCAGGCAGAAAACTATAGTATATATTATACATTAGTTTATATTTTCCAACATATTCTGTGTGTCCTCTCACAGTCCATTGTTGAGACCAATAATATTGAAGTGAAGTATTCTTTCAATACCATGACGAACCATAGGTCATCAGAACTTATATTTTTACCCTACAATATTAATATTCCTTTATGGGAGGGTTAGTGCTCGTATACACTAATTTTAACTCTAAATTAAAGATTAGAGCCCTTCCACTCTAGTTTTCTTTAAATAAGGAAATTCTAAATATTAATATTGAGAGAGGTCACAGGAATTGGCTGGACAGGAGGCACAAGTATGTGTCTTTCCTATTTCCTTTCTAGCTTACTATCCTAAGCTGTAATGGCAAGGGTAATACCATTTTATGCATGTTTATATATACTGTATATATAAATAAATTTATCAAGTGTGATAAATTACCGCATACTCATTTCATTTTCCTTTCTTTACAGGAGGAGCCAAAGGTGAAATGTGAGGTGATGTACTGTAACCACAAAAGCAGGAACTTTTGTGGTCACACTAGGTGCAGGTCTCATGCCGCCTGCTCAGTCGCAACCGAAACCTTGAGGTACTGGGATCCCAAGGATTGCAATGTCTGCTCAGCCTTGGTGACCGATGGTTTCGGCGATCCCAAGTCGACGGAGTCGAGGGATGCTGCGAGGGAAAATCTTCGGAAATGGGTACGATGGTTCCAGAAGAACTCTCCCGGACCGTACCTTCCCAATGGCATGATGAGAAGCATGCTGTTCCTGAAGGCAACAGCTGATGCCGTCGTACCCCAGGCACGACCCGGGCCTCCTTGCGTCCAGATCGCAGTTGAGGCCGATGTCAGTGAAGCTTTGCAAGGCATGGACATCCATCAGGAGGAGAGGATGTCTTTAGTGTCCACGGACACAGAAAAGGATCTCCTTCAAGAGGATCCTGAGGAAGAGGTGGCCCTACCACCCGGAGGAGACGAGGATCTCGACTCGACAGAAGTGGAGGAACACCCCTGCCTGTGTCGACATTCCAGCCGACACCGTCTACGTCTTTGGCTCCTACCCCTCCATTAGACTCGCTGGGTCAAGTAGTTATGGCCCACTTTACTATGCTAATGGACGCTCTACGTAAAGAAAACTTAGACATGAAAGAGAAGATGACGAAGGAGTTCCGTGAAGCAACTCGGATCGTCACCACCCGATAGTCTTACAAGCGACCCAGAGTGAAGGACCTGCCACCCTGCTCCGAGACCAATCCCTGGAGGTATGCAGAGTTTATGCCGATTATCAATGGCAAACTTTACATTTCGGAGAAGATGGGAGCCGTCCACCTGGATGACATCGAATTTTGGCCAAACTTTGCGGCTTACCCGGAGTGTTTCATCCGGCTGAAGAGTGAGCCAGCGTCTAAAGAAGAGACGGAACCAAAGGAGGTCATGGTCTTTGACCACGACAAGGCACAGGGTCTCTTGACGAGTAGCCTGAAGAAGGCAGGGTATACTAACTCGAGAGTTTCTGCACTGAGCAAGAAACACCCTACTTTTCTTGCTCCTTCTTCAAGATTTTTCCCCTTCTTATCGAAGGCTCTTCAAAGTGTGCTAAAGGCCATCGATGCAGGCAAACCATGCCCTACACTAGAGGAGTGTGGGCCTTTGTCTCTGGCCTTGCCCACAGATGAGAAGGAATGGAGGGAGGTCCACCTAACCTTCTCAGTTTCGAAACTTGATGCAGACATCGCAGGACAGCAGTTCAGCGAGAACTCACCGAAGCTATCGGACTTTCTCCTCCGAAGAGAACAGGAGACAAAGGAGAGGCTAGCCGCTTCTCTTTCCCTCCAGAACTGCATGGAAATGTGTGCAGGCGTTGCCAGCACCCCAGATATGTACACAGTCCTGGCTAAGATGCACTTGGCCACCCTCGTCAAGGACCTGTACGATTTCGTGAAGGCCAGGAGGGCCTGCAGGGAGTTTGTGTTTGCCAATGCAACGGTCAAACACGAACCCAGGAAGCTGATTACTTCCTGTATCTGGGGCAAGTACCTCTTCCCAAAGGAAGGGGTCCAAGAAGTAGTCGAGAAAGCCACCACAGAGAATAGGAACCTTCTCCAAAAGTGGGGCATTTCATTTCTTCAAAGAGAAAATCTTCCCCTGATGCTGGTCCCCAACCTAAGAGGAAGACGAAGAAGCCAAGACTACCTTCTCGGCCTGTACAACAACAACCCACGGACACCATTACCACGATATCCAAGTGGTCGCTCAACCACAGACCACCTTCCAAGTGGTGCCTCTACAGCTGGTAGCCCAGTCACCAGCCTTCAACCCAGGTTTTGAGAGGCACACCACAACCTTTCACCCGAAAGGAAGAGGATCTCGACGGGGCTTCTCAAGAAACCCCTCACGAGGCAGGGGAGGACGTGGTCAGGGTGGCAAACCCTCAGGACCATCTAAGCAATGAGATGCTCCAGGTAGGAGGGAGACTCCACCACTTTCAGGATCATTGGACCTTCAATCCCTGGGCCCACAGCCTAATCAAGAATGGACTAGGATGGAAATGGAACAGGTCTCCACCTTCATTTCCTCAGTTCTTCCAACACTCCACCCCCTTACTGGAAGAATATACCTTAGAACTCTTGAACAAAAAGGTTATAAGGAAAGCAAAGTCCATCAAATTCCAGGGAAGGCTGTTCTGTGTTCTAAAGAAGGACTCAGACAAACTCAAGAGTCATTCTAGACTTGTCGCCACTCAACATATTCATCAAGAACAACAAGTTCAGAATGCTAACCCTTCAACACATAAGGACCCTGTTACCGAAAGGGGCGTACACAGTCTCAATAGACCTGGCAGATGTTTACTGGCACCTTCCAGTCAGTTGCCCCCTCTCCTCCTACCGAGAATTCAAGTTACAGAAGACAAAATATATCTCCAGAGCCATGCCCTTTGGACTAAACATAGCCCCCCTTACTGGAAGAATATACCTTAGAACTCTTGAACAAAAAGGTTATAAGGAAAGCAAAGTCCATCAAATTCCAGGGAAGGCTGTTCTGTGTTCTAAAGAAGGACTCAGACAAACTCAAGAGTCATTCTAGACTTGTCGCCACTCAACATATTCATCAAGAACAACAAGTTCAGAATGCTAACCCTTCAACACATAAGGACCCTGTTACTGAAAGGGGCGTACACAGTCTCAATAGACCTGGCAGATGCTTACTGGCACCTTCCAGTCAGTTGCCCCCTCTCCTCCTACTTAGAATTCAAGTTATAGAAGACAAGATATATCTTCAGAGCCATGCCCTTCGGACTAAACATAGCCCCCAGGATTTTCACAAAACTTGCGGACGCAGTCGTACAACAACTACGCCTAGAAAGCAATCAGGTAGCCGCATACCTGGACGACTGGCTGGTGTGGGCAGTATCCAAGACTGCTTGTCTGCAGGCATCCAAGAAGTGATCCAGTTCCTGGAACATCTGGGATTCAAGATCAACCACTAGAAGTCTCGCCTCTCTCCAGCTCAGGAGTTTCAATGGCTGTGAATCCATTGGAACTTGCAGTCACACCGTCTCTCCATTCCACCAAAGAAGAGGGGAGAGATCGCGGGTTCTGTCAAGAGACTACTGAAATCCGACAGGATCACAAGACACCAACAGGAAAGAGTACTGGGTTCTCTCCAGTTTGCAGCAGTAACAGACCTAGTGCTAAGAGCACAGCTGAAAGATGCATCAGGAGTCAGGAGAAGATACGCATCAAACGCTCGAAGAGATCTACAGAGACCGGTACCGACCTTACTAAGATTGCTTCTCAAGCCATGGACGAAGGTCAAGAGCCTAGCAAGGACTGTTCCCTTACAACCACCTCCCCCATCGGTGACCATCCACACGGATGCCTCGACGGAAGGATGGGGAGGTCACTCCCATCAAAGGAAAGCTCAAGGGACCTGGTCATCCCTGTTCAAGACCTTTCACATCAATATTCTGGAGGCCATGGCGGTCCTCCTGATGTTGAAGAAGCTATCCCCTTACAGATCAGCCCACATCAGGCTGGTCTCGGATAGGGAAGTGATAGTGAGATGTTTGAACCGACAAGCCTCGAGATCGCCCTACATCAATCACGTGATGCTGGCCATCTTTCGTTTAGCAAGAAAGAAGAGATGGCACTTATCGGCTGTTCACCTACAAGGGTTCCGCAATGTGACGGCGGACGCTCTATCCAGGCTAAAGCCGATAGAGTCAGAATGGTCCCTAAAAGCAGACTCATTCTCCTTCATTTTGGAAAAGGTCCCAGAACTGCAGATCGACCTCTTCGCAATGAGCAACAAGAAGAAACTACCTCGATAAGTAGCCCCATAAGAGGACCCTCTGGCAGAGGCGACGGACGCCATGTCCCTTGATTGGAACAGATGGACCCACATCTACCTGTTCCCTCCAACAAATCTCCTGCTGAAGGTCCTCAACAAGCTGAGATCCTTCAAGGGAACTGCAGCAGTAGTGGCCCCCAAGTGGCCCAAGAGCAATTGGTTCCTTCTGGTGATAGAACTGAAGTTGAGGCTGTTCCCTCTACCAAACCCAGCTCTATCCCAATTGGTTCAGAAGTCGACTGTCTTCGCTTCATCAGAGAACCCAAAACCTTCAGCTCATGATTTTCTCACCTTAGCAGTCAAGAAAAGATTTGGGATCTTGAAAGACAGTATAGACTTTCTAGAAGAATACAAGTCAAAGTCAACCAGAAGACAATATGAATCATCTTGGAAGAAGTGGGTTGCTTTTGTAAAAGCAAAAAAGCAGACAGAAATCTCAATAGACTTCTGCTTATCCTTCTTCATCCACCTTCACGAGCAAGGCTTGGCTGCCACCACGATAACTACCTGGCGAACGAAATCTTCAACAAGATTTCGAAGGCATGCACTAGACTTAAACCAGCAGCCCCTCCGAAGCCCATATCATGGTCTCTGGACAAAGTCTTATCCTATGCTTTGACCTTGAACAATGAAGATTGCTCTCTAAAGGATTGAACACAAAAAGTGATATTTTTGTTCGCTATAGCCTCAGGGGCTAGAGTTAGTGAAATAGTAGCCCTATCAAGAGACAAGGGCAATATTCAGTTCACAGAAGTGGGAGAATGAATCTTTTTCCTGATCCTGTCCTTGGAGAATCTGCCCTCTGAAGGAAGATGTCTCTTAATGTCCAGTAGAGTGTCTAAAGTTGTATCTTTAATACCTACTGTAATTCCTCTAACTTTTAGGCCTTTACATGCCACAAACTGCATTCTTAATAAAAATGAATGGAGAAGTAATGAATTAGAAGCTCAAGATAGAGACGACTGGCAAAATCCAACTGAGACCCTTTGCATCAATAGGTGTAGAAGGGGATGATGAAAGGCTGGGAACAAAATATTAAGATATACTGACAAACTAAAAGTGAAAGAGGATAATGAGAAAGGAGAAAATTGACAAAAGCAGCAGCAAAAGACCCACAGTATATGTTGTGGGTAATATCTACAAAAATACACAATAAGACGAGAAAAGTACAAAACAATGAGAGAAGTTTGAAATATACAGGGGCATTATATGAAACATAAAAAGAAGAAAATACAGTGGAGTGTGGAGAGATGTTAAAAAAAAGGGATAATAAAAAGGCAGCAGGACCAAATGGACTAAAACCAGTGTAAAAATAAATAAATGAAATAAATGTTTAGAAACCTACAAAATGAGATGGAGAACATGCCCATAAATATTAACTAATATCAAAATATTCATCATCATCATCTCCTACTACAGCTATTGACGCAAAAGGCCTCGGTTAGATTTCACCAGTCGTCTCTATCTTGAGCTTTTAAATAAATGCTTCTCCACTCATCATAGTGCTCAGTCATGTAGGCCTGGGTCTTCCAACTCTTCTAGTGCTTTTGCATACCCAAACCATCTCCATCTATCCCTCACCATGATCTCATCCGCACATGGCACTCAAGTAATCTCTTTTATAATTTTTTTAAAATCTTGCCCTACCATATAACTCAATATTCTTCTGAGGACGTTGTTCTCAAATTTACAAAATCTATTGGATATTGTTTCATTGTCATACCACGATTCATGCCCATATAGTAACACCGATCATACTAAACTGATATATAACCTGATTTATATATTCAATTTCAGGCAATTTGATTTCAAAATTTTACTTAACCTAGCCATTGTCAAGTTGCTTTTTTCAATCTTTCATTAAACTCAAAATCTAAAGATTCTGTATTAGAGATCATAGTTCCTAAATATCTAAATGATTCCACTTCATTCCTTTCTCCTAATGTTTCATCTTTCCTTGCATATTCCATTCTCATCGTCTGTCTTACTTCTATTTATCTCAAGTCCAACCTCCTGTGATATTTCATGCATTCCGGTAAGCAAGCTTTTCATGTCCGGTGGTGTTCTGCCAATAAGGACAGCTTCACCAGCAAATTTCCTGTTACCAATCCAAACCAATCCTATTCCACCATCCCCCACCTGTTCTATGTATAATAAAATCCATGAGGATGATAAACAACATAGGTGACAACACGTATCAAAATACTAATTGTAATCAATCACAAACATCTAAAAGTTAACTTAGAAATCGTGGCAAAGTTATACTTTATTAATTGTTTGTTTCAATTTTCTTGATTAACATAGATGATTTGAAGAAGTCTTAGCCTACTTATATATCTACCATGGCACTTCCACCAATTTTGGGGGGTAGCCAACACACAAAAATAAAAAAAAAAGAATAAAAGAGGGATTTTTCTTCTTGGTCTGATGGACTCAACCCAGTTTGGTCTGTACTGCTAGGGTTCCACAGCCCACCCTCCTCCATATTCCATGGCAAATGAAGCTTCATATGCTGACTCAAAGAGGGCCTCATAAGGCGACCCGAGGTATCAACAAGACCTATTGGAACCGTGTCTCAATCGCTCGCCATTCATTTCTATTCCAAGCACTCTCCTTTGCCTCTCACATCTATCCTCCCGTTACTTAGAGCTTTCTTTATTCCGTCCATTCACCCAAATCTTGGCTTACCACTTGCACTTCTCCCATCAACTCTTGCATTCATCACCTTCTTTAGCAGATGACCATTTTCCATCCTCTATATATGGCCAAACCACCTCAACACATTCATATCCCTGTAAGCTGCTATCTCATTCCTCACACTTGTTCTCATTCTAACTACTTAATTTCTAACCCTATCCAATCACGATACACCAACCATACTGCTGACACTTCATCTCAAACACATTAAATTTCTGTCTCCCCATCACTTTCACTTCCCACAACTATGATCTATGCATCACATTTTGTACAATCACTTTCTCATAGCAAACTCTCTTTATATTCATTCCTAACCCTCTATTCTTTACCACTCTCTTCACTGCCCCAAGCACTTTACATCCTTCATTCACTCTGGTGAAGGCTACATCTGCTTCCATCTACCACTTGCAGGAACAGCACCCAAGTACTTGAACTATCTTGCTTCCTCAAGTATCTCTCCATTCAACATTCCATTTAGTCTAGGAACACTCTCACATCTTGTGAACCTCATAACCATAACTTTTACCCATATTACCACGCAACTTCCTTCTCTCACATACCTTTCCAAACTGCCACTAATCAACACAGCTTTTCCTCGAATCTACAACCAATACAGTATCTTCTGCAAACAGCAACAGATTCACTGGCTACTCATGATCACTCCCATCTGTCAGTTTCAATCCTTGACAAAGTACTCGAACTTTCACCTCTTACAGCTCCATCAACAAACGAAGTGAACTATAGGGATATCAGTCTTCCTTGTCTCATCCCTTCTCTTACTGGAAACCATTCATTCACTTCATTTCCTATCCTAACTCATACTTTACTGCCTACTTATACAATCTTCAGAGCTTGTAACAACCTCCAAGAAATTCCAGACTGCATCCCTATCAACTCATAAACTTTTTCCAGGTCCATAAATGCAAAATATACCTCCTTACCTTTTGCTAAATATTTCTCACATATCTGCCCAACTATAAAAATCTCATCTTCACATCCCCTACATCTTCTAAATCCAACCTTCACCTCTAAGATTGCATCCTCCATTTTATCTTTAATGTGATTATTAACACTCTCCCACACACTTTTTCAACCATACTCAATTAACTAATACCCCTAGAATTACAATAGTCACGCACATTGCCTTTACCTTTGTATAGTAGATTTATGCACACACCCAGTCCACTGGCATCATTGACAACATAAAACTTATATTAAACAATCTCACCAATGATTTCAGCACAGGCACACCCCTTTCCTTTAGCATCTTAGCCCTCACACCACCCATACCACATGCTTTTCCTGCTTTTGTCTTATCTAGTGCTCTCTTCACTTCTCTTGTAATCTCTTTCACTCTCATCTCCCATCACTGCACCTCAACACCTGCAACAGCAATAACATCTACCTCCCTATCATATTCAATACTCAGCAATCTTTCAAAATATTCAGCTCACATTTTTCTTGCCTCATCTCCTTTCATTTTCATCTTTCACAGTCTCTTCTCTCCTCAATCCACCCTTACATACAATTTTCATTACTTTCCAAAACTTATTAAAGTTTCTTTATAAGAACTACCAAATCCCTGACCCTACCTCCAGTTAGCCGTCCTCGTTACCGTAGCCACCTTTGTTTTACTTCCATATTTTACTCTATATATCTTTCATACTTCTCTATACTGTTACTCTTCAAAAGCCCTCTTTATATTTTCCACCTTCATCTTCACCACTTCATTCCATCACTCACAACTTATCCTCATACTACCTCCGACAATCCTCTTACAACATACACCACTCCACTTTTTCAACTAAACACTGAATATCACACTTGGATCTTGCTTCCCGGCAGCAGTTTTCCGATTTGTGTTCAAGAAATCTGGCACTTCCCTTACCGGCCTAGATCCCTTTTGTTATTCTACCTACAACAACAAACCTATGCGTGCAAGCATTACTTTAATTATTTAACTAATCCCTTATTTCAAGTGGTCCTTGATCTACCGTGGATCACTTAGCTCGCTATTTAATATATCATTGCTCCTGAGTTCTGGCATGCTGTACTGTATATGTTAAGCAAGTGAAGTTAACCTGCATTCATCATTCTCCAGATCATTTTCCTATGTTCCTGGCTGGAAGATGGAGCTTCTGATTCTTGGGATACAAGTTGGAATACTGTCCCACCACCCTCAACATTGACCCAAAACTTGAAGTGTCATAGAGTGGGAGATGTGGAGCTCCAGCTTCAAGGTAGAGCATTTGTTGGATCAATAGAACCTGCTCTGAGCATAAGCAAGATGAAACTTCTTCAAGTACATGTTTTTATGCTGAAGTCATAGCTACAGTACTTATCCCCAAACATTTGAAATACTAAAGGCAATGTTCATTAAGTCAAAAAGTTAAGTCTTTGCAAGACTTTGCTTTGTTACTCACAAACAAAGAGTAGTCATATACTGGATCAATGTCTGGAGACTGAATAGCCAAGCCAAAAACTCCAGTTTTCAATCTTCTATTGTCTAACAACTTGAGGAATTAGCTATCTGGGATACTTGATTCCATAATACCCATGGCTTCCAATGCCACTCGACAGACTTCTGGAGAAACTAAAACTAGATTTCCGGGTTATTGTGAAACACGCAAGTGCACTGAAAGGTCCAGCTACAATCAGTGACATATCCCCGAGTCCACACGGTCAGCATCTGCGGCATCGAAAACAGCCACTGCTGTGATGTCAGCTAACGAATGATATCTATAAGATCAACCCTTGAATGCGGCAAAATATCAGGATTTCTTTTTCGCGTGCATGAGTTTTTTAACCCTAGAAACTTGTTCAAGGCGAAGGATGCGGTGTGCCAAGAGTAGGAGGATTGGACACTGCCTTGGTCTGTCAGTCTTCAACAAGGCTTGGGTAAACAGGTAGCAAACTGAAGATGTCATCCATTACTGTCATAACAACGATGACCTCAACACTAAATGTCATCTTGTGGGCAGCCACAAGGATTCTTTTATTTGATAGGTGTCAAGAAAAAATTTGATCAACACTGGAAGTTCACAGAGCTTCATCAGACTTGAATTTGTACAGTTTGCTGGTCTTAAGAAATTGCCTACGACAGAATCAGTTTCTCTGACCTCTGCTCACCAGGCCACTGAAATACTGTACAAAGACATTGTTGGGTCAGGGACCATCAATGGCAGTAAGTATGAGGATGTTGTACTGAACATTATTAGAGATTTTTGCACTCCTTCCATTGAGCCACAATATTCTTAAGCAGCAAAAGCCTGTGTCTTTTCAGTTTGGAAGAAGGCTACTTCCTCTTGAATTCTGCAATTTGGCAGTTGCTACAATTGATCATCCAAAAATGTTTGGGACCTGGTTCCTGCTTGGCAACCTATACAAGTAAGATCTTATACTTACAGTGAAGAGGAATACAAGTTCACTGAAGATAAGACAGAGCTCTTACTACAAGAAGGGGTCATTGGACCGAGTCAGAGCCTACAGCGAGATAAAGTTGTCATCATTAAGAGAATGGTGGTAGACTACTACCAGACAATCTGCCATTTCATGAACCTGCATGCATACCCTGTCCCAGCAATACTCAAGTTAGTAGGGAAGATATCCAAGTACAACTACTACAACTCCACTGACCTCAAATTAGCATATCACCAAATACTGTACCTCTGAAATTTATACAGAATTTACAGGTACAATGATTTTGTGGTGAGAGAATGACTATTCTAGTTCACTCAGTCCCCATTTGGCTTCACAAATGGGGTTGCCTGTTTTCAATAAACTCTGGACAGTATCAACCACAGTGAAAGCTTGGAAGACACTTTGGTCAATGTGGAGGACATCTGAATATAATTCCCTATTTCATAGGACGAAAGGTTTGTATACACGAAGGATAAACTAAATGTTGTTAAGAAAAGACTATATCTTTAAACAAAAATAAAATATTTTATTGTAGTACTGTATATGCTTTACACAAAGGGAATCAATATTTTTTTAACAAAAAATTATGGCTTAATTCTACATTTCTTTAATTCTAGGGATGAGTATTTTGTATACTGTACTTAGAAAATTATAAAAAACTGCGTCATAGCATGGCAATTCATTTTACCAACTAATTTCAACACAAAAATCTCTCTCAATTTCAATTATCTCAAATAGTAAGGCTTTACTACTGAGACAACATCACTTCCTGAATTGTACTACTTGTGGAATCATTGTATCTCACAGCACCTGTTTCATCTCATGATATTAAAGTAATGTATTTGTCAGAGACAACTTAAGATCATTGAAATTTAAGTGAAATTTTATGAATAAGTAGTTCCATTAATTTCTCATGTAATTTCAATCACTGTTAGTAGTCAGTCGAGATAGTTCATAATTCTATAGATTCATTATGTACGAATCCCTTTACATTTTTAAAGGATAACTTCAAAACTAAAAAAGCTTTCTCTTTTCCTTGAAAAATACAATAATAAACAATGTTTACTTCACAAGAATTATTCATAAACTTCAAGTGCATTTCAAACTAAATCTACTAAGTGAAGAACTATGTTACTTACTAGTATTAGGGAAAATGGGCTCACTATTCAACCCAACTACTGTACTACATGCTACCTCCCTAATATTACAAAATCCCCTTAAAATATGTTTACAATGTTTAAAACACTGACAAACAATACCAGAACACCTTAAGTTTAATCTACATTAAAAAAAAGTATTCATATTATTTTGTTCTATATAAACTGCAAATCCTTTTAAATGTACTACGGTACACTATAAGATCACATTACCCTTTTATCAAATATAAAACTACACAGTCAAGTATTCTGTGCTTCAGTTTCAGAAACTTTAACAGTGCATTTTGTATTAAAAATCAAATCATATTTGTTTATTTCAGCTTTACATTTCAAAATACTCAAAAGGAAATTTTCATAACTATAATTCTAATGGTTTTACCAGATTCAATGCTATATGCTTCAAGCATGTGTGATGATAAAAAAAAAGTGGAAAAAAGTTTTTCTCGATTCTGACAAGCCCAACTGTTTGTCTACACCTTCCAGCACCAGTGTGACTCATCAACATTTGTTGGTAAACATCTTCAGTCCAATAGATAGTGGTGGGGTGGGAGGGTATATACAGTATATGAATATTGCCTAAGTTTTGAAATACAGTAATCAATTTTATTGATTTTTTTTTTAATACACTGCCAACCTTTTAAAATATTAATATCACATTTACTTGGAAAGAGGAATAGTGCTAATCTACTAAAGATAATGTAATTAAATTTGCCTACCTTTGGCAACATGGAATTAAATGTTGACGATCATGCTTTGAATGCTTCTTTCATGTAATCCTATCTTTTACTTGCTTGAGGATGATGACAGGGTTGGTACATTTTATATTGCAAGTGTCAAGAAATGCTCTGTAGATGAGACTTATTCAAAGTATCTTCAGTAAGAGTAAGTGTCTTTGTTCAAAACTTTGCCATATAACTAAGGATGGGCTATAAAAACTAGAAGGACACCTAAAACATCCAAAGAAACCACTGCACATGCTCATGTGTACCTTTAAGAGTCCTCAAAATTAAAGCAAGGAAATCTAGGAGGATAGGTACATGTAAACGCTCCTTTAAATTACAAACTACTATGTTCTCCCAGTGACTAAGAGACTTCATGTACACCATGAATAGTAAAGGATTTGGATATCCTTCAGACAGACAGATGCAAATACAGAATTGTAATTCAACTGGGTAGTACTTCCAAATATATCAAGGGGAAATTTTCAAAACGTAGCTGCTACCCTGTTGGCGTGGCTTATAACCTTGTTTGGTAAAATCTCATATCTCATAATCAAGATATTTATCATGGAATTGTCATTCTTTGACATAGGAACTGAATCGTTCTCAATAGCACAACATACTCTTTAACTGGCTCTGAAGGTAAAGTTCTTTCAAAGTAGGTTTTCAATGCCTTGCATGAAAATAAGGGCTTCTCATCTGGGTCTCCATTAAAGATTATTTCAGAGCAAGCAATTCAAGTGCCTGGATGGACCATGATTGTTTTCTGTCATTCTTTGGCTTGGAATCTGACAAGAGACAAGAGTAGCTCTTTGGTAGGGGATGACGTCAACATTGCCTGACATGGCTTGCACCTCACTAACTATATTGGCCTATGAGAAAACTTCCTTGATAACCTCACTAACTGTATTGACAGTTGCAAGAGCCATGAGGACACTTCACTGATAACCTCACTAACTGTATTATCAGTTGCAAGAGCTAAGAGAGCACTTCATTGATAACCTCACTAACTGTATTGACAGTTGCAAGAGCAATGAGGTAACTTCACTGATAATTTTTTAAACCTAATGGAGTGAAGGCGTTAATAACGAGGTCTAGAAAAATTCAAGCACCAGATCCAGAATCCAGGAGATGTCTCTCCAAGTAGTGTCCAATTATAAACGATCTGATGGTGTCTCTAATGTATGGACTGATGAGACAGTCTGGGTTCAGTGTGCCACTTCACAGCTGCTAACATAGACCTATATCTTTTAATGGCTGGTACTAAAATGTCATTGGCATACCTGAAGAAGCAGAAAAACTTTTTTAAAAATTACACGATTCACAAGTTTTGGTACTTGATATCCCTCTACACTTAAACCAGTTGGAGTAGACTGGTCACAGTCATTGATATAGGGTAATTGTGAACTATCTTTAGGAGGCAATATTTATAAAATAGTGGACCTAAAAAAAAAAAAATAACCTTGGATCCCAACAAATGGTGGAGAGTTTCCAGGCTATCAGATGAAGTATTAACCCTTTTACCCCCGGGGTATTTGGAAATTTCCAACCCTTAACCCCCAAGGGGTTATTTTTTTCCCAGCACATTTTGCAGTATATTTTTTAAATTGCTCTAACAGCCTTAATATTTGTCATAGAGAGGTCAGGTTGGTCTCATTCTCTTGGAAAATGCCTGAATTTTCTCAAAAAAATTATCAAAAAATATGAAAAACAAATTTTTATTGCATTCTTTTGCAAGGACGTACGGGTACGTCCATGGGGGTAAAGGGATGGCTTTTGTGAAACGTACCAGTACGTCCTTTGGGGGTAAAAGGGTTAAGGGGGTTTCAATGTAGATGATGAAAGTGGGGTTGTGTGAGAAAATTTCTCTAGGGTGGTAGCGATTGAAGAGGACCTGATCAAGGAGACCACTAATTTCAAAACCATTTCCATTGGGGGCAGAATGGTATTGGTCGATATTTAAACTACTCATGGGTTTCCTTATCATGAGGAATGGCATGAATTGCACAAGCTAGAAGGTCTGAAAGTTAGAACTAGATTGGGCCTCCTCAAAACTCTATATCTGTTGGAAGACCTAAGAAATAAGGACCAGTCTGTGGGTAGCTGGTCTTCTCCGCCAGTACTTTTGTCTTTCCTGGTATGGGCTGCAAAATCAGGATGATATATCTTGCTTCTTTCTAACAAAGGAGCTCCTGTGCAAAGGGAAATTCTTGGAAACTTATAACCAAAAGGATTCTAAAAAGCTCTTGTTGGTTGAGCCGCGGCAGTGCCAAATGAGGAAAAGACTCATTGTCATAGTACACAATGTGCAGTTGATGAAGTCTGAAGGGGGTAAAAACAAACTTTTACACCTCAAGGCCCAAATGATACCTGCAAAATGGTAGAAATAAAGGTCAGATATTTCAAGAATACTGAGGCATCAGCTGTGGCATTAGGTAATGTAGAAACTTACTTCTATCTTTTGTTAAAAAGTAGTGCATCTTGAAGTCTAACTTACCAAGAGCTGTCTACTGATATGTTAGATTTGTATGTGGAGGGGCTAATATATTCCCTTCTTTTATTAAAATGTAGTCTAAGTTAGCAGGGACTTGCGATCCATAAATTGAGGGAAGAGTCTGTGGGCCTACAACAGACCACTCTACCTCAAATAGGTTCCCAGCTCTAATGTTAACTGATGACGAACCTGGAGCTTCAGGATTTAAAGGACTGGACACTGGTCAAATTCCTTAGTATTTCCTGTAAAATATATCAATATCCTACTATATATTGGTTAGAACCTGAGGGGAAACTAGAGGAAGTGACTGGATGTATGGAGAAGGGAACATGTATGTTTGAGAGAGTGGGAGTAGGAAGGGGAGAGGAAGAATTAACACTGAAAACTGATTACATAAGGACTGTTAAAATATCTTAACCAATTCCTTCCTAGCTCTTTTACAGGCTTTATCATTATCTCCTATAGTTGAATTTAATAAAGGACAAGATAGTAGGTTGGCCAAGGCACCAGCTTCCCATTGAAACTACCACTAGTTATTAGGTCCTTCGGATCCCTCTCTGGTTACGGTCATTTTTCCTTTGCCTGTACACATACAGAACAGTTTGGCCTATTCCTTACAGATTCCCCATTTCCTCATAAGATAAATGAAAAATTCTTCTTCACTTAAGGAGTTAACCACTGCACTGTAATTGTTCGATGCCTACTTTCTATAAGGAAAGGATAGAAGTCTTCAGCTATGGTAGTATCTCAATGGGTGTCTGGGGCCTTGGCTAACCTACTACCTATTAGCAGTCATTTCTGTGGGAAAATACAAGCAATAGCTTATATAACTAATTGTCTCAGTTCTGAAAAAAATGTTAAAAATCTGACAACAGGAAGCTAACTGAAGATAGCCATCAAACAAATACTAATGAGGTGTAAAGACATGGACAGGCAAGTAATTATCCATGAAAATATTGTTTACACTTCTTGTTGTCAATCTTGTAATAGAAGAATATGGCATAGGAATATATAAGATTCTTCAAAACAATAAGGTACCTTGATATAGATACAGTGCATCCTGTGCTTTTCTTCTTTTCTGTGCTATTTTGATTCAATAAGTTTATCACTAGAACAAGTTAATTGATTCTTGAATAAAGAATATTTCAATAGAATGCTACAAAGCAATGGCAGACTTAAATTCAACAAAATGAAGTCTGATTGCTTTACTCTATCTGAAATTTTCATCAAAACAAATGGATTAACATTTATAATGAGAATGGGTTTTATCATTGCCGCTGCCAACGAAGTTGAAAGGAGGTTATGTTTTACCCTCTGTTTGTGTGTTTGTTTGTAATCAGCTTCCTGGCCACAATTTTAATCGTAAAGTAACGAAACTTGAAGGAATTAACTGCTTTGTAAAAAGCTGGTAATGATTTAATTTGGGAAGGTCAAGGTCACGGTCAAGCAAAATGTCCCGTAATCAACCATAAGTTTGGACATCCTTGTCACAGAGACTTCAAACTTGGTTTATATTTGAGAGTATAAAAATCCACACTAATTAATACATGTTGAGGTCAAAGGTCAAGGTTGGGCAAAAGATCGACAAATTAGCTGCCGCAGTGGAGGTCTGCGCTCTACTGAGTGCCCCACTGTAAAACAAAATAAAACACGCAAAAAATCATATTGTTCACTACAGTAGCTAATAAAATGCTGTAATCTACATCTTCCTTGGAATACGGAGACACTGTCCGGTAGATTGGGAGTGGTTTTTCATCTTAATACCTCCGTTAAAAGTAGTTATGATTCGAGGAGGACGATGCTGAGACTGCCTTAGCTTAGATATGGAGGCGCTAATAATTTCTCAAAGCATATGATAGCTCCCAGTATATTGTTGCCTTTTTATTAAGCAATACTATATATTTGATATCTAATCAACACATGCAAAATGATAATTTGGCAACTGACAGTCAGTCACATGTATAATGTTGTGAAAGATCTGACAGCTGCTAAAACATAAATGAATGCATTCAACATTTTGATATCTGCCCATCAATCTTTATTACTGTATGTAATAAAATCATCTGCTAGTTGCTCTCAATCATTTAATGTGTTTTTTGTCCTTTATCAACCAATTTACCAACCAACCAATGTAATTTAGCATCACAAGCTAGTAATGTAAATCATAATAATACTGATACTCTAGTATAACTACAAAACATAAAATGAAACTGTTTAACATTAATTATACTCACAGAAAGAAATACCACCTTGTAAACAAGTTAGGAGAAAACACTGGAAAAAGCATTTAACTTGAACTTTAGCTAATCAATGTTTAAATCTGCCTTAAATTATGGTTAGTGTAGTCAGAGATTAAATAAGATGTTTGATCTCTTTACATTTATACACCAGTCTTGAAAACAAAAGCTTTCCCTGAAGAATTTGCTCCAGCAATTATTGGAAGCGTAGGATGCACAGCAGTTATACTAGATACAGAACCAAAGCTTTCTCCCATCAAATTATGGTGTAATCTTCCTTCTATATCAAACACTTCAATCTGTAAAGGAAACAAGAGATTAATACACAGTAAAGCAATTATCTCAACTTGCCCACAACTAAAATAATTCAGCAACATTGACTACATATCTAGCTACTTCAATCTGCACTAAAACTACAAGGCCTGTCAATTAATTTCCACCATAAGGATAAGGCCTATGTTTTAGAACTTGAATTTGAGCAATATTTCCAAATAAAATAATTTGTCCGAAACAGCTAGAGGCGAGAACAACATGCACCGGATGTATTTCATGGAAACAAGTGAAACACTTTTGTTTTGGCTAATATGACTTTATAGGTAAAGCAGGAATTATTAGCAATTTTGGTCTAACTCCCCATGCCCCTGAATATGACTTTTTAACTACTGTATTTTTGGATGATCATACAATAATGGTAGAAGAGGCAAACTCGTACTAACATTCACGTGTTATTTAAAGTGCTAATCAACTGCTCATAGGCAGGTGTTATAGTCTACTCAAGATGGGGCTGTTAAGATTACTTTCATATAGCCGTGCAGCCAAATCAACCTTTGAACATGTGTCTCTCTCTCTCTCTCTCTCTCTCTCTTATTTTCCAGTCATATGCTAATTGAAAATGATATTCTATCATCATCATCTTCTCCCACGCCTATTGACGCAAAGGGGCTTGGTTAGATTTCGCCAGTCGTCTCTATCTTGAGCTTTTAAATCAATACTTCTCCATTCATCATCTCCATAGTCCTTAGTAATGTAGGCCTGGGTCTTCCAACTCTTCTAGTGCCTTATGGAGCCCAACTGAATGTTTGGTGAACTAATCTCTCTTGGGGAGTGCAAAGAGCATGCCCAAACCATGTCCATCTACCCCTCACCATGATCTCAACCACATATGGCATTTGAGTAATCTCTCTTACAGTTTAATTTTTAATCCTGTCATGCCATTTAACTCCCAATATTCTTGAGGGCTTTGTTCTAAAATCTACAAAATCTTTGTGATATTGTTTCATTGTTATAAGACGGCTCATGTCCATACAGTAACACCGATCTTACTAAACTGATATATAACCTGATTTTTATATGTAATTTCAGGCAATTTGATTTCCAAATTCTACTTCATCTGATTTGCTTTCTTTCAATCTTTCATTAAACTCTAATTCTAAAGATCCTGTATTAGAGATCATAGTTCCAAAATATTGCAATGATTCCATCTCATTAATCCTTTCTCCTTCCAATGCATATTCTGTTCTCATTATCTCTGTCTTTCTTCTATTTATCTTGAATCCAACCTCATGTGATATTTCATTCATTCTTGTAAGCAAGCTTTGCAAGTCCTGTGGTGTTCTACTGTACTAATAAGGACAGCATTATCAGCATATTCTAGGTCAGCTAATTTCCTGTTACCGATTCAGTCCAATCCTTCTCCACCATCTCCAACTATTCTACTGATTGAAAAAAAATCCATGAGGAGGATAAACAACACAGGTGACTACATTTCCTTGGAGTAATCCACTTTTCATTGGAAATTCGTTTGATGGGACTCCTCTAACATTAACTTAGCACTTGCTATGCTCATGAACAGACTTAATAAAATTTACATATTTGAGACAAATTCCATAATAACACAGGACTCTCCATAAACTTGGCCAGTGTACACTATCAAAGGCTTTTTAATAGTCCACAAATGCCATCAAAATTGGATTTCTATATTCTACACTTTGCTGTACTACATGTCTTAAAATTAAAATTTGGTCAGTAGAACTTCTTCCTTTTATAAATTCTGCTTGTTTATCTCTCAGCTTTTCATCCATCTTTCTTTTTAGTCGCTTTAGAATGCCTCTGTAATTATTGCAATCTGTCAGATCTCCTTTTTTTTTCTTTTTTTGCCATTTTCACCAACACTACTAACTCCCATTCATCAGGTTTTGCCTTTTCACACCACATTCTACAAAATAATCTTGTAAGTATTTTGGAAGTCACTTCCTTTTCAGCCAATATCATCTCAGCAGTTATTCCATTGTATCCAGAGGTTTTCCATCTCGGGTTTTTTAATGCTAGCTTTGACTTCAAACATACTGAATTCATTCATGGGCACCTCAAGGCCTTCTTCAGCTTCAGGTATATCAATCAAATTATTCCCTTCATATCTCCTATTAATGACCTCACTAGTGCTCCATCCAATGTTGCTTTCTTCACCTGTTGTTATAACAGATCCGTCTCTCTTTTTGATTGGTATATGCTTCTTTTTTGGCCACAGTAGAGATTTCATTAATAATTCTATAAGCAATTCTTACACCATAGTCACTTCCTGAATTCATAGCTTTGTCAGCTTCATCTACTTTCCTCTCTAAATATTCTCTCCAGATATTCCTGGCTTTTCTTTTGACCTAACTATCAATACTGGAATACTTAGCACGCTCTAACTTGAAATTTTCATTACTTCCTTGAAAACTCTCAATAATCAATTTCTGTTTTTGTCCTTTTTTTATAGTATCCCAAGTATCATTGGATATCCATGGTTTTCTCCTTGTAACTCCATGTCCCAAAACTTCACTACCAACTGACTGATAATGTTCTTAATATCACACAATTCTTCCTTAATTATCTGCTCTTCTTCTCCTAAAGTTTCTAAGACTGCAATTCAATTCCTACATTCAACTACAAAGGTTTCTCTGTGCTTATCTCCTAGAAAGCTTAGTTGTATCAAACCTAGGTATTATTTCTACATTTCCGTTGAGTGCTTTCAGTTTTAATTTCTGTGTGGCAATGCGGAGCTGGTGATCGCTACCAATATCTGCATCTCTGTAGCTTCTTACATTTCTCAGAGTCCTTTCTTTATTAATGGCTAAGTGATCTATTTAATTTTTGCAGTTGCCACATGCTGAAGTTCATGTATATTTGTGGATGTCCTTATGCTGGAATAACAAGATTGTTTGTTGAACAAAAACTTATAGAATATGCCCCATTTTCATTTGCAACTTTGCCAAGAACCTCAACACACATTAAATCATCTATACCTTGATTATTCCTTCCAACTTTAGCATTGAAGTCATCAATTAAAATTTTCATCTCTCTCTGGAATCTCATCTATTACACTCTGCAGTTACTCATAGTATTCATCTTTCTTTTCTTCAGGAGAATCATTTGATGGTGCATAGCAAACTACTGTATAATATTCATATTGCATTATTTTGATTTAAACTTTGCATGCAACAATCTACTATTTACAGCTCCCCATTCCATTAATGCCTTTTCTGCTCTTGGTGTCATGATCCTTCCTACCCTGTTCTTCCAACTCTGTTCTTCACGAGTAGATATTATATTGCTTTGGTCTAAAATTTCTTTACTAATCCCCTTATAACTATATTTCATAAATTCATCCTCCACTTGCTGGAACTTCCTGATCTTATTCATGGTTCTAACATTCCAATTACCAATTAGAATGTTCCTTGTGATGCACAGTACCTATCTAACTAATTCTGCCGGTCCGTACTAATTTCAGTAAGATCAGCCATCAGACTTTAGGAGTAGAAGCCGAAAAGACATCCTATCTTTCGACTTAAACGCACTCCGTCACTCTGCTGCCATTGACTTCATTAATATTTAGGGAGGTACTTCCTTCACACCCAAAATTCTCGTACTCCAACAGGTTGTTCATCCGCTTATATATTCATATATGGTAAATGAAGTTTCATAGTACAATAAGTATTGATGTTTAAGATTAACACTGATTTGTTTAAATTCTTCAATATCTGGTAGAGATTTTTTGTGTTTCCACAATGTCATGAGGGTGGTTAGTGTTATATCCCGACTAAAAATTTCCTTCACTGGCAGCAACCCCTCCCTGCATAAAATTTTGCAGGAGATGGCTTTAAATAGGCCAAAGTTGATGACCACAAATTCCTTATGGAGGGGTAATGTTGCAGCAGGTTGCACAATGCTCTTTCTGAGACATGAACAAAATTAAACTATCCTGTATCTGGATGAATCTTTGATGTCTCACAGTTCCAAAATGTTAGATAGACACATCAATTACTAAAAGCAAAACCACTGGAATATGACAGCAAACAAGGGAAGGAAGTTGTTTGCTTAAAGTCAGACCTTGTTAATTGCGGTTTCTTGCTTTGCAGTTTGGTTTTTTCGCGGCCAAGGAGAGAAAAAAAATTCTTTGTGATGATTGCTTACCCAACATTAAAAATTTTATTTCTAATAGTTGGCAACAGCATTGGGATGGCCCAGAACAATGCAATACATATTAAATCAAAATTCTCATAACAACCGAATGCTTAGTAGTAGGAGATCAGCGAGTCATTGGTGAACGACGAGCAGCTGGCGATCGACGGGAAGCTGGCGAACGGCGGACAATTGGTGATCGGCAAGAAGCTGGATAATGATGGACAACCGGCGGTTGACAAGTAACAGGTGAATGACGAAAAGCTAGAGGACTACCAACAGTTGGCGAACCACAAGCTGCGGGACCTCAACGACCAGTCGCAGAATCTGGTTATTCTATGCCAGCTGATGAACCACAAATAGCTGTCAGGTGCTCAGAGGTCAGAGTGACGGCAGACAGGCGAACACCACAAGGCTGGCGAATGGCGAGTCCTGGGAGAGTCCGATAAGGCAAGCGAGGGTCATGAACCAGAAGGCCATCGGCGAGGCTGACAAGATTCGTCATAAAGACGATCTCTATGAGAGAGCTGCTCCTGAGGTGACGAATGACGAAGAGTGGGCAAGCGGCGAGATCCTGGCGAGTGATGATCCTTCGAAGAGTGAAGGAGGAGAGCCAAAGAGACATCGTTTAGTTGGAGGCAAAGAAGACCGTTTGAAGCAACGAGGAGGATCACGCATGCTGCAAGCTTGACGAGGACGGCGAAGATCTTCCTGCTCAGCAATAAAATCTCTGGAAGACCTCCGGATTGGGATCTCTAGGGGGATCTCACTCTAAGACGAGAGATGCCCACCCGCAGGAGAGGTCTGCCTCGGACTTTGCTCCTCCCCCAATGAAAGAGTCGGCTCAGCAAGGGAGGAATCGCAGTCTTCGGCAAAGGAGACAGCGGAGGTGGAAGAGGAAGGGTGGGAATCGTCAGCAGACACAGCAGACGTCACCTCAGGATCACGTAAGTCCACACTCAGCAACAATAGGGGATCCACCACCGAGGAAGTCGGTGTATGCTTCCTCTCTGCACAGAGTTGAAGGAGCTCAAAAAGCAATTTTTCGAAGGGGGAGCTGGACAAACCAAGAGATGGCCACGCCTGACATACTTCAGAAAAGGGGGGAGGGGAGAGCCCGGTGGCTAGAGGGATGCAGCACTGTCCCTCAAGAACTGGGGTTGACCTGAAGTACGCTGGTCTACACTCCTATTCGATGATTCCCTGAGGGTAACCAACCAAACAGAAGGTTTGGGGAGGAGGTCGGTGGTACAAGAAGCAGCAGCCTTGGTTTTCTTCGACTTTGAGGAAGACCCCAAACAAGAAGAATCCCTCCTGGACTTCTTCTTATGCCTTCGCCCAAATTTCTCTCTCTGGGAGGCAGACCACTCCCGGCGTTCAGGGCATGTGTTGTCCTGGTCACGTCACGAAAATCCCGCAGGAGCGGCACTCAGGTTCTGGTCAGGTCCTCATGAAAGCGGCCAAGAAGAGAGTACGCACACACACACTCAAAAGAAAAAGTAAAAAAAAGCAATTACTGTAGTTAGTAATGGCAAGTTAATAATTGGTGAGAGGTAACGTCTGTTCTCCATCCGAGCCAAAGTAAAGTGGGTTCTCAACCCAGATGAGTGAGTGCACTATATAACTACTACCCCCTTCACTAGTGGGGGGTTGGTTAATCCTTGCTAAAAATCTAATGGCTTGTCTTTCAGCTTTGCTGAAAATAATATCCTCTATAAATAGCGTTGATTTGTACATAGTGACAGAACAAAAATACTATATAAATATGACAAACTTGTAACAGTTTGTATTTTTCCTAACATACAAACCCGAACTCTTTACTATAGGAGATATTCTAGCGCGAGTTCGGACTGAGGCTTTGGAGGGGAATGCCCTTTTGGGTATTCTCTCTGGTTGACCACCAATGAAGATCTTGTATCACCAGAGCTGGAACCTCCACTGACAAGAATGGGGAATGGATCTTTTGAGGCCAATGGGTCTTCAGATGCCACTGGAGACTTCCCATTCTTGATCTTCCGCCTGGAACTAATTTTTCCAGGGAGGAAAGATAGCCCAGCATTCCCTGCCACGACTTGGCTGTAGGAGGCAGTGGAGACAGGAGTTGGGTGATGAATTGTTCCAGACTCCGAAGGGAACACCCTCCCTACCTGGGTGTTGATGGACATACCCAGATAGTTTAAGACTTGGGTTGGAATCAAACAAGACTTCTCTGCGTTTACAAGGATCCCCAGGTCCTTGCAAAGGTCTAGAAGTCTTCTCAGGTGATCCAGAGTTAGGTCCCTGGACGAGGCCAGGAGTAGCCAATCGTCTAGGTACCTTAGCAGTCGTATCCAGTGCTTGTGAGCCCACGAGGAAACGAGTTCGAAAACCCTCATAAGACCTGTGGGGCGGTCGAGAGGCCAAAGCATAGGACTTTAAACTCGAAGATTCGACCCTGAACCAGAAAGCGCAGGAATTTCCGATATGCGCAATGGATTGGCACTTGGAAATATGCGTCTTTCAAGTCCACAGATGCCATAAAGTCTCCTGGACGCACCGCTTGGATCACGGAGGCTGCTGTCTCCATTTTTAATGGAGTTTGATTCACAAACTGATTCAAGGTAGAGAGAACGATTACTGGTCTCCAACCTCCCGAGGCTTTCTCTACCAAAAAGAGGCAACTGAAAAACCCCGGGGAGGTGTTGGAGACCTCTTGTATGGCACCTTTTAGAAGCATGCTCTGGATCTCCCGAGATAAGGCTTGCTGTTTCCCGGGATCCCGAGGGACCTGGGAGGACGAGATCGGGGGGAGGAATTAGAGGAGGAGGAGAGCCTATGAAGGGGATGCGGTACCCCCAACGAAGCACCTTGATGGTCCATTGCATGGCCCCCATAGCCTTCCACCTCCTCCAACTCCCCTGCAGGCACGCCCCTACGCACTGTGAGGGGAGAGCCGTGACCCTATTTCTGTCTAGGGTTCCTTCCTCTGCCTTTAGCCTTGGGAGGAACTGACTTTCCTCTGCCCATAGGTTTGGCTATAAAAGAGGGACGGCTGAGGCTCTTGGCTGGGAGTGGAGTTGCGGTGGTATTTTTAGGTTGTGGAGTTGGCTGCTGTTGCATTGTGCAAAGGGAGGGAGCCTTTTGCATCGCGGTGTCCTGCGTCTCTTTCCTCCAAGTATCTAAGGCAGAGGAAACTGCTTGTTTAGAAAAGAGGAGAGGTTGCAGAAGGTCCGAGTTTCTCAAATCTGATTTCTCGACCTTACCAATGCTCCTATGAAGTCTGGAAACTACTGATTCCCTCCTTTTGAGGACCCAATTGCCACACATGGTTGCAGTTGTAGCAGTTAAGAAGTCCATTGTCTTTGCCCCCGCAGCTAGGACTTCCTGTAGGGACTGCATGGAGTTTTGGTTTGATAGGTCTTCGTGACTCGCTAAGTAACTGACTGTGCCTGACCACGTGTCAAACCAGGATAATGCCTCTAGAAGGGATATTGAAGCTGCTTCCATTGCCAAGGCTTCTGTGGCAGTGAAGGAGACTGGGAGAGAAGAGAGTCTCTTTGAAGAGAGTCTCTCTGGATCCCCTTGCTGTGAGGGGATCCAGGGTCAAAGGAGAAGGGTTGGCATCTCTGACCTTGTAAAAGTGCTTTTGCCTCGAAAACGGGAATTGTAGAAGTTTATGGGATCCTTGCGACTTCAAGGAACCCGTTTCCCCCAAATACTGCCTGCGAGACCTTCCTTAGACGGCCTGCAGTGTGAATAGACCAGGGAAGTTTGATTCTGGTCTTAGGGTTTGGTGGAGGACGACATAGTCTGTCTAAAGCTAGAGCGTCGGTATGTCGAGGCGACAGATGTAGATCGCTGAGGCCTGAGATATTACACATAGTTCTTAAAGCCCTCAGATAGGAGGATACTAAGTCCTTTGATGGTTGCTCTTCCGAGGAATCTTCCGGTTGCGCTAATTCCTCACGAGGAAGGGCAATAGAAGTCAGAGTGTCTGGAGGTGATGGCGAAGTAGGAGACTTCATTGCCATTGTTCCAAGGGAAGGCTGAGCGCTGGATAATGGCGCCACGAGCGCCTGACCTTGCCTGGAAGTCAATGGTCTAGGCATAGGTGACCGAATTATCGGTACTGTCTTAGTAAGATTCGTAGAGATTCCTCTTTTTGAAGGGTCTGAAGAACGAGGTAGAAGAGGTTGCATTGATCGGCAATCTGGCATTTTCCCTCTGCTCTCAACTGAGGAGAAGAAGGGTTGAACCCCTGCGTCTTCTTCCGAGGTTCTCTTGAGGCTCGTATCCCGTAACTCATTAGGGAGCAAGGGAACCGGAGCTATCCTGTCTGAAACATGAGGGCGAAGTGATTAACCCCGCGCGGATATGCCTGGAGACTTGCGCAATCGGGAGGATGAAGGACAGGAGCACTCTTTCTCTGATGATACGTAGCGACGGTGAGGAGAAGTGCTCTTTCTCCCTTTCCTAGAGCAATATGAGCTCCTCAAACTAATATGTGAAGGAGAGGGATCGCGCTCAGAGTGTGCTTTTCCCTTGTCTGCACTCCGGGCACGATTAGATGAAAAATCGTGGGAAGAGTTTCTCGAACGGGAGCGCCTATTACGCTTGGGAGAACTCTCTTGTGACGAAGAGCAAGAACGTATCGTAGCGCTCTTTTTCTTGAAGCGCCTAGACGATCCCTCACGAGAGGAAGTCGATAGTGAGGCAGAACGATGACGCAAGGAAGCGCTCTTATGTTTGTGATGAGAGCGATTATATTCTCTCAGCGAGACATTTCGTAAAGAGATAGAAGGCGAGGAAGAGCGAGAATGATGATGTCTTCTCCTATGTCGCCTGTCTCTCCGACGAGAACGTCTAGGCGAAGGAGAGCGAGCTCTCCTTTTCCTCTTCTCTCTCTCCTTCCTAGCCTCCAAGGAGGGCGAGGATGATGATGATGATGATGATGATGATGATGAGGACGAGGAGGAGGAGGAGGAGGTACTGCGATGTTTGTGCTTGCGACGTTGTAGTTTTGTAGAAGCGCAAGCGAGGTACGAAGTAGTCGCCGCTGGAGCTGAAGTTACTATATCTACTGAAACTTCTGCGAGCGCCGACTGAGGTGATGGGAGGCAGGCGAGGTCCGAAACTCCCGAGGGTTCCAAAACAGAAGGGACCTGAGGTAAAACTGTGCCCGCGAGGAACTGGTTCCACACTTCCTCCGAAGGAGAACCAGGGAGTCCAAGGGCATGCCATACCGCTCGTACATGATCTGGAATGGAAGCGGTAATAAGTCATTCCCGGTGGCGGAAAAAATTGTCTCAGTGGGAGGGGGCAACGTGATCCACCTGACCAAGGGGAATGGGGGTTAAGTCAATGTTGCCGCTCTTCCTTGACTTCCCCCCGGAGGATGGAGGTAAGGAAGAGTCTGAAGGGAGAGATCAAGAGGCCAAAGAAGAGGCCTGAGACTCCTTACCTTTCAATGGCAAACCTGGAGGTAACGAATCCTTTTTGGATTTCTTCTTCTTCCTCTTCACAAACTTTTCCCACTGAGAGGGTGACCATTCTCTACATACTTGGCAGGGGGAGCCTTCAGAGTACCTATGACCTCTGCACAAGGGGCATGGGGAATGACGATCCACCTCCGGTGGTGACATAAATGTGCCACATGATTTCAGGGGAACCCCGGGACACTTCCTCATAATAGAGGATATCACATCTAAATGAAAAAAGAAAAAGAGTTAATCAAAAACACAATAAATAAAGGCTAGTGTGCCAGTCAAACAAAAGCAGGAGCAGCGGTGTTACCACTGCGACGGCTAGAATTCGATTGAAGGTATTCAGTAGCTACCGACCGGCAGTCCCCCACCACTAACAGGTGGATAACTACCGGCCCGGTTGTTAACGACCTTGTTAAGGTTTTCTGCTGCATTTTCCAGCTCGCGCTAGAATATCTCCTATAGTAAAGAATGAGGGTTTGTATCAAGTGTAGGAACAAATAAGAAAGAAAGAGAGAGTGGGTAAGTAGGTAGGGAGCTGTTAATCTGATAATTGGCTGTCAGACTGGCAGTGCCGCACTCACATAAAACTCCAGAATCTACCAAACCTTGAACCACTTCATACTAGGGATACACTATAGTTGGTGATGGGGCTTACAGTTCACCTAACCCCGTGAAGATTATGGGTTGACTATAGAAATTTAAGGTTTATATATAATAAATAACATACTGTACATGAACTGAGAAATTTACCTACAGATAGGGAATTCAGGAAACTTAAGGGCAAAGATGAGCCTACTTTGAACAAGACTTTCAACTCGGCTAAGGTAGAATGAAAATGAGTGGAACTTCATGTATGGCGGGTGAGTACTCGAATTTACATAGCTATGTGATGAAAACCTCAAAATATCATTATACAGTTTTTCATCGTTAACTTTTTTGTCTTTTGGGGTACAGTACTAAATATTATTTAAAGGTGTGCATTTCATAAGGTTTAATAATATTTTCAAAATTAACTTATTCTATAAGGATATCCCATTTATTCATTAATCTATTTGCTGTTCCACATGAAAACCTGTGTAAACTGACCATGGGACCACCAACACTTCAATCATTTAAACTTAACCTTACCCTCCGAGGTTGTTTCATGGAGCCTACAATTATCAAATCTTCGCGGTTAGGAAAGAATCTTGCCCTGAAAGTTGTCAGCCATCGTCCTGTTTGGTTATCATGACTAATTTTCTTTGCAACTGTAAAAGATAAGAGGAAAAGATTACTTCAATGAAACTTATAGCTACTGTATGTAATATCAAAATAGGCAAATATATCTCTAGGTTGAAAAAACTGTAAGGAACTTTAGTAAATTCTTCTCCATACATGCCATTCCTATCACTAGTTCAAACAGTGTTTCATCCCAAAATTCTTTAAAAGTTCAAGGGACGTGCTGCTGCCATACGCCGTATGTAATGTAAGGTAAGATTGTAAAATTCACGGTTAAGGATTTATTTCAGAAGTAAAAATTTTGTTTTCCAACCAATCTGTAATAAAGGTATAGGCTACCAGAAAACAAAAAACTTTTAAGTTTATGTAAGATAAACCTTTGAAAATGATAACTTTATCGTTAAAAAGTTACGACCTTACAAATTTTGCTGACAAAAAAATCCTTTATTTATATTACTCCTTTCACCGTTTGCTAGTTATTCACATGGCATATGCCTTTCTATAACTAAAGGTCAAAAAATATTTATTGGACAACAATTCTATTCAAATATGCTTCAATTCTGAATTAAGCACTACTTCCATAGTAACCCTAATTACAAACTCTGTACTAATAATTCCTTTTAACAAAAGAAACCATATCTATATTATCAAGAGAAGTGTTCGCACGACGCCTATTAAAACTTATACAAAATAAAATAAATACACAGCTGATTTGGATATAACCTGTCAGTTGACCTTGTCTTAAAAGTAAAAGTAGAATCTATACAGTAAATAGATGGCTTTGAAAACTTCTTGATTTTGAGGATGCAGTAGTTTCTTCAGAGCAGTCAGGTGTGACATGAGTGGATTTGGAGGAAAATAACAATAGGACTGTTTGAGTAAATTTGTCCAGCAGATTCAAGATAAGGGTAATATGGACCTATTAAATCATCATGACATTGTGTGAAGATCTAAATTTGTTTGACATTGGACAAATAAAACGCTACTGGTGAAATAAAAATCTAAGTTGAATCACTACTGAATAACGGTATCAACCACCTCAGCTAGAGGGTCCTAAACTTTATTAAAAGAAAGAGAATTCTATCTTTCTGTTCAATGAGAGAGAGAGAGAGAGAGAGAGAGAGAGAGAGAGAGAGAGAGAGAGAGAGAGAGAGAGAGAGAGAGAGAGAGAGAGAGAGAGAGAGAGAGAGAGAGAGAGAGAGAGAGAGAGAGAGAGAGAGAGAGAGAGTGTGTGTGTGTGTGTGTGTGAGTAGTTATCCATGTCACTCTTTAAAAGTACTACAATTATGCAAAGTTTACTTACCACTTAAAGTTGTTAAATCACATGAAATTATTCGTAAGCTGTCATCCTTAGATGTTGATACCAAACGTGTTCCTGGAAATATAAAATCATATGACAGTAGCAAGTAAAATTCTGAAAAGGCAATTTTTTATTGCATCCTATCACTTTTGATTTTAACACATATCTAATCCAGTATAGTTGAGTACAGATCTAAAAGATATATTGTCCAATTTAGATGTCAATCTAGTTGCCACATCATTCCTTAAAATATGAAGAAAACGTGAGAATTTTCCATCTAACACTGTACAATTAAAAAAAAAGATAACAAAAGGTCTAAAAAATATATTCTTTTGAACTGTGTTACAACAATTTCAAGTCACAAGTGTATTAATTCTATGAAATTTTGTTTGATCTACAATATTTCTAATTTTTTAAATGCAGCCCTAAAATCTAGTGAAGATTCCAGCATTGTGACACCATCAGAAATAGCCCCCTCCCCTACCTTCCCATCACAAAGATAATATGATATTTTGCATTGAAGATTTGATTTTTGTAGAATTACTCGTATTTTGTTTATAAAAATAATTGATGATTAAAATTAAGTATAGTAAACTGCAAAGCAATGCATACAATAAAACAAGTGCTTCCAAAAATCAAAGAATATGGAAGAAAACACTAATCTTTGTCTCAGGATACTGTTTTTTTTAACATAAAACATCATGATGACCACATCAACAGCTTCATCATACATCATGAAAAACTCAAGCCTAAGTAGCCAAATTCCAATTGTTAGAGAAATAAATATGTGAAACAGATATTATCTCTTACTGATGCATCTTTGATAAAAATAAAGGAATTGGAATGCATATAGAATAAGATGAAACTTATAAAGTCAGCCCTCAATATTCATGGGTTCTATCTTCACGGATTCGGTCATTCTGGATACAGAGAAACGTATAACCTTTTAAAATAAATTCATCCATTGGCAGTTTCGTGATAAGTACTCTTGCAGCTCGATGATTTAAAGCCAACTGTGTTCCTTTGCAGCTGGCCTGCTTTGGATGGTTTTCCTCTCCACACAGCTGACTCGGCCTCACTTTCACATCGCCTCTCATAGCATGTGCATCTCCCACTTCAGTCTTTGTGCAGCATCACATTGTGATGTAAAAAATTTGTATATAATGTATGCAGTGTCTTTAATGTGATTTTAGTATAAAGTGTGATACATACATTACTCTACTCCACGAACCAACCAGTTAACACCTCAAGAGTTGCCTCATGCTTTAGAATTATTGCGTAGAACTTCGTACATCAATGGTTAGTGCTGTTGTACACTTACTTTTTCTTTCAATTTTAATTGTTAGTGTATTCATTGTGTATTAGTGCTATTGTTAAATTAACTACTGTACAGTACTGTATACAAAATACAATAGACCATACTATACAGTAATTATAGGCTGCATGTTTGAAAGTTGATTAATCAGCCAGTATTCTAGAAATTTTATTCCAGCTGTGACCAAATTGTGGAATGATCTTACTAATCAGGTGGTTGAATGGATAGAATTTCAAAAGTTCAAACTCGCACCAAATGTTTTCATGTTGAAAAGGCTGACATAAGTATGCTTTTATAGTTATATATAAATGTGTTTGAATGTTGTTACTGTTCTTAAAATATTTTATTTCAATTGTTCATTACTTCTCTTGTAGTTTACTTTTTTCCTCAACTCACTGAGCTATTTTACCCTGCTGGAGCCTATGGGCTTATAGCATCCAGCTTTTCCAACTAGGGTTGTAGCTTAGCTAGTAATAACATTAATAATACTGTAGATACTGTATACTATATCTTGGCTAATTAAGCTGTGCTGTACTTATATTGCAGTAATATACACTACAGTATCAGCAAGTGTTGCTAGACATGAACAAGTGTTTTGTTGTTGATATTCAGTATTGGTATTACTATACAGTACAGTACAACTGTGACGATGAGTTGTCTTACCAGGTTCTGTATGTACATACATATAATACTACACTTTATTAATGAATATAAAATTACTGGAGTGTGTTTTTATTGAGCTACAATACCCATACTGTGATAGACACCATGTGTAAACAGTACAGTGGGTTACCCAGTGTGTTAGTCGACCATGTGTAGGCAACGGTCAGCGAGTTGGTAGATTATGAGTTAACCCACCTTAGGGCAGCAAGCATTCATGAATTCTCAAGCTTTGATCCTATGTCAGTTACCTAAACCCTGAGAATAGGGAGTACCACCTGTATAGCCAAAACTCAGTTGCAATACATCGTGATGAGATACAGTGTAATATATGGTGGCAAGGAAATGGCATTCAAAATAATGCTTGATATGAAGCAGCAAAATTATTAAGATAAATTATTTGGAACAACTAAAAACTCTCATTTTTACTCAACATTATTTAAGAAGGTAGAAAAGTTTTATTCTAAACTTCCCTATTATTGGATATGGATTATTTGCTTAGGACCAAAGTCTGAAAAAAAATCATTCATGCTTGAATAAATTTCATTGCTAAAAACTAATTTAGTCATATTCAGTGTAGAGATTGTATTGATTCTATTCTAGGATATATTTATCTTTCATATACTTGTTTCCACCAATTTTGTCTTCTTTTGCATGGTCAGCTAATCTGATGTTGAGGGTGGCTTTCTTGGCACATTTACTGTGTTTGTGAGACAAGTCTAATTTGTCTTTGTGGTATTCTTTCAAGTAAAATACCATTGCTAATTCTTCTTTTTGGTATACTTTTAAGAGACCAGTGCCAATTCTTCTTTTTGGTATTTTTTAAGTAAGAGACCAGTGCTAATTCTTCTTTTTGGTATTCTTTTATATAAGAGACCAGTGCTAATTCTTTGTTTTTGTACTCTTTTAAGTAAGAGACCAGTGCTAATTCTTTTTTTTGGTATTATTTTATGTAAGAGCCCAGTGCTAATTCTTCTTTTTGGTATTCCTTTAAGTAAGAGACCAGTGATAATTCTTCTTTTGAGAAACACATTAGGTCTGTTTCTTCATCAATTGCACAAAAAATTGGCTTATTGAGAAAGTCTCTTAAGATTTTTGGTGATCAATCTATTCTGAAGAAGTTTTTTAAATTTTTCATTTTACCTTGTTTCGAGTAATAATGATAATAATAATAATAATATTCTTTCAAGTAAGACTAGTGCTAATTCATCTTTGTGGTATTCTTATAAGCGAGACACCACTGCTAAATTGTCCTTGTGGGGTTATTATAAGGGGGAGACAAGTGCTCATTTGTCTTAATGGCATTCTTATAAGCGAGAGACCAGTGTTAATTTGTCTTTGTGGTATTCTTGTAAGTGAAAGACCAGTGCTAATATGTCTTCGTGGTATTCTTATAAAAAACCAGTGCTAATTTGTCTCTGTGGACAAAATCAAAGAGATGGAGCTGGGGGGAGAAGACTGCTCCCCGCACTCTAGTTTTGTGGTGTTTGAATGTGCGTGGATGTAGTACGATAGAGAGTAAAAGATGTGAGATTGGAAGTATGTTTAGAAGTAGAAGGATGGATGTATTGGCCTTGTGTGAGACAAAGATGAAAGGAAAGGGTGAAGTGATGTTTGGTGAAATGTCTGGTAGAGTGTCTGGGATTGAAAGGGGAAGACCGAGAGAGGGTGTGGCTTTATTGCTGAGTGAATGGATGACAGGTAAAGTAGTGGAATGGAAGGAGATATCATCTAGGTTAATGTGGGTAAGGGTTAGGTTGGGTAGGGAATGTTGGGCGTTTGTCAGTGCGTATGGACCAGGTAGTGAGAAAAGTGAAGAAGAGGGAAATGAGTTCTGGAATGAATTAACTAGGTGTGTAGAAGGACTGGGTAGAAGGAATTATTTAGTTGTCATGGGTGACTTAAATGCTAGAGTGGGCGCTGGAGTGGTAGAAGGTGTCATTGGGAAGTATGGCGTACCAGGTGAAAATGAGAGTGGTGAGAGACTGGTAGATATGTGTGTTGAACAAGAGATGGTAATAAGTGCTAGCTTTTTTAAAAAGAAAGATAAAAATAAGTATACATGGGTAAGAGTGGCAAATGGAAGAGTAGTAGAAAGGGCATTAATGGATTATGTGTTGATAACTAAAAGAATGTTTGGAAGATTGAAAGACGTGCACGTGTTTAGGGGTATGGCTAACGTTATGTCTGATCATTTTTTGGTGGAAGGAAAATTAGTTGTAGCAAAAGAGTGGGGGAATAGAGTAGGTGGATGTAAAAGGGAGCTTGTGAGGGTTGAAGAGCTAATAAAACCGGGGGTAAAAAGTAAATATCAGGAAAGGTTGAAAATGGCATATGATGAGGTGAGAGTAAGAGAAACTGGTAATTTAGAGGAGGAGTGGAAGTCAGAAAAAGAAAATTTTGTTGGGATTGCAAGTGATGTATGTGGCAAGAAGGTTGTTGGAGGCAGCATGAGGAAGGGCAGTGAATGGTGGAATGAAGGAGTGAAGGTAAAAGTGGAAGAGAAAAAGAGGGCTTTTGAAGAATGGCTGCAGAGTAATAGTATAGAGAAGTATGAAAAATATAGAGAGAAAAATGTGGAAGAAAAGCGCAAGGTACGTGAGGCAAAGAGGGCAGCTGACCTGAGGTGGGGTCAGGGACTGGGTCACGCAAGGTACGTGAGGCAAAGAGGGCAGCTGACCTGAGGTGGGGTCAGGGACTGGGTCAGTCATATGAAGAGAATAAGAAGTTTTGGAAAGAAGTGAAGAGAGTAAGGAAGGCTGGCGCAAGAATTGAAGAGACAGTGAAAGATGGAAATGGAAGGTTGTTAAAAGGAGAGGAGGCAAGGAAAAGGTGAACAGAATATTTTGAAAGTTTGCTGAATGTTGAGGATAATAGGGAGGCAGATATAATTGCTGTTCCAGGTGTTGAGGTGCCAGTGATGGGAGATGAGAATGAGAGAGAGATTACAATAGAGGAAGTGAGGAGAGCACTAGATGAAACGAGAGTAGGAAAAGCATCTGGTATGGATGGTGTGAAAGCTGAGATGTTGAAGGAAGGGGGTGTGACTGTACTTGAATGGTTGGTGAGATTGTTTAATATGTGTTTTGTGTTGTCAATGGTACCAGTAGATTGGGTTTGTGCATGTATTGTACCACTATATAAGGGTAAGGGAGATGTGCATGAGTGTTGTAATTCAAGAGGTATTAGTTTGTTGAGTGTAGTTGGAAAAGTGTATGGTAGAGTAATGATTAATAGGATTAAGGATAAAACAGAGAATGCAATCTTGGAAGTACAGGGTGGTTTTACAAGAGGAAGGGGTTGTATGAATCAGATTCTTACAGTTAGGCAGATATGCGAGAAATATTTAGCAAAAGGTAAGGAGGTGTATGTTGCGTTTATGGATCTGGAGAAAGCATATGATAGAGTTGATAGGGAAGCAATGTGGAATGTGATGAGGTTATATGGAGTTGGTGGAAGGTTGTTGCAAGCAGTGAAAAGTTTCTACAAAGGTAGTAAAGCATGTGTTAGAATAGGAAATGAAGTGAGCGATTGGTTTCCGGTGAGAGTGGGGCTGAGACAGGGATGTGTGATGTCGCCGTGGTTGTTTAACTTGTATGTTGATGGAGTGGTGAGAGAGGTGAATGCTCGAGTGCTTGGACGAGGATTAAAACTGGTAGGCGAGAATGATCATGAATGGGAGGTAAATCAGTTTTTGTTTGCGGATGATACTGTACTGGTAGCAGACACAGAAGAGAAGCTTGACCGACTAGTGACAGAATTTGGAAGGGTGTGAGAGAGAAGGAAGTTGAGAGTTAATGTGGGTAAGAGTAAGGTTATGAGATGTACGAGAAGGGAAGGTGGTGCAAGGTTGAATGTCATGTTGAATGGAGAGTTACTTGAGGAGGTAGATCAGTTTAAGTACTTGGGGTCTGTTGTTGCAGCAAATGGTGGAGTGGAAGCAGATGTACGTCAGAGAGTGAATGAAGGTTGCAAAGTGTTGGGGGCAGTTAAGGGAGTACTGTAGTAAAAAATAGAGGGTTGGGCATGAATGTAAAGAGAGTTCTATATGAGAAAGTGATTGTACCAACTGTGATGTATGGATCAGAGTTGTGGGGAATGAAAGTGATGGAGAGACAGAAATTGAATGTGTTTGAGATGAAGTGTTTAAGGAGTATGGCTGGTGTATCTCGAGTAGATAGGGTTAGGAACGAAGTGGTGACGGTGAGAACGGGTGTAAGAAATGAGTTAGCGGCTAGAGTGGATATGAATGTGTTGAGGTGGTTTGGCCATGTTGAGAGAATGGAAAATGGCTGTCTGCTAAAGAAGGTGATGAATGCAAGAGTTGATGGGAGAAGTACAAGAGGAAGGCCAAGGTTTGGGTGGATGGATGGTGTGAAGAAAGCTCTGGGTGATAGGAGGATAGATGTGAGAGAGGCAAGAGAGCGTGCCAGAAATAGGAATGAATGGCGAGCGATTGTGACGCAGTTCCGGTAGGCCCTGCCGCTTCCTCCAGTGCCTGAGATGACCGTGGAGGTAGCAGCAGTAGGGAATTCAGCATTATGAAGCTTCATCTGTGGTGGATAATGTGGGAGGTTGGGCTGTGGCACCCTAGCAGTACCAGCTGAACTCGCCTGAGTCCCTGGTTAGGCTGGAGGAACGTAGAGAGTAGAGGTCCCCTTTTTGTTTTGTTTCATTGTTGATGTCGGCTACCCCCCAAAATTGGGGGAAGTGCCTTTGGTATATGTACGTATGTAAAATACTTGGAAAGCTTCCGATATTACATTAGAGATTTACTAGTAAGTGTAGAATTATCATGACATTATTCATGATTTTGATATTCCTATGAATAATCAAATTTATAAGAAGTCCCTGGAATTCCATAAAGCAATGCTTATGGGTATTTATTCGGTATCATATTATACCACATAAAAAACGGGCCTTGACAGAAAAGACAAGGAACCATTATTTTACTTTATGATTTTATCCATCTTAGGCTTACTCTTCCCGTTATATAACCGAGGATGCTGTGCTGTATTTGGTCTTATGCAATTCCATGATAGTATGTCTTTAAGTGAGGGCAAACTCATGCTTATGTAAGTTTGTGAAATGTGAATGTACTACTGAAAGGACAAGACAGAATCAAATTATGCGTTACCAAATACAATATTGCACAGCAATATCCCTGTCTGTCGGTTCGACATATGTCAATTCCTTATTTGTGTTGCTCATCCTTATGTATTAAATGCAAATATATAATACCTGTTAAGCCATTTTACCCAACATTACACTGGTATCTACATTGTACAATATGGATGAAGTGCTGTACTTGTACAGTAGTATATTTCACATGGAAGCTTATTGATACACGTATCTAATTTTTATAAAATGATAGCAGGTTGGAAGTACTTTTTCATATTCAGTATGTATACACTTTAGGGATTATGAAAATCCATTTGTAAGGCATATCCTATCTATATAAAGAATCGACATGTCACTTGGAATCAATTAACGATATAGGGCTGGGTATTAGTGCAGAGTACAGTACTCAGTTATACAAGACAGAGAGTAAGTTGAGACTAATGCTGGTATACAGATGAATTTCCAAGCCCTTAAGTAATAATGGCTTTATATTTTTCTTTTTCATGTTATACAATTGTATATGGTTTCCTGTATTTGATGTTATATAACTAAAAACAATACAGTATTATTTTTGTCTTTTCTCTCAAGACTGGCTGATACAAAACTTTTCTGGTTATATCAGAAAAGAGGGTCTGGGAGTGTCATCAAGTGTTCAGCAATTATTTGTGGTTATTAAGCAAATGTTGGTGCTTCTATTGTCTAACCCCAGCAAATGGTAAGTTCTTACTATAGAATAGATTTAAGGTACCCTGACATTTTTTTAATATCTGAACAAGTACAGCATTCAGAAGATCTGTATACATCAAACTGCTGGACCCTGCCTAAATTTCACATTGTTATGAGGGTCTACATTTTTCATTAACAATTCATTTACGTAGCATCTAATACAAAAACATAGATTTGAAAACATGGGACATACTTTGTAAAGTCTGAACCAAGTCCTGTATAAAACATTAGTAAGAAAAACATACCAAAATACCTCCACGCAAAAGATGAAAACTGACTAAACTAACAAACGACATCAATAAAGGTTTAAAGGCCACTCATGAATGGCAGAGGCAAGGGACGGACACATTGCCTTAGTAAGCAGGAAAATTCCCCAGAAATTGACAATTTATACGTATAAACAGCATCCAAGGCCCCTCTCCACCCAAGGGAGGGCCAGGTAATGGCTTCTGATGAATCAGTAAGTAGACCTATAGGCTCCTCCCCCAAACCCCAACCCTTAGCTCACAAAGATGGTGAGAATACAGACACTAAAGGAAGTAACAAGTTTGTGTGGGACTCTAACCCCAGTCTGGCAATCACCAAGCAGGGATGATACCAATAGGCCATTAATAAGCATGAAAAGTACTACATAAGCTGGTTCTACTGTACCACCAAGGGCAGTTTCAGTACCAGTCTAACTCATGATACTATTCTAGATAGTCCCTGGAAGGAAAGACCACAGGGGTTGATAGAGAGAAAAGTTTTAATTTTTAGTTTAAGGTCGAGGAGCTTGGACTTTATAGATATTAATATTATGACTCACAGATAAGTTTCATTGACACAAAGAAAAAAAAAAAAAAAAAAAAATGGAGTGCTGCTTATACTGTAACTTAAAGAGAGATCGGTTAAAACTAAGTCATTAAGCACTGTATCGGTATAATTATAAATTTGCAAATACACACAAAAAAAAATTAAGACTAAAGAATTCCTAAAACTAACTGTTCCGCCCCAAAATAACAAAATTCAAATTTGTTAAGGTAAGCCATAGTTTACTAACCTGTCACAGGTGAGAACTCCAGTCCTGATACTACCTTTGCATGTACCACTTCAGAAATGGGATGGTTTTTCTTGTGTTTTCTCAGATCCCATAATCTTACACTTCTGTATAAAAAAAAATTAAATGAAAAAAACATTAAAACATTTTCAAATATATCTGTTACAACTACTGTACAGGAAGAAGAGTTGAATCTTTGGAACTGAAGTACTGTACCTGGTTATGCAAAGCAGGATTTGTTTACCTAAAGAAGATACGATACTTATCAATAAAAAATATATAAAAATAACAAATTTTAAATAGAGCACTAAATTAAATACACAATGCTTACTGAATTGTTTACTGATTGAGAAACAATCACAATGCTATAAAAATGTATAAAAAGTAAAAACTCAACTTCAGTGGTAGTAAAGTAAGACAAAATAAAGAAGACCATCAGCAATACAAGATCAAAAGAAAATGAAGATATGGAGTAAATGATAAATGGGAGTTCCTTTACTGGTAGAATTGGTATCATAGCATATTTTAACCTTTATGCCAAAATAAATTAACCACTGAGGTCTTCTATGCCTATCTGGCATACAATGGATATAACAGATTTGTCTATTGTAAGAACACCTATGTTTTTGAATGATAAATAAATTAGTCTTAAAAAATTCTGAGGTGATAGCTTGTGATACAAATCAAAATTGAACCATCAATATTAAACTCTAGAGCTGCATATGAGTATATTGTTATTTTTAAAAATTTCAATTATTACTTATGGATTTTAGAACCTTGTGCCTAAACTTACCCTTGTGAAGCTGTGGCAAAGTAATGATTCTGTGTTGGATGGACTGTTACAACTTTTACAGACTTATCATGGACATCATAGCTCTTTGACGTCCCAGGTAAGTCCCGCAAATCACACTATCAATAAATATAATTTCTATTAGCAAAGGAAATAAAATGTGACAGGAATAAGAATATCGGATATTTTTGTCATTCTGAGATGATGAAATTATTTTACGATGTGAATTTGTATGACAAATATGACAAATTTGGAAGTAATTTGTATTTTTCCAAACGATGTTAAATATTAATAGGGGCATTACTTTTGGCAAAGCTGAAAGGAGGAGCCATTAAAATTTTGTGAGGGTTAACTACCCATCTCGCTAGTTAGTGGGGGGGGAAGCAAGCTACCCCTCTCACTCATACACCTATGACTGTTTCACTTTGCTTAGAGTTAGGACTTCAAGGAGGATAGGGTTGGCAGGTAAGTTTGTATAAATAGCTAAAGGTTTGTATTGTTAGGAAAAATACAAATTTTTTCCAAATTTGTCATTTGTTCCGTAACTGGAATACAAACCCATGCTATTTATAGAGGTGACTCACCCATTAGGAGAGTGAAAGTCGCAGCCAATCTGGCTTTTGGGCTTTACCAGGTTTTCCTTTTCTTATGTACGTTAGTGCAAAAAAAAGGAGACCCTAACACCTCACTGTAAACCTTGCTACGCAAGGTCTGCAGGCTACGCAAGCTGTGTGTCGAGTTACTAGCAATGTGACTATCGGGATACAAGTTATTCTGAGTCCATAGGAAATAACTGAGTTGACCAAGACTTTCCCCATACCACCTCGCTAGGGTATGGGGAAGTAACAGTATTGACCCAATACTAGGTACACAAGGGAGTTATGGTTTCCCTGCAGCTAACGTGGGGGAAACGGCTGACGCGTTGGAGAGTGTTGGTAAAGAAGCGGTTGCTGACACGTAGGTGATCGTTGATGTGGTGATCGTCGACGCTTGGGCAAACGCTGACGAGCAGTCGGTGCTGGGATATCCGTTGGCGCCCTACGAGAAGATGGACGATGCGTTACTGAAACACGGGCAGGAGAACGCCGTTCTGACGCGATGAGTTGCTTAGGTGAACAGTGAGAACAGTGCGTGGGAGCACGGCATGTTAGTGATCAGCGGTCGGAAGGAGAACGATGGTCATGAGAATCAAGATGAGCAGGCGATTGACGAGTGGTAGGTTGACGAGCAGCTGTACAGGAACCAGGAGACTAATCAGGAGAGAAACGAGCAGGTCAGTGAGTAAGCAATCGGCGAGCAGTCGAACAAAGATAAGGCGACGGGATGTGCCCGTTGAAAGGGCGAACATTCTCAGAAAAGGATCGCCTCTAGTGAGGAGTCACGAACTGAAGTTCGGTGACTAGCATCAGAGTCCTTGGAGAGGGTGAAGGTCCGAAGGCAGTTGAAGGTCGGGAATGAAGTGAAGCAGGACAAGACGGCTCCTCCGAAGAGGAGAGCTGCTATGACGAGGCCGATGAACCAAAGAAGCATCTCTTCATCGATGGTGAAAGAACACCTCTAAGGTGGAGAGGAGGACGAGCACTTCAGGGTCTACGACCATGATGATGACCCATAGAGCCTGATGGATCAGCAAGCTGATCAACAGCAGCAGCAGCAGTACTCCAAAGAGGGATCTCTATGAGTGAGCTTCCTCGGGAGGGAGAAACACTCGTAGGAAACATGCCTGGGACTTAGCCTGCCACCCCCCCCCCCACACACACACACAAGGATGGTCAGCATAAGGGGAAGCGCAGTCTTTGGTTTTGGCGGAAGAAGCAGATAAAGCAAGAGTCACCTGGCAGGGCAGAAGAAGTATCCTCAGACAGAACGACATCGATGAGAGCCAAAGGGTCTACCTCCAATGCCGATGAATGCTGCAAACCAGCACCCAGTACAACAGCTGCAGCATAGCCTCCTTAGAGGGAGGACCGGGCAAATCCAAGGACAGCCAAACTAGTAAGAGAGGAGACAGTGACAAGGACCCCCGGGGGAGAGGCAGGGGCCACTTTGCTAGGGGAAGCGACGCAGTCTCTCGAGGACCGTGGTTGTCCAAAAGTCCAAAAGTGAAATGGCTTGCACTACTGCTCAACGGTCCCCCAGACAAGACTGTATGAACAGGAGCTTTGGAGGAAGATCAAGAAGCGGAAGAAGCCCTGGGTTTCTTCTGCTTTGAAGTACAGACACCTTTGAAGGAGAAGAATCCCGTTTTGACTTTTTACGCCGGCGCCCGAAACTTTCCCACTGGGAAGCAGAACACTTCCGGCATTCGTTACACTCGTTAGACTCACTACAACGTTGCCCCCTGCAGACTGCACTAAGGCTGTGAAGATCAGTGTCCTCCGCGAACATAAAGGTATCGTAAGTGCAGCCCTCAGGACCAGGACGGGTACGCATGGCCGCAGAAAGGCGCCAATGCATACACACTGTAAAGAAAAAGACAAAAAGATGGATGGCAGTCCAAAAATGCGAGGAGGAAGAGCGGTAACATCCGTTTTCCATTTGAGCCAAAAGCAAAGTGAAGCATAGTCACAGGTGTGTGAGTGGCAGGGCAGCTAGCTACCCCACTAACTAGTGGGATGTGTAGTTAACCCTCGCTCAATTTTAATGGCTCGTCCTTTCAGCTTTGCCAGATGTAATACACCAATAAATAGCGTAGGTTTGTATTCCAGTTACGGAAGACACAGCAATACTAACATGAACTACATATCCATCACTCCCACCGACCAAAAAAGAATTTTCATCTCGATGGGCATGCCATGAAATCCAACGACGTCCAGTTTCTTCAGGCTTACAGAGGCTATACACCTACAAAAGATGAAAAAGCTGTGCAAGAAAACTGTACCACAAAAAATGGTATTTTTATTTTAAAATAAATTTTTAGATATACTTACCTGGTAGTTACATATATAAAGCTTAATCCCGCGTTTCGTCGCGCGCACGGCAGAAATTCAAATTTCGCGGCAATCACCGTCAGGTGAGCAGGTGGTCATACGTGAGTGCTCTCTCTCAGTAGGTAACTGGAACCATTCCCAACATTCCTCATAAATTTCATGCCTCTGTTTTCAGAGGGGAGGAGGGAGGGCCCTTTTATATATGTAACTACAAGGTAAGTATATTTAAAAATTTATTTTAAAATAAAAATACCATTTTTAAATATGTAACTTCCCTGGTAGTTACATACATATAGCTGATTGACACCATTGGTGGCAGGTTAGAAAACCTCATCCCGTCGGGAATTCGTATGATTATTAATAGCTACAAATTAGTAATACCAATAATCTGGTTCTTACCTGATAAGGAAGCTGGCTTCATAGTTATCCTGTCTCATTTGCCTGCATTCCTTAAGAGACTCAGCTATCCACCCAGAGGAGGGTCCTCGACCTTAGCGTGGCTAGACCACTACCCTTGCTATCCTGTCATAGCCATGAACAATGATTCTGACCAGCTACTCAAAAACAAAAAACATACACCATAAAAACTAACTTGACTTGCGTCCCAGACTGTGGAAGGCTGCAACAACCTTCACAGACAACCTGTGATACCAAGTACAAGAAAAAAGGCAAGGGTATATAATAAAAAAGGTTATAGGGAAGAGGAAGTAGTCCCTTCTCCAACTACGACGCCGGAGGTAACATACGGACCCAGGGAGCAACAATCTTCATATTGGGTCTGGACATCTTTAAGATAACAGTCTGCGAAGATTGATTTACTTTGCCAAAAAGTAGCCTCCAAAATTGACTTCATTGACTTATTGTGCTTATAAGCCATAGAAGTCGCTACAGCTCTAACCTCATGTGATTTACCTTAAGGATTGGAAAACTTCTTTCCTCACAATTCTGGTGAGCTTCCCTTATCAAATCCTTAATAAAAAATGACAGGGCATTCTTTGATAGAGGCAAAGAGGGCTTTTTAACTGAGCACCAGAGGTTGTCTGCTTGTCCTCTCAGGTTTTTGGATGCTTGAAGATAAAATTTCAGAGCTCTCACTGGACAAAGGCCTCTCTCCTTCTCCCGTCAAACTAAGTGAGATAGCCCTGGATTGGTAAAGGATTTGGGCCAAGGTCGAGAAGGATTCTTGTTCTTGGCGAGAAAGCCTAGCTGAAGGGAGCAATCCACATTGTCGCCATTAAAGCCCACCTTCTTGCTGATGGCTTATAACTCTCTTACTCTTTTGGCTGTAGCCATCGCAACTAGGAATAGATTATTTTGGTAAGATCCTTCCAAGAAGTCTTGTCAAGAGGTTCAAACCTGCTTGAGGTTAAAAAGGCCAGGACTACATCCAAGTTCCAAGAGGGGGTTGGGTTGTCCTTTCTCTTAGTGGTCTCAAAAGATCTAATGAGATCCGAGAGATCCTTGTTACCTAACACGTCAATGTGTCTGACGAAAAACGGAGGCTAGCATGCTGCGGTAACCCTTGATGGTAGGTACAGCCAACTTATCTTTCACTCGCAAATGCAACAGAAAGTCTGCTATTTGGGCTATAGAGGTACTGGTAGAGGAAAAATTGCTAGTCCTGCACCATTCTCAAAACACGTCCCACTTAGATTGGTAAACCCTAATAGTGGACGTCCTCCTAGCTCTCACAATAGCTCGTGCAGCTTCCCTTGAAAAACCCCTTCGCTCTTGCCAACTTTTCGATAGTCGAAAGGCAGTCAGATTGAGAGCGGGGAGATTCTGATGGTACCTCTCTATGTGTGACTGTTTCAGTAGATCGCTCTGACTTGGTAACGTTCTGGGGATATCTACTAGCCACTCCATTACTTCTGCAACCCAAGGTCTCGTGGGCCAAAACAGAACTATCAGAGTCATGCGGGCGTAGTGAGACTCCCTGAACTTTTTCAGGACTCTGTCCAGGATTTTGAATGGTGGAAAAGCGTACACGTTTAGTCCTTCCCAGTCCATGAGAAAAGCGTCCACCGCAGCTGCTTCCTGGTCTGGGACTGGTGAGCAATAAACTGGTAACCTCTTTGTCATCTGTGTAGTGAAGAGGTCTATAGAGGGTTGTCCCCACGGCATTCAAAGGCTGGTGCACACCTCGTGATGTAGGGTCCACTCTGTAGAGAGAACTTGTCTTCCTCAGCTGAGAAGATCCGCCCTGACGTTCTTTTTCCCTTCTATGAAGCGAGTTATCAGGGTTATGTCCCTCGCTTTCGCCCACAGTAGGAGATCTCTCACAGCCTCGTAAAGTGAGTCTGTACGAGTGCCTCCCTGCTTCTTGATGTAGGCCAACTCTGTGGTGTTGTCTGCATTGACCTGAACTAATTTTCCCTGGACTTCCTCCTGAAAGTGTATTAGTGCTAGGTGAATGGCCACTAGCTCCTTGATGTTTATGTGGCATTCCCTCTGAGACTCTTCCCACAGACCCAATATCTCGGCCTTCCCCAGTGTTGCACCCCACCCCATGTCTGAGGCATCTGAATACAACACTAGGTCAGGGTTCCTCTGATGAAGTTAGAGGCCTTCCAGGAGTTTGTTGGCATTGTCCCACCAACTCAAGTGATTCCTGATCCCCAGAGGAATCGGAATCCACTTTTCTAGACCTTGACCTCTCGTCCAATATTTTGAAGGATGGAATTGAAGAGGAAGTAAATGAAGTCTTCCCAGGGATACAAACTGCTCAATCGACGAGAGGGTACCCAGCAGATTCATCCATTCTCTTACCGAGCAGGACCGTATGTCTTGTAAGTGTCGCACCTTTTCTGGGCAATCTAGAATGCGTTTCGGGGCTGGAGAAACCCGAAAAACCACTGACTGAATCCTCATCCCCAGGTAGATGATGTTTTGCGAGAGTGTCACTTGAGATTTGGCCAAGTTTACCACCAGACCTAGCTGTTACATCAAGGACACTAATTTGAAGACCCTCCAGACACTTTTCTTGCGACCTGGCTCTGAGTAGCCAATCGTCCAGGTACACTGATATCCGTACTCCCTTCAGATGTAGCCAGCGAGCCACGTTGGCAACCACTCGGGTGAAAACGTAGGGAGCCATGCTCAGTCCAAAACAGAGTGCTTTGAACTGATAAGTAGTCTCTTGGAACACGAATCTGAGAAATTATCTGTAGTTCGGGTGTATTGGGATGTGGAAATACGCGTTCTGCAGATCTAATGACACCATCCAGTCTCCCTGTCTGGTGCCTGCTAGGACTGATGCAGAAGTCTCCATGGCAAATTTGACTTTGCTTACGAACTTGTTCAGAGGACTTACGTCCAGAACAGGTCTCCATTCCCCCAGAGTTCTTCGGAACTAGAAAAAGTTTGTTATAAAAACCCTCCGAAGAGGTGTCCTCTACTACTTCTATGGCTGCTTTCGACAGCATTAGGTTGACTTGAACTCAAAGAGCTGCTGCCTTGTTCCCTGAGTAAGTTGCTGTTAACTCTAAGAATTCTGACGAAATAGGAGCCCTTCTCAGGTAGCAGATCTTGTACCCCTCCTTCAAGACATCGATTGTCCAGTCGTCCGCCCCCCTTTGGCTCCACTCTTGCCAATAGTGGGATAACCTGGCTCCCACTTGTGTCTGGAGGTTGCAAGGTTCACTTCTTTGATTTAGGTTGTTGGTTTGAGAATTTGTGAGGTTGTCCTCCAGCAGCAATTCTCTGAGTTCCCCTTGAAAGGGCTGGCGAGTGGGAGGAGCTTCCTTTTGCTTCCTGGCTAAAAAGCTAGACGGGAGGACTTTCTTGGCAGTCCTGGTGATAAGGTCTTGCGTCGCTTGTTGCGCAAGAGCTGCCAACAAGTCCTTCACTAAATCAGAAGGGAAGAGATGGTTACCCAAAGGAGCATACAACAGCTCTAACTTCTGTGCGGGGGTCAAACCTGAAGACAGGAAGAAACACAGCATAGCCCTCTTCTTAAGAACTCCTGCCGTGAAAAGGGCGGAGAGTTCGACGGAACCATCCCTCACTGCCTTATCAAGACAGACAATCAGATGTATCTGTGCTTCGTTCTTTGGATTTGTGACCTCTGCGAGGGCTCCGAGAGTCCAGTCCATTAGGCTGAAGACCTCTATAGTTCTAAAAATGCCCTTCAGCAAGTGGTCCATCTCTGACGTGGTCCACATTACCTTAGACTTGGTCATGGCTGACCTGCGTGAGGCATCAACAAGTCTGGAGAAGTCCCCCTGGGAGGAGGCAGGAACTCCCAAACCGAGAACCTCCCCAGTCTCATACCACACACTAGATCTGGAGGCCAGTCTAGTAGGGGGAAAGGAAAAGGAGGTCTTCCCTAGATCCTTTCTCTTGGAAATTCAATTATTCAGAGTAGAGAAAGCTCTCTTGACTGATCTGGCAAGAACCGTTTTCTTGAACGAGGATGGTTTCTGGGGTCTGCCCTTCAAAAACTGCGAGGGCGGGCTTTGAGGCAAAGCCTGAGTACTGTCCTCTGGGTACAATTTAGCTAGAACCGCCAGCAATCTTTTAAGATCAGTTGCATGCAGCGTTTCCTGGGTTTCCTCTTCTGAAACTTCATCTAAGGGGATATCGATCTCTGGAGTAGAATGAGTAGGAGACAAAACCGCCTCATCCTGTCGATTCTCGTCGTCCAGTATATTTTCATCATGCTGTGAAGGAACGTCGCACATGATTCCAGCAAGTTGCGAGGAAGCGTCACGCTTGTGTGCGTCCTGCCAAACTCCCGCATGCTTTGAGGGAGAGTCATGCTTATGTGCTTCCAGCATGCCTCCAACATGCTGCGAGGAAGCGTCAACACTGTGTCCGGCGTGTTGCGAGGGAAAGTCCTGCTCGCATGCGTCCAGCATGCCGCGAGGGAGAAACAACCGAGTATCTATCATGCTGCGGGGAAAAGTCCTGATTGCATGCATCAAGCATGCATCCAGCCTGCTGCATGCTTCCGGCATGTTGCATGCGCCCAGCATGCCGCGAGGGAGCGTTCAGAACCTTGTCGCTTCCCGTAACACGTCCCGATCGCTGTGAGTGAGCGTCGCTGAGCGCTTAAGTAACTCGCTGGCCGATCGCGCCTTGGTTAGATCTAGCTCCTTTCCTTGGTCTGTTGGTATCCTTCGGTTCTTTCTGACGAGTCTCCTCTGTTTGTGACTTGTAGGCATCAAACGGGGACGTAACAGACCTCTTTAGCTCTGAAAGATCTGACACTTGCGGCGCGTCCTGAACTGCGTTCTGATCGCTGCAAGGGAGCGTCTATAGTGGTTGTCTGGCCAAGAGGAGGAGAAAGCCCTTGCGACATCTCCCAATCTGGGGGAGGGGGAGAAGCGTGCACAGAAGTAAAGCGAGCACCCTCTTCCTCCGACGAACTAAGTGCCTTACGCGACTTAGGTGCTGGCACGTCGTCTTCCTCCAAAAGAAAAACTTCCGGCGAGCTCTAGTTACTGCAGGATGGTTGCTGTAACTTAGCAGGAGACCTACGTCTCTTGAGAGGCCTTGACAGAAGAGATTGACGCCAACCACGTCTAGATTTTACGTCATCCGACGAGGACGCACACTTCTTCATCTCGCCTTTCCTGCGGTGAGGGGGAGCGTCCTAGGATGCGTCAACAGGATCGCTCGAGGGGACATCCGTTCGCTGATCAAGGTCTGACATCTCCCTTCGCCTTTCGACTTTCCTTCTCCCAGGGGTTGGGGAGCATGGAAGAGGTCCCGGGCTAGGAGTATGACGGACACGAACGGACGCACCCTCCACTTCCCTATCACTATTCACAAACTTGTGTTGCAAGCCATGCACTGTCCCCCACATCACTTCTTTTTCCGAAGTCAGGGATTGAACTTGTTCACCTAAGGCTGAAACTGCAGGCATCACATCCTTCAAAGAAGGCTCACTTACCTCCAAAACCATAGCGGGGTCTGGTACTACTGCCTTAGCATCAGGGATAGGAATATTAATATCAAGTACATTAGAAGGAACATGACTATCAGAGGATCTATTGGAAAGAACACTAGTCGACCTAGCTCTCCTAAGCCTATCATTCTTTAATCGCTTAACATAGTGATCAAACTCCTTCCACTCTCTATCAGATAAAGACTGACATTCAAAGCATCTGTCAATAAAAGTACATTCATGCCCTTTGCAACTTTTACATATTGAGTGAGGATTAACAGAGGACTTAGGCATTCGAGTCTTGCATCCTCTTATTACAGAGTCAACCATTTTGTAAACAAAAAAGTCCAGGTCAAAAAACCAACAAAGTCTATCTAAACTGAGTGAAAGGTCAAAGGGAATATCCCCCCAAAAAAAGCAGCGAAAGCCATCAACAATAATCAAACAAAAGGTACTTCACCAAATTGTAGATAAAGTAAAATCAACGAAACGAATTTCTGACATGTTGACTCGATCAACGGCAGGGTATTTCTGAGGAATGTTGGGAATGGTTCCAGTTACCTACTGAGAGAGAGGGAGCTCACGTATGACCACTTGCTCACCTGGCGGTGATTGCCGCGAAATTTGAATTTCTACCGTGCGCGCGACGAAACGCAGGATTAAGCTTTATATATGTAACTACCAGGGAGGTTACAAATTTAAAACTAATTCGTAAAATCCTGATTGCAGTAGTATTATAAAACAAGAAAAATGTGAAAACCTCATAAATATTCTACAACATGAAAAATACTACAGTATGTACTTTTTTGCACACCCTATAATTCTAAGAAAAGAATTAGGAAAGTAAGGATTTTGCTTTTACTTCCAACCTATTACAGTATAACGTACACATTACTAATGTATCTACATTAAAATCTAAGCATGAATTTTAATTAGAAAAGCATAATGTTTTAGGCCCAAAGGCCCAGAAAGAAAAAGCAATCCAGTATGGAAAACCTAATTGTAAAGTTCCAGTAAATTATAAAATATATAAATAAAAGTTGCAAAATGAAGACAAAAATAACCCATAAAATAAAATAAATATGATGAATCATAAACAAAATATGAAACAAAACTCATGCCAATAACTTGAAAAAAATTTACAACTAGTTTGAAGTTTTAATGTTCCACATTTCTACAGAGTTACAATTCATATATACATGAGTACTGAATTATTTTTCAGCCCCTCCAATGGGTAAGGAGTTCCGTAGATAATAAAATAATTGGAATTGTACTTTAAATGTATAATACACTACAGCAGTGAAAATAGTGTATTGTAAATACTGGCAATATTAATATCCCCACTTCTCTCTCATACACTTAATGTACAGTTATTGGTATGTCTTTTAATGTGTTGCACTACACTAAACCACTCAGTATAAAAACACTTCAAGTACTGTAATAAATACTGTAAATTGTTGTAATTAGCATGACATTCTAAAAAATGATAACAGTAAAAAAGTAATGAAAATGCAAACCAACAAACAAAAACTTTAACAATAACAACCACAAGCACCCAATTTGACATTAAGTGTCAGTTTAGATCATTCCCATAAAGTATCAAGATATTAGAGGTGAAAATTATTAACAGAGGCTGTAAATACATACAGTACCTATTTGATAAGATAAAATGTATGACAAAATATATCATAATACGTAATCACCATGAAAAGATTCCAATATTATCTCTCTCTCTTATTAAAAAGTAACACAGTAAATGAATCTAAGAATAAGTTAACCACGATCATAACCATCTAAATGCTTCAACCGAATCACTCTACCCTAGAGCAAATGGAGTCTCCGCAGATGGACTAAACAGTCTTTGAGACATCCAAAATCCTTGTAGCTCCTGGAAAAAAAACCCACACGCACACTCTCTCTCTCTCTCAATATATAAATGAAATAACGGTAAAATGTGTGTTGTTTAATTGATTTTATTAAGCTTGAATCATTTTCTTTCAGAAAAATTGCAGTATGTTATTTACTATTTTAAAATAATAGTTATTTCAATAACATTTCTGATAATCTCTAAGAGATATCATAATATGATGAATTTAATTATGATAAACTCTACTCAAGATTAATTTTCCTTATCTAAATCAAACACCACAGTCAAAGCATTATAAAAAAAACTTCACTTCACAAACACTTAACTCGTTAAAGATAAAAACTCAATGTTAATGTCAACCATTCCCTTATGTGACTGCAATGTTTATATTAGATATAACTAAAATGTTAAGCACAGTTGAATATAGTGTATTGATGCTCTCACGTTGATATCTTTAAGGAGCTTTCATTTAAAAAGTATAGATCTCTTTGTTAATAAATAACAGATAAAGAAAATTTGTACTTCTCACTTTCTCTGTAAGGGTTAGAATGATGTACATTAGTTTAAAAATAGAAAGAAGGACGGCAGTGAAACTTGAAAATGCTTTCAATTAGCAAAATAAAAGGCAAAACAAATTTATATAAATTTAATGTAGTAAATCTGTCTATAAGAAATCTGCATTAAATAAAATAGATAGATTGAATATAGTGGTAACAGCTGAATAAAACTTTAAGGGCTGTTTTTCTGGTCATATACAGTAGGAGAACCCTGCTTTCTACAGGAACTCTACAGTCATTTTATCATGTTCGTTCAAAAGCATTCAATATTTCACCCTGCATATTGCTCGCTTATTGTTAAATCGTCACTATCGAAGCACCCACAAACAAGAAAGTCTTCAGTTTCCTCTTAAAAGCCTTTCTTCAATTTCCTCTTAAAAGCCTTAATATGTTCAATCTTTCGGATGTCTTGTGGGAGCTTATTGTATAGTCTCAGGGCTGCATATTTAAAGGCTCTAGAGCCTACAGTAGACATATATCTCATCATCATCATCTCCTCCTATGCCTATTGATGCAAAGGGCCTTGGTTAGATTTCGCCGGTCGTCTCTATCTTAAACTTTTAATTCAATACTTCTCCATTCATCATCTCCTATATCACGCTTCATAGTCTCAGCCATGTAGGCTTGGCTCTTCCAACTCCTCTAGTGCCTTGTGGAGTGCAAAGAGCATGCCCAAACCATCTCCATCTTCCCCTCATCATGATTTCATCCATATATGGCCCTAGAGTAATCTCTCTTATAATTTCATCTCTAATCCTGTCCTGCCATTCAACTACCAATATCCTTCTGAGGGCTTTGTTCTCAAAACTACTAAATCTATCGGAGATTGTGTCATTGTCATACCATGACTCATGTCCATACAGTAACACCAATCTCACCAAACTGATATATAGTCTGATTTTTATATGTAATTTCAGGCAATTTGATTTCCAAATTTTACTTAACCTAGCAATTGTCTGATTTGCTTTTTTCAATCTTTCACTAAACTCTAATTCTAAAGACTGTATTGTATGAAGATCATAGTTCCTAAATATTCAAATGATTCTACCTCATTAATCCTTTCTCCTTCCCAATAAGAATTCATCTTCCATTGCATACTCCGCTCTCATCATCTCGGTCTTTCTTCCATTTATCTTCAGCCCAACCTTGTGTGATATTTCATGCATTCTGGTAAGCAAATCCTGTGGTGTTTTGTTAACAAGGACAACATTATCAGCATATCTAGGTCTGCTAAATTCCTATCACCAATCCAGTCCAATCCTTCACCATCTTTGACTGTTTTATGCTTACAAAATCCATGAGGAGGATAATCAACATAAGTACAACACATTTCCTTGGAGTACTCTGCTGTTCACTGGTGATTCATTTGATAAGACTCCATTAACATTAACTTTGCACTTTCTATGATCATGAACAGACTTATTCAAATTTACATATTTAAAAGGAATTCCATAATAATGCAGGACTCGCCACAAAATTGGCTGGTACACGCTATCAAAGGCTTTTTCATAGCCCACAAATGCCATCAAAAGGGGATTTCTATATTCTACACATTGCTGTCCATGTCTTGAAAAGGGATTTTGACGAAGGAAAAATCTATTTCTGGGGAGAGACCTGTGGCGGCCGGTGAAAAGAGTCCTTCTTATATACCTTTTCTGATAAAACCTTCCAATTATACCAGAGAAAGATAAAAGCATGGAATGCTGAGGTTACAACCCTCGCGCGAGCACCTTTTGGGTGTCGTGTATAAAGCAAAGGCGCGTGAAATCCACTATTCACAGATTGTCTTCCATTTAGTTAATTCCTTCGTCAAAGGGATGGGCCGATACAAAGGCCCTAGCCAACCCACCAGCACCACACCACCCACGCCCCGATGCGAGCGCCATCTGAACAACATCCTTCTTTTTGGACTTCGTCAGTGAGAAATTTTTTGTGGTGCTCTCGGCTTTTTTATCATTCGTGGATTTATTTAGTCATGTCCGAAGCTCCATCTTCACACATTCCAATGTTAAGTACCATAGTTTGTTTTGACAGCTTTTTATAGTACAGGGCTTTTGTTTTATATCCAGTATAGTCTGTTTTATTATTCCCGTCTGGCCCTTTACGGCGGCCATTGTTTGTTCACTTGTCTTGGGAATTCATCTTTGTCTGCCCGTTTAGTACTCTGTCACTTAGGTTCTTGGTTAAGTCCCTGGCCTTATGCCTTTGGAACCGTTATTATTTTTGCGTTATTATGCTCATGGTACTTTTTGCTAGCAAAACATTTGGTCAGTGCAACTTCTTCCTTTTCTAAATCCTGCTTGTTCATCTCTCAGCTTTTCATCAATTTTTCTCTCCAGTCTCTAGAATAAGCATACTACATATTTTCATAATAACTGACGTAAGTGTTATGCCTCTGTAATTATTGCAATCAGTCAGGTCTCCTTTTCTTGCTATTTTCACCAACACTCCTAACTCCCATTCATCAGGTTTTGCCTCTTCATGCCACATTCTACAAAATAATCTTTTAAGTAGTCTAGGATTCAATTCATTTTCGGCCAGTATCATCTCGTCAGTTATTCCATCGTATCCCGGGGCTTTCCATCTCTTTAGTGTTTTGGGGATGGCTTTGACTTCAAACACACCGAATTCATTTATGGGCACATCAAGGTCTTCATCAGCTTCAGGTATATCAATCAAATTATTCCCTTCATATCTCCTAAAAACCTACCTCACTAAAGTGTTCTATCCAACGCTGTCTTTCTTCATCTTCTGTTGCTATAACAGAGCAATCTCTCTTTTTGATGGGTATATGCTTTTTATTCTTTGCCCCAAGTCGAGATTTCATTAATAATTCAATGAGCAATTCTTACACCATACCCACTTCCTCAATTCATAGCTCTGTCAGCCCCATTTGTCTGTTCTTCTTCTCTTAAAGTTTCTAATATTGCAAATCAATTCCTACATTCAATTACAAATGCTTCTCTGTGCTCTTCTTCTAAAAGCTTAGTTGTATCAAACCTAGGTATTCTATCAATCTTTCTGTTGGGTGCTTTCAGTTTTAATTTCAATGTGGCAATGACGAGTTGGTGATCACTAACAATATCAGCATGTCTATAGCTTCTTACATTTCTCAGAGTCCTCCTTTTCTCTATATTAATGGCAATGGGATTTATCTGTTTTTTGTAAATACCACATGGTGAAGTCCATGTATACTTAAGGATATTCTTGAGTAAAAAAAGAGTACCTCCAATCACAAGATTGTTTGCTGAACAGAAACTTATGAAATGTGCTCCATTTTCATTTCCAACTTTGCCAAGATCCTCGACACCCATCACATTTTCTATCCCTTAATCATTTCATCCAACTTTAGCATTGAAGTTGCAAATCACAATTTTCATATCTCTCTCAGGGATCTCATCTATTACCCTCTGCACTTCATAGTATTCATCTTTCCTTCCTTCAGGGGAGCCATTTTTGGGGGCATAGTAAACTATAATACTCATATTGCACTGCTTGGATTTGAACTTTGCTCAGAACAATCTACTATTTACAGCTCTCCACTCAGTTAATGCCTTTTCTGCTCTTGATGTCATCATCATTCCCACCCCTTCTCTTCCAACTTCATCTGATCTTCCTTAGTAGATATAGATATATATATATATATATATATATATATATATATATATATATATATATATATATATATATATATATATATATATAAATATATATATATATATATATATATATATATATATATATATATAAATATATATATATATATACATATATATATATATATATATATATATATATATATATATATATATATATATATATATTGCCTTGATCTAAAGTTTCCTTAAGAATCCCCTTACAATCTGTTTCACCCAGGGCCAAGAGATCCATACTATATTTCATAAATTCACTCTATACTTACTGTAACTTCCCAATCTGATTCAAGGTTCTAATATTCAAATTACCTATTTTAAATTTGTCTTCAGTATTTATAAACCGAGAGATTCTTAGCACCCCGCTACGCCCGGGACTGGGGCCATTCTGTCATCTCTTTCTATGACTGACTAAATCTATAGAGGATTCACTGGTTAGATACATCAAAGGATAGCCAGTTCCTTGCGATGAGCAGTGCCTATCTAACCAGGACAAGTGATCCCTGCCGGTCCATGCTAATTCTAGTAAGATGAACTGCCAGGCATCAGGAATAAAAGCCGAAGAGACAGTTTGTCCATCGCCTTAAACCCAATTTGTCACCCTTCTGCCAGTGACTTCATTGAGATTAAGGGGGGCATTTCCTACACACTCATAGCTCTCATTACCCCACCAAGTTGCTCATCCGCTTATACAAGTATAACCATTGGCAAACATGGATTGCTACGATATACCGCCCTTCATAGTGTAATGCAAAATGATCCAATTTTGGAAGAATTCCAAACTATTACTCCTTTACTATCTTTCACAGAACTTCCTAAAAATTTCACATGCATCTCAATTTGTCAGACTGATACTGAATACAGTTTTCATGGTCTGTATCTGAAAAGTCTGAATATTGTATTATTTTTTCTTTTTTAAGGTAATGGTGAAAATGTAAACAGAACATTCTATTTTACAAACCAATGACTTTTATATTCATTAAAAAATCAATTTCTTTCAAGTAAAAAATTTAATTAGAAGAAATTGTCTTTCATATTAAAAAAAAATAGTACATGAAAACAGGATAGGCTTTTAAATAAAAAAAAAAGATAGCAGTGTTAAGCATTACCTGTAATTATCTTACCTCTTCAACTATTCCTGATGACAAATTTGTTCTTCGAACACTTCCATCATAGCTAGTGGTGTATATAAGCTCAGGTCTGGAATTCTGGATGGTTAAGCAATTTATGGGTCTACTGTGAATGTTGAAATAGTAGGCTCCATCAGTACTATCTTTTCTTTCAACATCCCACACACCTGTTGTAAAGAAAAAACCTAATTTCTAAAACCTATTTATTTCAATATATACTAGAAATTGATGAGCTTCTTATTCTTCAAATGAAAAGCTCTGCTGAAATAAAAAACCAAAATGAAATTTTTATAAGGATGTTTATAAAAAAAAAAACACTTATTCCCATCAGAAACATTTAGCGTGGAATATAGGAACTGTGCAAACAATGCCTCCAACCAATTATTATTATTAATATTACTAGCCAAGCCTTGTCTTGATCAGTTGTGCCTTTCTCAGCACTCTACTTCAGTGTCTATGTCAAAAAAATTAAGATGTGTCAGCCAATGAAAACCAGAAAGACTAATACAGTATTCAAAACATGGCAGAGTAAAAGAAAAAACTTTTCTCAGGAGTAAGTCATTAAAAACATTGAAGGCCTTTCTCAATAAATGTGTCAATGAATAGCAGACAGAACAATTACACTTCTCAAAAGTGAACATGAGCTGTATATAGTTAGAGAAAAAAAAAGAAATAAAAAGATCTGCGTCACAATAAGTCGCCATTCATTTCAAATCCTATCATGCTCTTTTGCCTCTCTCATATTTATTCTCTTGTCACCTGGAGATTTCTTCATTCCATCCATCCACCCAAACCTTGGCCTTCCACTTGTACTTTAACCATCAACTTTTGGATTCATCACCTTCTTCACCAAACCACTATTTTTCATACTCTCCACATGGCCAAACCACCTCAACATATTCATATCCACTCTAGCTGCTAATTCATCCCTCACACTCACTCTCATTCCTACTACTTCGTTCCTAACCCTATCAAACCAAGAAACACCAACTATACTCCTAAGATACTTCATTCCGTACACATTTAATTTGTGTCTCTCCGTCACCTGCAATCCCCACAACTCTAATTCATACATCACAGCTGCTACAATCACTTTCTCATACAGAGCTCTCTTTACATTCATTCCTAACCCTCTATTCCATACCACTCCTTTCACTGCCCTAAACACTTTACATCCTTCAATCACTCTCTGATGTAGACTAGGTACATCTGCTTCCACTCTACCATTTGCAACAACAGAACTCAAATACTTAAAACAACCTACTTCCTCCATTCAACAAGATATTCAATCTAGCACCACTCTCTTCTCATGCATCTCATAACCTTACTCTTAACCACGATAACTCTCACCTTCCTTCTCTCACATTCCCTTCCAAACTCTGTCACTAATCGACACAGTTTCTGAGTGTACAACCAATGCAGTATCATCCACAAACAACTGATTCACCTTCCATTCATGATCACTCTCATCTATCAGTTTCAATCCTCAACCAAGCATCCGAGCGTCACCTCTCTCACAGCTCCATTAGCAAACAAATTGAACTACCATGGTGACATCACACATCCCTGTCTCAGCCCCACTCTCAATGGCAACCACTCACTCGCTTCATTCCCTATCCTAACACACACTATTATTATTATTATTATTATTATTATTATTATTACTAGCTAAGCTACAACCCTAGTTGGAAAAGCAAGATGCTATAAGCCCAAGGGAAAAATAGCCCAGTGAAGAGAGAAAATAAGGAAATAAATAAACGATATAAGAAGTAATGTAAATTAAAATACAATATTCTAAAAACATTAACAACATTACAACAGATTCAATTTATAAACTATAAAAGGACTTATGCAAGCCTATTCAACACAAAAACATTGACTGTGAGTTTGAACTTTTGAAGTTCAACTAATTCAACTACCCAATTAGGAAGATCATTCCAAAACTTGGTCACAGCTGGAATAAAACTTCTAGAGTACTGTGTAGTATTGAGCCTCATGATGGAGAAGGTCTGACTATTAGAATTAACTGCATACCTAGTATTACGAACAGGATGGAACTGTCCGGGAAGATCTGAATGTAAAGGATGATCAGAATTCTAAAAAAATCTTATGCAACATGCATAATGAACTAATTGAATGACGGTGCCAAAGATTAATATCTAGATCAGGAATAAAAAATTTAATAAACCGTAAGTTCCTGTCCAACAAATTAAGATGAGAATCAGTAGCTGAAGACCAGACAGGAGAACAATACTCAAAACAAGGTAAAATGAAAGAATTAAAACACTTCTTCAGAATAGATTGATCACCAAAAATCTTGAGACTTTTTTAATAAGCCAAATTTTTGTGCAATTGAAGAAGACAGACCTAATGTGTTTCTCAAAAGTAAATTTGCTGTCAAGAATTACACCTAAAATTTCAAGAGTCCTACAAAGTTTAAGAAACATTATCAATGCCGAGATCTGGATGTTGAGGAGCCACGGTCCTTGACCTACTTACAATCATACTTTGAGTTTTGTTTGGATTTAACTTCATACCCCATAATTTACATCATGTAATAATTTCAGCTAGATCTCTATTAAGGGATTCAGCATGCTCAGATCTACATTCAGGAGATGGAATTGATGCAAAGAGAGTAGCATCATCTGCATATGCAACAAGCTTGTTTTCTAGACCAAACCATATGTCATGCGCATGTAGTATGAAAAGTAATGGGCCAAGAACACTAGCCTGAGGAACACCAGATATCACATTCCTATACTCACTATGGTGCCCATCAACAACAACTCTTTGCGATCTATTACTTAAAAATTCAATAATGATGCCAAGAAATGACCCGCCCACTCCCAACTGTTTGAGTTTGAAACCAAGAACCTCATGATTAACACGGTCAAAGGCAGCACTAAAATCAAGGCCAATCATACGAACTTCCTGACCACAATCAAGGGATTTCTGTACAGCATTGGAGATTGTAAGAAGGGTATCACACGCTCCATGGCCTTTACGAAAACCAAATTGCAAACTAGGGAACAGATGATTACCTTCAGCAAACCTATTAAAACGTTTAGCCAAAAGACATTCAGAAACTTTAGATAATATGGGAGTTATGGGAGTTATGGAAAATGGGCGGTAATCAGTTGGACTTGAGCTACCATAAACAAATTACATAGTGGAGTAACATTACCAATTCTCAAACAAGTCCTAAAACCTCCTCTTTTTGCTAACTTGCGTAAAATAACAGGTAACTTTGGAGCTAAGAAATCTGCAGTCTTTATAAAAAACCAAGGAAAAATACCATTTGGATCAACATGAGATAGAAAAGCTAAACTAGTCAGTTTAGCCTCAGGAAAACAAGAATGAGGAAGTTCGAGATTTTTATTACTCTGCTTGCTGTCAAACACATCTGCCAAAAGGGTTGCCTTTTCCTTTGGACAGTGAGTGACAGAGCCATCTGGTTTAAGTAAAGGAGGAATTGTTGCATCTACACCAGAGTGCAGATTTAAGGGTAGTCCACCACTTATGCTCCTGGGTTGTACCAGAAAGGGTTTCTTTTATGGTTAAATTGTATTCTTTCTCAGTTGAAGCATAAATTCTCTGAGCAAAAGCTTTAAGCTAAGTATAGTTATTCCAGGTCAAATCTGATCTATTACCCTTCCAAAGATGATAGGCCTCCTGCTTCTCCAAATAAGCACGTCTACAATCATCACTGAACCACGGTTTGTCCTTCATTCGACACCTTAGCACACGAGAAGGGATACGCCTATCAATTATGTTGACTAGATTCTAATTCAAAAGGACATGATCAACACTACTATATAATTGTGACCACTTAAGAGTTAAATTTCTTAGGTGTGTGACTTTCACCTTCGGCACCTGTCTCTGGCATCTTTCAATCACAGTATCCAGTCGCTTGAGGATAACATTTGCCCACAGGTTAACAGCGTGGTGCAAAAGGAACTCCAGCTTTCGGTACCTGATAAAAGGGAAGACTCCAGAGACCGTCTTGTAGACTCCTTAGACAGGTTCTTGGAGTGCACAATGTGGCCTACCGACCCAAACCATAGGTCAATCCACAAAGCAGCCTGCACCTCTTTCTATGTTTAGGAACTCAGATGCCAAAAGGGAAGCTCTAAACAAAGTCTGAATCAGAAGACCCTTAGTAAGGATCTCTACTTAGGGGTCGAGAGTCAGGGTAGGACGAGGCTCGTTCTCGATTTCATAATCCTTCCTTTAAAGAATAAAAGGAAGTGGGAGAGCCCTCGATGAGGGATCTGCTCTCAAGGAACTGGAAGTGCCTGCTATCTGAGAAATAGCTTTTCTCTTGGCTGCTGTCAATCCTTTCAACTAGGGCAAAACTATGATGGTCTTAGTGGGTCTCTAGGTACCAAACATTTGGTTCAAGACTATTTTCTTACCTTCCTGGGAGGTAGTACCAGGATCAGACAGCTTATTAATGGCTCTAATAGATGCCAGGAACTGCCAGAAGGCATGTTCCGACTCCTTGTGCTCTCGTTCCGAGTGGAACTTCGGACTCATAGCCCTTGGAAGGTATTCCTCATCCATATCCAACCTGTCATCTGCCTCCAAGCTCTCATCCATAGGAGCTTGGGGTAGGTCAAGGTCGTCAACTGTGTCATGAAGACCTGCTTTAGGGGATCTCCTATCCATCTCATATTTCCAAGATCCCTTGGGCATTGCACCCTTTGGTACCGTTTTTTAGTCTTTCAACTCTCCGTGGAGGAAAATGCTCTTCCAGGATGGAAGGCTGCCGGTGGTTTGGAAACCAAACGTTGGTCCAGAGGAACAATCTCTACCGGTTGAAGCCGAAAGGTTTGGAAGGAGATTTCGCTGGGCGAGCCAAGAACCCTGCTCGCGCAGGGTTGGATGAGGTCCGAATGAGGTGGAGTACCTCGTTTCATCCTCCTCTTCTGGCTGGTGGTCCTGTCCCCTGGGCGAATCGGGGTTAGAGGAAGTTGTTCTAGGCCTAGGTCCGAAACAGATTGTACCCATTCCTCAGTACTTGGTCTGGATGGAGAAGACCGCTGTGTCCTCAGAACAGCACTGCCTTGGGCCGATTTCCTCATAGGATAAGAAAGGCCATCAGAGAAAGATGCCCCTGAACTCTTTAACGGAATTCAAGGGTTAGACTTGATCTGGGCCTGTCGAGGCTGAGGGGAGGCTGGAAGAGCTAAGACCATTAAGGACTTCTGCAAAGTTGACACAAGAGTGTCATACCACGAAGGAAGATCACTTCCCTTCAACAAGTCTGGGTTTTCCTTCAGGAGTCCTGGAGGAGAACACCTCTTGGTGGGATGGTGTTTGGGCGCTTGAGACACTTGTGGAGACAGTCTTTGCGGCATGAGGAGGTCCTCTTTTATTGGATGAACAGGCCGATCAGGAGAAATAGGGACACCCCCAAACTTGGGGGGTCCTTAAACCCTTCCGGAAAGGGATTTGGCCTGTCGCTAAATGTAATATTAGCAGAGGTCGTTGTCGGTGTTGTTCCTGCAATCGCTTGTGAAACTGGGACCTCAGTGCGTAAAACAGGCGCGGGATTGACCGATTCACGCGTTAAAGGGCCTGATTCACGAGCAGAAGCACTCATTTCACAAACGACTGGTAATGATTGGGAAGGAGGAAGCCCTAGGGGCTGGACCACTAACACAAGCCAGAGGCGGAGATGGAAGCCTCGGAACAGGGGCAACCCATAGCGTAGGAGAGTGTTGCTCTACCGTGGAACACATTGGTGAGCGTTGTGTGGGCAATCGCTTACCTGAAGCACCACTGGGCGCCAAGGGCAGAGGGGCAGCGTAACTGGACACTTCTCTAAAAATTGTCCATCAGGAGATCCTTGTCCAGTAGTAGTTCGTTGTGGAGAATATTGAGCTGTAGAGCGCCGCGTACATGTTGAGCGCAAGCGCCTATGTCGTCCTCGGGGAGAGGAACGTCTAGATCATGATTTTGAGCACCTGGTTCGCGATCTTAGTGTTCTGCTCGTGATCGTGAGTGCCTTGCTTGTGATCATGAGCGTCCTGCTCGTAATCGTAAACACTTTGCTCGTGATCGTGAGCGTCCTGCTCGTGATCGTGAGTATCCCACTCATGATTGTCTTGCTTGTGATCGTGATCTTACGTCTAGCTCGTGAACGCGAGTGTACAGATCGTGATCTAAAGCGTTTTACTTGTGATCGTGAGCTTTTAACTCGAGAGTGAGAACGCCTTCTAGAAGAAGAGCACCGAGCCCGTGATGTTCTGCGGTCTCTTGAGAGTGAGCGCTGCGCTCTTGAAAAAGAACGTCTTCTCGAGGAACAGTGCTGAGATCGTGATGACCTGCAATCTCTTAGATGATCTTCGGATTGTCATAAACGACGTCCTGAAAGTGATCGTCCAGAAGGACGAGACGATGGAGAGTCTCGTCCCTGCAATCGGCGAGCAGGAGGAATGCTGGTCACTTGAATATCATCCCTAACATTGCAATAAATGATGGTTTGTTTCAAAGAAAACTTTATGGTTTGTTTTGTATGAAAAATACTTAATTTGTTACATATTCTTTATAGCCCTCAAGTGGCCCCCACCAAAAGAAGTGCCTTAATCTGTTATTATTTCTTTTAACAGGTACTAACAGCAGGACCCTACACCCAGTCGGGAGACAAGTAGAGGTAGAAGAATAAGAATATAGGCAAGATGAAGTTGTCAAAAGACAAGTTACTCAAGACCTGTTTTGTTATAACTTCTTCCAATTTAGGAGCAAATGAAACTAATTATTCTTATCACTGACCAAGGTTGTACCATCATAGTGGAATTGTTTTTTTTTCATATATTGAGACAGAGTTTTCATGGATAGCGGTTCACATACTTGTCCCCAGAAATAGGTGAACATACAGTGGCAAAGAAAAGTTTTCAGTGGCAGCCAAACTTTTAAGTGTTGTCAATGGCTAAACCCGGTTGACTGTTCACGCAAATAATGAACCACAGAGTTGCGGGGGTTCTCCTTTAAGGTTGAAGTTTTTCCTGTCATAAGCCTGGGACTTTCTCTGGATAATATCTACATGAAACAGAAAGGCTCTGTCTTGATGTTAACTATTAGAAAATTTGCATCACAAACCAGATATGGCTTTATCCTGAAAAAGGGCTCATAGTGATATATTTTTTTGTGAGAGTGACTGACAATGATTGTAGCTGCCGGAGTTGTCTGCTGAAAACATTTTGTGTCGGGACACTTAGTGTAGCAGTAGTGTTGTTTGTTGAGACAGTTGGACCACCAAGGCAATAAACACGGTGGCATTTATGATGTACTATAACATGTAGATGTTTGTAGCATAGCGTTAGGAACTTCTCAGGAATGATATAAAAATATTTTTCTTTACACAAAAATAAATATTTTTCTTGTTTTTTTATGAAGACAGCATTTCATTCCAGTACCTTACACCGTTGTGTCCCCTTCTCAGCCACTAATTTTGTCTTTTTTTCTTAGAATCATTGTTTTTCCATTTTTTTGTTTTTGTTTCTAAAATAACCTGAATATGGCTTACTTCTGAATAATATAATGCAATTATGCTTTTAGCTGGATACCTTGCCCAGTATAAATCAAGGGGTGGTGCCCAGTGCTCCGTTCTCTTGACCTGTTACCTAGATTTTTGGGTATTCCACCGTCTTACCTTTTTGTGTAGTGAACGTTGAAGTGTGGTTGGAATTCGGACACTAGGCAGCTTGGGTGCTACCTCTGGCCACAGTCCGCAAACCACTACAACATCCGCAACAGGCAAGGGGAGCACATGCGAACTGGAGCCTTTCTTGTGGGGAGAAACAAAGGCTGCTGGTTAGGCTACGAGGATGTTTCAGGACAGTGAGAGGACTCGTTGTCAACAGGAAGCCATTGGAGGGGTGAGCAAGAGTGATCACCTACAAGCACGGGAGGGCCAGAAGAGGGCAAAAAATAGACCTCGCAAACATGCAGGGCAAAGGGTCCCTCCGAGCACTTTGCTGAAGGAGTTGCAGCAGCCCTTCCTTCGAAGAGGGAGCAGAAACTGCAAGAGACAGCCACGCCTGCAACATATCTGCAAGAGAGAATAGTTTCCCAGTGGCTGGAGATGAGGGTGCTCCTCTAGGGTAACCAGCAACCCCAACCCCCAGGTACAGCGAGGTTGCCAATGAGTTAGTTAGTCTGCGCTCCTACTCGATCGCCCCGCCCTGGGGAAGGAAAGCGAGGAGGAGCTTCAGAGATAGGTCCGGTGTACAGGAAGAAGAAGCCTGAGGTCCTTCTGCCCCAAAGGAAAACCCTAGGGGAGAAAGAACTCGCTTGGCTTTCTACTTCCTGAGACACCCAAATTTCTCCCACTGAGAGGCAGGCTACTCCCTACACTCGTCACAGGGCAAACCGTATTCAAACGACGGCCCCTGCAGGTCGGGCACACTGAGTGCAGGTACGTCTCAACTGACGACATGAAGGTGCCGCAAGGGCAACCCTTGCGACCAAGACAGGTTTGCATGGGATTGTCAGTGAAGAAGCACAAACACACCTGAAAGAGAAAAAATATTAGTGTAAAGCAAATTGTCTGAATGGCTAAGCCATGAGGAGGAGAGAGCAGACGTCCGTTCTCTACCAGCCAAAACAAAAAAAGTGATGTGGTTCATTGAACCAAGTAGATATAGGTGACTGGGTACCCCCATATCCACCCCTACCTACCCGTAACAAGGAGTTAGGTAGGGTTGTCACCTGGAGTTAGGTAGGGTTGTCACCTTGGATTTTAAGTCTAATGGCTTCCTTCCAGCTTCGCCGATAGAATATCCACATAAATAACGTTAAGGTTTCTTAGTGTGAAAACAAATGGAATTGTAGGTTATTATAAGGGGATGGCAATCTTAGAAGTGCAAGGTGGCTTTAGAAGAGGTAGGGGGTGTATGGATCAAGATTTTAATAGCGAAGTAGGTATGCGAAAAATATTCAGCAAAAGGTAAGAAGGTATATTTTGCATTTATGGATCTGGAGAAAGCTTATGGCAGAGTTGATAGGGATGTAATGTGGAAAGTGATGAGGTTATATTTATCTACATATATGTATCTAATTGGTGTAAGGAAAAAGGGATGATGTGTAGCATTACTTTCTTTATTGCATGCTAAACAGATATAAGACAAATAAAGATGCTAACTAAAACCATAGCAGACTAACAATAATGAAATTTGGTGGCAGCCTGTATTTCTGAAAATCAAACATCAAAAAAGACATTTAGGATATACTTCTTAATCTCAACAGACTACATATACCTAATAACCAGAAGACACCATATGATCAACTAGATGACACAAAATTTTACAACCAAAATTCTGACCATAAACAAAAAAAAGTCAGCACAGGAAGTCACACTTCACTACAAATAAACCAAAAGAAAATCTTACCTAGTTCTCCCCATTTAGCACCTATAAGGAGTAGTGTCTTGTCTTCAGATGGATGGAGTTGGATTGAAAATGTTCGTTGTGGAGTAACCTTTGCTACAAGATCGTCTTTAATCTTCATTTCCTTCAAAGTCTTCAATACACTGTAAACAAGCATTTGAATATAAAAAAAACTATACACAGCAATAACAGAAAATATCCTTAAATACTGTAATATGACTTACATACGATATCAGTAGGGTTTAAAAATTTTTGAAACCATTTGTATTTTTCTCAACTGTATGAACTGTGAGCTCTTTACATGGATTATACCTTCGATAAAGCTGAAAACTAGCTATAAGAGTTTTAGCGAGGCATAACCATCTAACGCTAGTTAGCAATGTTAGACCACAAACACCAGTGATATGACATCAATTTTGGTTGCAAAGGGGACAGGTAATGGCGGGTCAAGTATGCGTAAATAACTCAAGGTTTGTTTAGTTGGTTAAAATACAATTTACAGTACTTCCAAATTTATTTGTTCTAACACTTAATACAAACCATTTTGCTCTATACAGGAATGACTTGCCCTTAGATGTGTGGAAGTCCTTGACCAAGTGGCTGGATTTTGACCAGGGGTGCGACTGTGTTTTGCACGATCTTATTAGATACCATGACACCTTGCTAATTCTCGAGTATGTGCAAGAGTTAACGGCTGGGCAATCAGTATTACAGTATTGTGTAGGAACCAAGCATTGTGACTTGTCAGGGTAAGAATTCTTGGAGTTGTATACTACACTGACTTACCTTAGACAATGCCCAACTTCCACCTCGCTGGGAGGACAGGGACACAAACATATATACATACCCATACATACACACACACACACACACACATATATATATATATATATATATATATATACATACATACATATACCAAAGGCACTTCCCCCAATTTTGGGGGGTAGCCGACATCAACAAGAACAAAACAAAAAGGGGGACCTCTACTCTCTATGTTCCTCCAGCCTAACCAGGGACTCAGCCGAGTTCAGCTGGTACTGCTAGGGTGCCACAGCACAACCTCCCACATTTCCACCACATATGAAGCTTCATACTGCTGAGTCCCCTACTGCTGCTACCTCCGCGGTCATCTAAGGCACCGGAGGAAGCAGCAGGGCCTACCGGAACTGCGTCACAATCGCTCGCCATTCATTCCTATTTCTAGCACGCTCTCTTGCCTCTCTCACATCTATCCTCCTATCACCCAGAGCTTTCTTCACACCATCCATCCACCCAAACCTTGGCCTTCCTCTTGTACTTCTCCCATCAACTCTTGCATTCATCACCTTCTTTAGCAGACAGCCATTCTCCATTCTCTCAACATGGCCAAACCACCTCAACACATTCATATCCACTCTAGCCGCTAACTCATTTCTTACACCCGTTCTCACCCTCACCACCTCGTTCCTGACCCTATCTACTCGAGATACACCAGCCATACTCCTCAGACACTTCATCTCAAACACATTCAATTTCTGTCTCTCCATCACTTTCATTCCCCACAACTCCGATCCATACATCACAGTTGGTACAATCACTTTCTCATATAGAACTCTCTTTACATTCATGCCCAACCCTCTATTTTTTACTACAGTACTCCCTTAACTGCCCCCAACACTTTGCAACCTTCATTCACTCTCTGACGTACATCTGCTTCCACTCCACCATTTGCTGCAACAACAGACCCCAAGTACTTAAACTGATCCACCTCCTCAAGTAACTCTCCATTCAACATGACATTCAACCTTGCACCACCTTCCCTTCTCGTACATCTCAGAACCTTACTCTTACCCACATTAACTATCAACTTCCTTCTCTCACACACTCTTCCAAATTCTGTCACTAGTCGGTCAAGCTTCTCTTCTGTGTCTGCTACCAGTACCGTATCATCCGCAAACAACAACTGATTTACCTCCCATTCATGATCATTCTCGTCTACCAATTTTAATCCTGTCCAAGCACTCGAGCATTCACCTCTCTCACCACTCCATCAACATACAATTAAACAACACACACACACACACACATATAGAGAGAGAGAGAGAGAGAGAGAGAGAGAGAGAGGAGAGAGAGAGAGAGAGAGAGAGTGGTACCTCTACATACGAATTTAATCTGTTCCACAAACGACTTCAGATGTAGAAAATGTTCGGATGTAGAAACGAATTTTCCCATTAGAATACATTGAAATAGGATTAATCCGTGGTTGAACCCAAAAACCTATGATAACTCCTTAATAAATTACTACACATAATTACACATGACAATAAGCACTCTAAATTAGATAATAGACATGTAAAAAAGAATAATTATCAAGAAATAATAAGAAATGGGTTTTTAGCGTTACTTTACCTTAGAATGTCCAGCGCAGGTGTTAGTCTTGCTACGCAGAGAGGAGGTAGAGAGGTTGACTACGATAAACGTACACTACCGTAACTTATTCTAACTTACACTAAGTGAACTTTAACCTAACTTAGCTTATTTATTTTTTTTATTTTTATATTTCATATTTTTTTTACATTTTCTTTTTTTTCTTTTTGATGATTAATTTTAATCACTTTCACTCTACACTTTAAATTGATTGAATTTTTTTCTCTTCAATCTTTGCCGTTTTCTTTGTTTCACTTTCTTTCGCTTCACTCTTTGCCGTTTTCTTTGAACCACTTCCTTCCTCTTCATCACGAGTTCGCTTCGTAGTTCTTTTTAAAGAAGCTATCGATAGAAAGTTGCTTGGTACAGCTTTTCAGAATTTTTCGAAAATAAATTAGGGAAACATCATCAAACTGCGCAACTACACGACAAACCTGCAATTTCTTTGGATGGTATTTGTCGATGAAGTCGACCACGTCTTGATATTTTCCTAACACCTCTTTTATTTGCGCCGAAGCTAACACATGTTCTACCTCCTCGATCCCTTCCTTGTCATCACTCATGTGCTCAGATATAGCATGGAGTTCCTTGAGCTCCTCTGTAGTAAGTTCGTCGTGATGTTCTTTTACAAGTTCACTCACACGCTCATGCTTTTCAATAATTCCTTGCTTTAATTCTAAAGAAAGTATTTCCTTATTCCTTTTCTCACCACTACCACTACCACTTGCGAAACTAAGCCTTTTAGGACCCATGATTTACGTAAAATACCGTAAAAGGATGAACGTAAAAAATCACGATTAAAACACAATTAATAGCAGAACGCACAGGGCACAACCACACGAAGCCGACGAGAACAGAGGAATGTCTCAAGCCACGCTAATTGAGGGTCCCTCCGAGGTAGAAATGCTGCCTTCTATCGGCGGAAATAAAAAATACATCCAGCGCTATGAGTACCATCTACGTGCACGGGTATTGTTTACTTCGGGTTTCCAAAAAAAATTTGGGTGTAGAGTAGGAACGTGTTCAAATTGTACTTAGCGTATCAAAAAATTCGGATACAACCGGTACGACGAAAATTGCTTACTTCGTGTGTCGAAATAAAATTCGGGTGTAGAGTCGAAAAATTGCTCGAATTTTACTTCGGATGTTGGAAAATTCGGATGTAGATACGTTCGTGTGTAGAGGTTCCACTGTATATACATATATAAAATATATACATAATATATATATATATATATATATATATATATATATATATATATATATATATATATATATATATATATATATATATATACTGTAGGAGAAAGGAAGTGAGAAATGTCACCTCGAGTAGAGGATTAGGACCGTCCAAGGATCAGACCCTAGGATCTACTTATCATCCCCTACTTTTGTGGTATCTATCCCCTGTAGGTGAACACGAAGTTTGCTATCATTGGTAAACATATGCATGAGCTAATTCTATCCCATCGGGTGTAGAAGCTTGAGGCAATAACCTTGAAGGGCTGTCTCACGAGACCATTGTGTCCTGAGGGCATGATGGGGTGAGGCAGACTCTGCAAGAAGTCATAGGCCAACACCATGCGAGTGCTCTGATGAGTTCTCTATCCCGTAGGAAAGAATACTGTAGTCAGAGATAATAACCCTGAAGGATTATGTCTCATGAGACTTGTTGTGCCATAGGAGCACAATGGTGCGATACGGGGACTGCGAGCAGTCAATAGGCATTCCCATCTGTGGCAATAACCCCAGAGAATTCGGTCTTATGAGCTTCGTTGTATTGCCAAAGGTTTCCACTTTCCTGGTAAAATCTAGGGATCATAAAGGCGAAGGCATATGCGTAACCAAAATAGCTTATGCTAGAACCTCAATATGGTGGTTTTGGCGAGCAACTGTAGTTGCACTGACCTCATCAGGAAGAGGAGCTTGCCAGCACATCTTGCTAATGCTTAATGTCTGGGTTGGCTCTCTTCTCATGAATAGGGTGGAGGTGATGACAATGCTCAGTATTCGAACAGACCCTTGTCAGCGAGAGGAGCTCGCCTACGCACCTCGTAACGTTTAGTGTCTAGGTGGGCTTTCTTTCATGAATATAGTAGAGGTGTTGCAAGCACTCAGTATTCAATCAGACCCTCGTTAGCAAGAGAAACTCGCCCGCGAGGGACTGCTTGTCCATGCAAAAGACAAACACTCATCAGTACTTCCAGAGAAGGTTGTCGAGTAGCCTAGTACACTCCTGCATTTAAAGGCATGAGCAAGACTGAAAAAGGTTTTTCTGCGTGCTAATGCACAGCAGAAAAAATAGGCATTTCCAATAAGGGGAAGGAAAACCAGAGGTGGCGGTCATGAGGGGCCTGGCCTTAGAAAACTCCATGACCTTTGTTATGCCCTACAGACACGATGGTGAAAACCGGCGACTACGAGCAGTTTGCAGGCCATCTACAACAATGGCCCAAAAGAAATACAGCTCACAAGACTCATTGTGGCTCTGGGGACATGATGGGAGAGGCAGAGACTGCAAGGGGTTGGCAGGCAACATCCCGAAGGTTTATAACTCAAAGGGCATGATGGGAGAGGTGGCGATGGTTGACAGGCAGCACCATCTGGTGCTCTGAAGAACTGGAACAAGGCCCGATAAATCGAGTAATTGTTCCGAACTCCAAAGGGGGTAACTACCCAGGTGAGGAGGGCCTCACTTGCAGAAGAGAGATGCACTCTCCAACAGAGGAGGAGGAGGAGGAGGAGAAACTCAGTGCTTCAAACACTATGTGCCCTCAGCGCTATGAGCAAACTTAATCTGAGGGGGTGTCGTGTAATCAGCGAGCTTAGAAGACTAACCTAAGTCACCTTCTGGGTTATGCTTGTAATCTAGCATTAGAAGGCATGAGAAAAATCCCGACCGATAACTGCAGGGAGTACCGGTCTGCAACTGCTTTTGTTCGTACGCTAGAGCTATAAGAACAAAGGGAGAAGATGCATAATTTGCTGCAGCTAAGGATACAAGAAGCTCTGTTCATGCATTATCTTCAGAGTCTCGGAGAGGAAGACAGTGGTCAACCTTAGGGGAGGCAGGTGCGCACTCCCGCTGTGCCTTTTAGTAGTACCCTCAAAAACCATTCCTTTTAGGTAATAGGTAGGCCAGGGGACCAGCCACCCATTAGATTCGATTCTACCGCTAGAGAGCTAGGGGATCCTTTGATTGGCCAGACAGAACTACATTGTATCCTTCTCTCTGGTTATGGTTCATTTTCCCTTTGCCTTGCACATAGACCGAATAGTCTGGCCTATTCTTTACACATTCTCCTCTGTCCCCATATACCTGACAGCACTGAGATTACCTAACAGTTCTTCTTCCCTCAAGAAGTTACATACTGCATTGTAATTGTTCAGTGTCCCCTTTCCTCTTGGTAAGGGCAGAAGAGACTCTAACTATGGTAAGCAGCTCTTATCGGAGAAAGACACTCCAAAATCCAACCATTGTTCTCTATTCTTGCATAGTGCCATAGCTTCTGTACCATGGTCTTACACTATCTTAGGTTAGAGTTCTCTTGCCTGAGGGTACACTCAGGCACACTATTCTATTTTCTTTCTTTTCCTCTTGTTTTGTTAATTTTTATAGTTTATACAGGAAATATTCCTTTTAATATTGTTACTGTTCTTAAAATATTTCATTTTCTTATTTCCTTTCCTCACTGGGCTATTTTCCCTGTTGGAGCCCTTGTAGCTTAGCAAGTAATAATAGTAATTAGCGGGGAGACCAGTGAGCCGCAAGGCAGGAGAGACTCCCCTGGTGGTGGGTGCCATCAAGCAGCCATCACTCTACCTCAATCATTCTCAGAAGTACGAACAAGCAGTCGGGACTTCACCTTCGAGAAATACTCCGAAGGAGAAGAATCCCTTTTAGATTTTTTCCGTCGCCTACCAAACCGCAGCCACGGAGAGAAAGCTGATTACTAACACTGGTTACAAGGAGAGACCTGCAAGCAAGTGTAACCTCTGCAAGCAGGAACAAAGGGAATGGGGATTGTTTTCAGTGGCCAACATAAAAGTGCCGCACTGGCGCCCTTCACAGCCAAGGAAAACTCGCAAGACTAGATTCCCGAAACCTAAGCACTCTTGAAAGACAAAAAGATCGAAAAGTTAAAGCCAGTTAGTGTTGTTAAAAGGAGAGCCACTCTTCTAAGCCTAATTCAAAAGTGATGTCATATCACTAGTGTGTGTGTGTGCAAGTAGGGTGGCTAGTCTACCCCCAACTAACTTGTGGTAAATGGTTATACCTCCTTAAACATCTTATGGCTAGTTTTCAGCTTCCCTGAAAATATACTCCCTGTAAAAAGCAAAAGGGTTTGCATTAAGTGTTAGAACAAACAAAAATTGCAATAATAAGCAATATTCCTATTATCAATACAGTACAACTAATGACTGAATCAAATATGTAATAGTTCACATATAACCCTAAACCTGCAATCAAATTAATAAGACAGTAAGGTTCCCCATTTATGTGAAAATTTAGTTCATCCATAGCCTTGACGAATTGTTAAATCACAGATTTCGAAACACACACGGCGGCAAATGGCAACTTTCCCAAACTTTTATACAACCCATTTTCTGTGATATCTATGTACTATACTGTACTGTATTTTTATTCTAACGGTACTGTCAGAAATCATTCTTATGGCTTTTTTATTTAATATAGTATAAAATTGTTCTTATGGATAAATAAAACATTAAAATGGTTTTAAAGTTTTAATAATTTTCTACATACTTTGTAGACTACTGAATACTGTATTTTCTTCTAATACATGTAAACAAGGCCACCAATGGGAGCAAGTGTATTGTAGTGCACGATAACAGTAATTTCCTGCGACGATGTCTTTAAAAATGCTTTTGTGGGGAATTTCCTTTACCCATCCTCTGGCAAAAAGCCTTCAAACTCCTCTATCTCATCATCCTTGAAGAGCTCTTCTACAGAAGTAATGCTTTCGGAATCACTTGAGGTTTTGGGGATGGCCGGATCATGCTCATCTTCACTTCGGTTAGGCCTAACAAACTTTGTTATGAGTGCCTGTCTCAGCTTGTTCTGCTTCTGGATGTGAAGATCCGAATAAAATTTAAATACTTGATTGGTCTTCTCAACCATCTCTGCCTTCCGAACCTCACAAATCTGGAATGAAAAAGGAATTGAAACATTAAGAATTGAATTTGAAATGACAGTTTCTAATGAAATTTTAACAGAATGATTCTCTCTGTCTGAAACACATTTCTCTGTCCATCACTTTCACTATGTAATTGTATACATCTAAATTCACTCTCACATTAAAAAACTACAATTTCTAAAATTTTTATTTTTCCTAGCTATAAAACCTGAGTCATTTAAACGAGTTACTCCTAGTTTTGTTTTTAAAAACCAGACAATCAAAAAGAAAAAGGGTTTAATTGCATCTCAATAGGTTGCTAGGCAACCCCAGTGTATGGCGACACTATGCGTCACTACATGGTACACTTCACTCTCTTCTGGTCACAGACTTATGGGGTGATTGAAATGGGGCCTTTGACTAAATGACTAAGGTTTGTATAGCTAGGAAAAATAAAAATGTTTTTAAAAATTTGTTGTTTATTCCTAAGCGGATACAAACTTCAGAGTCATTTAAATGGGAGTCTTGTCTTCTTTAGGTGGATGTGAAGTCTCCGTTAAGAGATATACCCTTCTTCTCTGACAGATACAATTGCTTATAAGTAAGAGCAAAATGTCAAAAGTGGATTAAGTGGGAGCTATATGGCCACTTCGTAAAAAGGCAGGACCGTGAAGTCCAATTAAAAAATACTAGTCTTGTGCCTGAGGTGAAGTTGTATGCACATTAAGTGTCATATTATGTACATATCAAATATATAGTCATCAACTGTAAAAAGATGGCAGTCTTATTTGCATTAGGCTTCAGGTCCATTTGAGCTGCACTTTAATCCATATCTTATAATGCAGAGAATGACTGATGCCTTTGATAAAAGTTACGTTTCCCATAAGAGCGTAAGATTAGACCATCTGTTGAGCTGCAGAAATAGGGCCTAAAGAGAAAGTATCCACGGCCCTGTGAGTATAACCTCTAAAGTAGTGGTCCATGAAAGTGTTTTGCCTCTTCCATATACTGGCTTTGAGGATTTGAGCTACCGAGTGGTTTTTGCAGAATATTACGCGTGCATCAAGACCATGGATATTATATACTACCGGGGTGGGGGGGTTATGGCGACGCTTCCCTTGAGGATTTATATGCTTCCATGGTGGTTTCTCTTAGCTTGAAAACTGTGCTCTTGGATACTTTTCTTTTTTAAGTGACCTGTGCTCACAAATAAATTAGAAATTTTGGGCCTATGATAAGCTGTTCTCTTCAAATATTTATTGATAGCTTTTATGGGACAGAGTAAAAGATCATTCAGGTCATCAGTTACCTCTTTACGAAAGAGTCACATCTGACATTATTCTCTACCAGTTTTTGGGTTTTGGCCACAAATTGGGAACAAATGATAATGATAATTCTCTTCATCATCTGGAATGTGACAATGCAAGATAGGCCATGTACTTCTCGTAGCTTGCTTACTCTCTCGGCTGAAGCTAGGGTAAGCAGAAAGATGGTCTTCGGGGTAAGGTCTCTGTATAAAGCTTTATGCATAGGCTCTAGAGAGCGTTCCACAAAGACCTAAGGACCTTTGTCAAAATCCTATGAAGGGTGTTTGAATTCTTGCAGAGGACAAGTCAGCTCTACTTCTAATGAGAGCTGAGAGTTACCATGAAGAGGAGAGATCAATCCCTTTCAATTTGAAAATTTGGCATTCTGAAAGTTCTCCTGGAATGTCTGTGAAAAGTTCCAGCAGGTCTGGATACCACTTTGCTGTTGGTCACCATGGAGCTACTATAGTAGCATCACTCTGACTCCCTTGGATGCTCAGACTTTGTTCAGGATCTTATGAATCTGACAGAATGGTGGGAACGCGTATGAGTCCAACTGATCCCATGGGGCTGGAAGGCATCTTCCATTACTGCAGCTTGGTCTGGGACTAGTAAGCAATGCATCAGGAGTCTGTTTTTCAGGTGAGTGGCGAACATGCCCAGAGACTAGGAACCCCACAAAATCCAAAGTTTCTTTACTACTATAGAAAGTACAGACTATTTGGGACCAACAGTTATACCTGGTCGACTTAGATGGTTCACAACGACGTTCTTTTGCTGGGGATAAACCTTGTCGAGAGGGAGATTGCACTGGTCTGTGCCCACCTGCGGATATCTACTGCTAGCTGGCAGAGTAGGAGAGAGGCTGCACCTCCCCTCAAAGTCCCTGAGAAGTGGAGTAATGCTAGTTGTGCTGCTTTTATTTCCAAGAAATTAATGAGAAAGGTCTTGTCCCTTTCTGACCATAGGACCAAGATTAGCTCCCTTCTTAGGTGAGTAAACCACCCTTGGCTTGAAGTATCCAAGAACAAAAGGAATTGTGGGGGAGAAACCTAAAGAAGGATTCCTGCTAACCGGTTCTCCTCTCTCAGCCACCAATGGAGGTTTGGCACAACCTTCTGGGCCACTGACAACAGGGTTGAAAGATGGTCGGATGTCTGAGACCACTGCACCAAGCGAAGATGCATTTTCCCAAAGGGGACTACCTTCTCTAATGAGGGGAAGTGTCCTACAAGTATCTACCCAGAGTAAACAGGAAGTGATTTCCCTTCCAGAAAGGTTTCTGCTATCTTCCTAAATTTCAGGATCCTGTTACTGGATGAAAAGCTCCGGCTTGAATGGAGTCTATCTCCATGCCTGATAGATTGTTGATGGACGAGGCTGAACTTCTCTAGATTCAGTTGGATCCCTAACTACTTTCAAAAAGTCTAGGAGATCTATGTGCTTTATCAGCTTGGGATTCATCCAGAAACCAGTCATCTAGGTACCTAAAAAGCCTGATGTCCATGGCATGAGCCCAGGCTATTGTGACTGCTGGGGGCACAATCCATCTCTGTTGAGGAACTTGTTTAACAGGAGAGTGACTTTGCCGTTGTTGAGGGGTAGAGATCCTTGGTGCTCTTACTCACTTCAGAAGAGAAGCTTGTCCAAACTTCTCTACCTTCACTATGGCCACAGCCACTTCCAAAGGAAGGAACAGAGAAGGGAACTCACTAGATCTAAGTTTCTCAAGCATAAAGCATCCCTAAGGGACAGCAGCTTAGAGCATCTGGCCAAGACCGTGTCGTGTCTCTTCAGGATACAGTTTGGTGTAGTACAAATTCTAGGGCTTTGGACTCTTACTGTGACAGGTCTTAACGACCATCTATCCTTAAGAGAATTTTCCGCCACTGAAACTTGTGTATTAAACAAACCTAGTGTCTTTAGTTTGATTAGAGAGCCCCACATCAAACCTATGTCTAGCACTTTGTGATTGAGGAAAAATGGAATCAATACCACACCGTCTGCCAACAGTTTGCTTGAGGATGCTCATCTAGGCCATCGGAACAACGGATAAGACTCATGATTTCAATAAATTGTGACGCTTCCAAACCAGACATAAGGACCTTAAGGGGGCTTAAGTCAGCTGAGGTGGTACCCGCGTGCACAGCGAGGTTCTCCGGAGTCATTAAGGATGATAATATCATGATTAAGAGATGGTTCCAATTTTAGGATAACTGGCTGATCAACTTTGACAGTTAAAGGGGATTCTTAACTTTTCCTCGCACATCCTTTCTTTCCCTTGCCGCATTTAATGAGTGGTGGGAAGATGAGGTGGAGAAAGAATGGGAGGAGTGCAGCTCACTTCTGTCATTAGGATATCTACCTCCATCAGAATGTGAGCGAGAAGCATGGACCTCCTTTTCTGAGCTCGACCCATGAGAAGAGAAGGATTTCTCAACGGCCTGTTATTTGGCACGTCTGTGATGTTTAATTAAAGTAATGCCATCTGCTTCAGATGAGCTGTTAATCATAGGAAAGGGGGAAGAGATTCTGGCACTCCTTTTCACTCCTTGAACCTGAAAAGAAGACTCATCTGAAAATTAAGTTTCTTGCTGTTCTGGGGAACGCGTGACATGTGAAGCATTACGAACATTAGGCAGAAAGCTAGTGTGATATTTGCTAGGCAAAGCAACTAGTTTGTTACTTGAATAGCTTATGGCTTTAGGATTAAGAGAATTAGCCCGTTACTGGCTATACGCCGAGGGTTTTAAAGGAGCTGAAGTTGACGATGGGACACGTCCAGTAAGGGGTTCAGTTTGTAAACGAGCTTGAAAAGTGGCAGTGTAATCATGGCGTGCGTAATCATGTGACAGAGGAACATGGCTGTCATGCAGAGGAATATCCTCACAAAAATAAAATGGAGGCGCAAGGAGTGATGTCATAAAGAGTGGCCATAACAGCTCACGTAGACTTGTTGACCTGATTAAACTGCGGATGAATTTCATCATGTGTAGGAACAGCAGCACGTACAGACTTGTTAAGCTGAACATTTGACCTGGCTGATCCATGAACAGACAAAACTCGCAGAAATAATAAAAGATTTAGTCACCATCGGCTTCTTAGCACTAGTAGGCTTAAAAGGAAAGGATATCAAAGGTCTAGAGCAACTTGGCATGTAGACACAGCTGAAGTAATAACCCTCAAAATAAAGATGAGTCTTGCGAACTCTTTAGAGGAGATCGATGCTGAGGACCACTGGGTTCATGAGACAAGATTGACTCATGGGAACGAGCCAGAGAAAGGTAAAAAGGATACTTCAACAAGGCTGCTTTTGTATGAGGGGAAATGGCAAGCTCGACTCTAGAGTTCCACGAATGGGAACGCAGGGATACGTTCAACGCTCGGATCAGAGAAACTTCCAAGAGCAAAATGTCATTCCCTGTACAATCAACCATAGAGGGTTCACCATTCAAAACACAAGTGGGAGGTGAGAGATATCTATGCATAACAGGATAATCAGGAAACGAGGATACTGGAATTGGATCCAGCTCAGGCAGTGCAGTGGCCGTGGCCAAAAGATCAGTCACAAGCATCTAACTCAAGATCACAAAGGACAATTATCAATACTGGATGATAAAACATTGACAAAATTATCAGGATCAATTCTTAAGCTATGGCCATCGTCAACCGTGACTGGAGCCTAAGCGGGTTCCTGACAAGGACCTGGTTGGTGATAACTTTCATCGCAGAAACAAACTTTTTTCTTGCCATTGCTGGAAGGAGGCAAGGAACAAGAACGATCTCTCTTAGTTTGTTTCTTATGACGAAAACGATATCTCTGCCACTGGGAGGTTGACCCCTCCCTACAGTGCTTACATGGTGATTCCATTGAACATCTCTTGCCAAGGCAAGAGGGATAAATATCATGTGGATCAACATCTACCAGACTCATGAAAGTATCATAAGGAAAGCCAATAAGGAAAGCCAATCACAGGCAGGACATGATTGTATGATACTAGGCTTTCTAGCCATAATGCATACACCCGTAAAAAAATTAATGAAAGTTACCCAAGTGACAATGATTAAAAAACATACGGCGAAAGCACTAAGCATTATAAGGGTATGCAGAGTAGACGCGGAAGTCCTGATTGTAGAGAGACAGAAGGAATAGCTCCTCTTAACAAATCCAGAGGGATAGTGATAGTGAAGTGTACCATGCATCAACGTATAGTGCCGCCATGCAATGGGGCTGCTTAGTAACCTATCGTGATGCAACCAAACCCTTTTTCTTTTTATCTGGTTGTAAAAAATTAAACTAGAAGTAACCAATTTAAGTGACTCAGAAATTTGTGTCGGTGTAGGAATAAATGAACCGATAAAAATTCAATTTGTAATATGAAATTACAATTTCTTAAAAAAATATTTAAAAATTTAACATGAAATGACAGTTTCTTGAAAAGTTTATACACAATGATTTTCTCTCTCTTCCTCTTTCACACACATTTGCTTCTGTCATTTAATTTTAATAATAATTTTCATCAAAACTTATATCAACAATGGAAAAAAAAAATTTGGAAATTGTATTTTTCTCAATATAAAACTTTGAGCATTTTATGGTGAATATTACTTTGGTGAACGATGAAAACCCACTAAAACTTTTTAGCGAGGTATAACCAACCTCCGCTAACTAGCAGAGGGTAGAGTAGCCACCCCGCTCACATACACACACACTGGTGATATGACATCCATCAGTTTTTTATTACAGGCAAGACTTTAATAGAGGATAGGGGAGAGCGGGACAGGTATGTATAAAGAGCTCAAGGTTTGTATAGTTAAGACAAATAGAAATTATTTCCAAATTTGCCATTTGTTCTGGCATCTAATACAAACCATTCCAATTGGAGAATGGAAAGTCTTAATCTGGAAAGCCCCTAATCTTGGATCAGCTACAGCCAGATTTGAAGTCTTGGCAACGAACTGGGATGAAGCAAAGTGTCACCTGCCCTCATTCTCTTGAACAGGCAATGTCAGAAGAGAGACCATGTAGCTCACTTACTCTCTTTGTAGAGGAAAGGGCTAGAACCATTCTACATATTGCCACATCTGAGCTATGAGAGTCATCCAGAGGCCTTTCAATTCCCTTACCTTGTTAAGAAGTCTCCTCACTAAGCAGAAAGGGTGAATATGTTGTCCCACGGATCATGAAAGGCATCCTGCCAGATGGCTTTGGGACCTGGTACTGGTGGACAGTACAATGGAAGTTTCCAGTTGACGAGCGTCTCGAACAGGTCTATCATTGGCGACACCAAGAAGTCAAGAATTTGTAGGCCTATCTGATGTTTCACAGACTAACCGGAGCCAACTATCTAAGTCTTCCAGCTCAGTTTGTCTGCCAGAATATTCCTTTTGCCCTGGATGAAACAGAGAGCTAAGGCTACCGAGTTGTCTTCTGTCCATTTCCACAACTAGAAGGCAGAACAGCTATGGAAAAGTACCTCCTGGGTATTGTTTATGTAAGCCATCAACGTGGTATGTATGTGTATGTATGTGTATGTATGTATGTATGTATATGTATGTGTATGTATGTATGTATATGTATGTGTATATATATATGTATGTATATGTATGTATATGTATGTATGTATGTATGTACAGTATATATATATATATATATATATTATATATACATACATATATATATATATATATATATATATATATATATATATACAGTGGAACCTCTACACACAAACGTATCTACATCCGAATTTTCCAACACCCGAAGTAAAATTCGAGCAATTTTTCGACTCTACGAGGTACAGGGAAGGAGAAAGAGAGGGAGACCAAAGTGAATGTGGATGGACTGTATCAAGGATGTCCTTCAATCAAAGGAATTAACAGGTGATGAAGTGTGGGACAGAGGTAGATGGAGAATGCCGGCCAGAAACATCAACCCCACATAAAAGTGGGAAAAGATGCAAACAAAGAAGAAAAGGATAATAGTTATGAAGAAGATGTTATCCCGACGTCACCGTGTGTACTACCAGGCATGTTTTGATTTGTAATGACATCAATAGAGAGAAAGGGTTAAGGGAGCAGATTTAGGATCCGAAAGAACCTTTCCTCTACGCTAGTTGCTCAATTGCCGAGTGCTAGTTCTTTGGAAGGGTCTTCGCATCTTTTCTCTCTTGCGGCGGTAAAGTTGAGAAGGTGCCTCTTTCCGCATAGCCTCCTCAGGCTGAAAGTCTTTGGAAGGTATGGGAGGAGGTACTGAAACCTCCACAGTTGGAGTGGGAGGTTCTGGCTAATACCATTCTATCGGTGAGAGCTGATAGATGTCTGTGATGGAGACCTCTCGGAGTTCCTTTGGGGGATTCGACAATCGATGGCACCCTTTCCTCTTCTGAGGCTTGATAGGTATTATACCAAGCCTCTCCCACTCAGGATCCCAGCTGGTGGTAGTAGACTTTGTAGCTTGGTAATGTTGGTATCTAGCTGACCGCCGAGGGGAAAGAGGGTGAGGAGGCGCCTGCCTTGCCACAGTGCTACTGTGCCCAGGGTTTGACAAGAGGACTACTCCTCCCAGAGGACCCTGATGCCTCCAAACGGATGGAAGGCGTACCCACTGGAGTTATCGACAGAGGATCTTGGGTCGGTTCTAAAACCGCCTGCCTAACTGCCTTAACAAGGTCAGCAAACCAAGAGGTGTCCTTCGCAAAGGACGGAGTGTCTGGTGGGGTGCTACGTGAGTTCTTTTTTGCCTTGGGTGGAGTAACAAAGAAGGGGCGAGGACGACCAGCTGGTCTGTCGTGATCCCCTATGATGTTAACTTCCTTTGGGAGGCGTGAAGGATCAGTTTGCTGATCGTAAGCAAATGTACTAGTGCAAACGATGTACTGTAACGCATGCTAACGTAGCAAGCGGTGGTGAGCACCTGCATAGGTATGCGCTGGCAAGATAGCGAGCACCTGTGTCTGCCGTCTCACTGATTGCGAGTAGCGCATCACCAAGTGAGTATGCTCTACCAAAGTAATGAGCACTTGTGGTAGATGTAGTAAAACTGAAGCTAAATACATTGGCAAATTTGGTCTTGCAAACTCACACTAAATAGCTTGGCACACAACCACAATGGATGGGCATGCAACACTACGCAAGACTAGGGTATGTGAATAAGCATGCTGAGGCACCATGGGGAAAAGCACTCTTACCCATTATGCCTCCCTCAGGAGGTTGGCTAGCAGCCTTATGTTTTTCTACAAGAGGAGGCATTTGCTCGCAAAGTAACGAATAAGGCTGAGCTGAACCTGTTGTGCACTGGCACAATAGCAAGTTTTCCCTCATAAGTGATCGAAACCCGAGGTGCAGATCCTGATGGAACTGGCCTCACAAAACAAACATTCTGAAGTGTTTACAGACTCAACGGTGAGGGGCGGGAGCTGTAACCAGCCACCTAAGCCCATCGTCGTTATGCGAGGAAAAGCTTTGCTCTGAAGAGCTAGAATGAAGCATGGATGAATCCAGCACACGTTTGTAGAAGCCAACGATCGGTGAGGGACGCCAGATGGAAAGGCTCGGTGCAATGAACTCTTTGCACACACAAAATGCTAAACAGGCTCTAGATGGAGGCAAGCATCGAAAGTTGCGAGCTGTGAAACATGGCTGAAGCCAGTTTCTGGGATCACAACATGAGGATCCCCCGAGTAACCCTTTGGGATACTCGTCTGCTGACGCAGGATGAACGAAGGGTGGAGGACCACAAACAAAGGTTACTGCAGGTAGGGACATGGGAAGCTCCTTTGGTGCATAACCTCCAAGTCTCTAATGGGAGGACTGTAGTCAACCCTTAGGGAGGCAGGAGTGCGCTCCCACTGTGTCCCTAAACGCAAAGCCTCTAGCAGCCGTTCTTTATAGGGGGTACCTGAAAGCCCAAGCTATCGTACAGCGTCAGCAGAGAGATTAACCTACGACCGAGGGCGGAGCCATTTTGCAAGAGGAAGCAACGGAACTCTCAGAACTGAAAGGTTGTCTTGGGATCAAACAGTCACCACTCTTACTTGACCATTCCCAAGAGGAGATTGATTGAGCAGTTAGTGTGACGGGAATGCGCTGACGGAGTAAGTTGCCTGGCTTTTTCACATTCAAGAATGAACCCGAAGGGGTAGGGTCCAACTTGGCCTTCTTCTGGCACCTAACAAATCTCTGCCACTCAGAGGATGACCATTCCCTACAAACCTCACAAGGAGACTCCTGCAAGACAAAGAACATGAGGATCCATCTCCAAGGCTGACATACAGGTGCTGCAGTGGCAACCTTTAATGCAAGGACAAACTCGCACGGTGGAGCCTCACGTTACAAATACTCTAGGGGAAAAAAAAAAAAAAGTTCTTGGGCCAGTTTGTATTCTGTTAGGAGTGAAAGTACAGTTAATGGGACAGAACGCCAGCATGTCAGTTCTTCACCAAGCCATAATAAAAAGTGACGTTATTTCACCAGTGTGTGTGTGAGTGTGGTGGTTGGTCTACCCCCAGCTAGTTAGTGAAGGCTCGTTATAACTTGCTTAAAAGTCTTTTAGATAGTTTTCCGTGTTCGTTGAAAACATATGCACTGTAAAGAACGAAATGGTTTGTATTAGGTGCCCGAACAAATAAATGATTGAATAACAAAAGTTAACCTAAACAAAAAAAAATTCTTTACGTACTTCATGTTCAGCAATGACGGATTTCAAGTTTTCGACTGCTGCCAAAATGGAGGACACTTGATGTAATGAGAGGTCCTTAGGAGCAGCATCCTCATCTACTGGCTGCTGCTGATGTTCTTGTTGAAGAGTGCTCTCAACTGAAGCAGCATTCATTATGTCTTCCTCTGATGCTGCTTCCCCATCAGCATGCATTTCTAGGAGCTCGTCCTCAGCCACGTCACCAAAACCTGTGAAAAAAAAGAAACAAATGAAATTTTGAGTAAGATAAATAAAAGTTAGATTAAAGATTTTGAGAATAATTTTGATGACAAAATGTAAAAGAAATCAGGAATAAATACCTTGGATGAGACGAGCTTCCTGCACAGCGGCTGAAAGAATATCACTTGATCGCTGGATTGGTTGGGCAGAGGCTTTTGAAGAGACAAGGTAGGGAGCCAGCTTTAACCAGCCATGCCTTAATGTTGCCACATTTATGTTTTCCCATGCTGCCATAAGGTGGTCTATGGCTCGCTTAACAGTGTATTTACGCCAGTATTGGTGCACTATAAGGAAATCCTCGTTTTCTTCTTCCTCCATCGGCTCATCCACATCTGAATCATTTCCAATCATCTGTTGAAGCTCGATCTTTGACTCTGTACATCTACGAAAATCTCTGAACACAGTCTGGTGATAAAAAGCCTTGACACAAGTGATGATTTCCTGAAAATTAAAAAATTAAAATGACCAAGACCATTGTTTTTTCTTGAATTTGCCCTCAAAAACTCTTTCCCTATCTCTCACACAATTTTTTGCCCTCGAAAATTCCTTCTCACACAACTTTGTTTAATTTTCTTTTGAAACACGCTATTTCTCCCCTAAAAAACTTGACTATTTTTTTTTTTCTCATAATTTTTTTGTCATAGAAAACTTTCTCACACAATTTTTTTTCATTAGAAAATTCTTTCTCACACAACTTTATTTTGTTTAATTTGCCATCAAAATCAATCAATCAATCTCTCTATTACAGTATACAATAATGATGTAACAACTCACCTGGCTTAAAGGTTTAAGTAGCGAAGTGGTGTTAGGAGGTAGGAAGACGACACGAACATTTGGATGAAGGCCATTCAAAATCGAAGGGTGTGCTTGGCAGTTGTCCTGAGTCAAGATGACCTTGAATTCCCGCCCATCTTGAAGGCACTTACGACGGGCGTCAGGAACAAAGCAGTTGAGGAGCCAATCTTGGGAAATGGTCGAAGTAATACATGACTTTTTAGATGACCTCCAGTAAACTGATGCATCTTTCATATCAGAAAGATGGTTGCTGCATTGAGGGTGTTTGGCTGCGTGCACAACAAGGGGCCTCATCTTGTGTGTGCCAGTGCTATTTACACAAAACAGTACAGTGAACCTAGATTTGTCTGCATTCCTCCCTTGAGTCCTTTTGGCTAAGAATATTGACTTTGGCATCCTTTTGTACTGGAGGCCTGTCTCAGCCATATCATAGATAGCATCCGGGTGGTATCCTCCATCTTCAATCATTTCCTTTAGGATGCTAGTAAATTCCTTGGTTGCCACTTCATCCAATGAGCTCTTCTTGCCATTCATGTTATGTTTACAGATGCCCTTCCTCTCTAAGAAACGATACAACCACCCAGTTGATGCCTTAAAGCCAAAGGGCGACACGTTGTTTTTCTTGCAGATCAGTGTGTAGAAGATCTTGGCTTGGCCAATTATCGTTTTATTGTCGAGGCCAACACCCTTACCCTCTTTCTTGCTGATCCATAGCATAAGCAAATTCTCCATCTCGATCAGCTCCTTGTTATACGTGGATGCATAACTCCTTGAGTCTAGGCTTGATGACCCGTAAGAGTCACACATCTTCAAGATCTGTTCCTTATTCTTTAAAATCCCTCTTACTGTCGATTCGGCTATGTTCAGCTGGCGGCCAATTGCGCTATTACTTTTTCCTTCATCCTTTAACTCAAGGACAAGCTTCTTTGTTTTGATAGAAAAGGTCTTCCTTGTTGACTTCTGGGCAGGTTTAGACCTAAATTGTGCGAGAGTTGACACGCAACTGAGAACGAAAGCAATAGCGGATTAGCGATAGCGATTAAGAGGATAGCGGATAACGATTTTTCACAAACACTGCGTTACGAAGTCATAAATAGGTGAGGTGGTGCCTTCTGTCTATGGCACTGGATGAGCAGGAGCCTTATGTCTTAACCAATGCCTAAGACGGAAATCTTTCTCTCAGATATCGGCGAATCTCCCCACATAAAACAATTGAGAAATCAATATTTTTGATACACTTTGTGACGCGTGACTCGCAGATTTTAAACAACTTCGCAGATACAGAAAATCTATTTTCAAGAACTAGTGACAGCATAAAAGGTACGCATAATTTGGGACCCCATTGTACATCAAAAAGGTGTAAAAAGGAATCTAAATACCAATATAATTATGTCAGATATAAGAAATTATTCTTTATGTAATATCTTACATTGGGAAAAACACTTCAAGGCTAAATAAAGATGACTAAGTACCAAACAATGCTATACTGCACCTTGATTTGAGAAGAATCTTGAATGATACTTATTGTATCAATTCATTCAGATAAATTATTGTATATTCTACTAGAGTATACTTATCAAAAGGTAATGATGGATATAAGGATCTTGATAAAGCAGCCAAAAGAAGTATATCACATTAGGTTATTATCATCATTAATAGGAGATCAACCACCACAATGTATCTTACTAGGTAAATGGCAAGTATTGGACTATAATGAATCCCATAAAAACCAATTAAAAAAAATGAACCTTCCCTTGCATTGAGGTATTGTAATATAAAAAAGCAAGTGTACCCTGTCCTCAAATTGGTCAGACTTCTTTGGCACATGGACACTAGATGGATTTCCAAAACAACCAATCACTGAATGAAAATGATGCAGAACATCAATAGTCAAATACAGTATATTTTGTGTGATTATTGGAATCCTAACCAACAGCATATGCTACAGTTATAAACAAATACATAAAAATCTGAAAAGATAAAAATTAACAGTTATTTCACTAATGAATTTCCAAACAGTTGCAATATATTGAATTATATCTAATACTGCACTTCTATTGATCTATTTACCAAGGAACTTCCCTAAATTTTGGGCGGTAGCCAACATCAAACAAAGGAACAAAAGGGACCTTTCCTCTCTCCGCTCCTCCCAGCCTGACGAGGGATTCAGCCGAGTTTGGCTGGTACTGCTATGGTGCCACAGCCCACCCTCCCCCGTTATCCACCACAGATGTAGTTTCATACGCTGAATCTCCTACTGCTGCTACCTCCGCGGTTACCAAGGCAACCGGAGGAAGCAGCAGGGCCTACCGGAACTGTGTCACAAACGCTCGCCATTCATTCCTATTTCTAGCACACTCTCCTTCCTCTCTCACATCTATCCTCCTATCGTCCAGAGCTTTCTTCACTTCATCCATCCACCAAAACCTTGGCCTTCTGCTTGTACTTCTCCCACTAGGTCATACATTCATTACCTTCTTCAGCAGACAGCCACTTCTCATTCCCTCAACATGGCCAAACCACCTCATCACATACATATCCAAACTAGCTGCTAAATCATTTCTTACACCTGTTCTCACCATCACTACTTTGTTCCTAACTCTATCTAATCGAGATACACCAGCTATACTCCTGACACGTCATCTCAAACACATTCAATTTCTGTCTCTCCGTCACTTTCATTCCCAACAACTCCAATCCATACATCACAGTTGGTACAATCACTTCCCCATACAGAATTCTCTTTACATTCATGCCTGACCTTCTATTCTTTACCACTCCCTTCACTGGCCCCAACACCATGCATCCTTCATTCACTCTCTGACGTACATCTGCTTCCACTCCACCAGAAAACCTCAAATCAATCAATCAATCAATCAATCAATCCACACCACCATTTACTGCAACAACAGACCTCAAGTACTTAAACTGATCTACTTCCTCAAGTAACTCTCCCTTCAACATGACATTCAATCTCACCACACCCTCCCTTCTCGTGCATCTCATAACCTTACTCTAATCCACATTAAAATGACAAATTCGTAGATAATTTGTTTTTTTCCTAACTATACAAACCTTAGCTATTTAAAGTGGGTAATTACTTTCGGCGCAGCTGAAAGGACGAGCCATAAAAATTTAACAAGGGATTATTACCCCACCGATAGTTAGCGGGGGGTAGGGAGGGTAGTTAGCTACCCTCCCCCCTCACACACCTGTGTTGTAAGCTTCACTTTGTTTAGAGGTAGGACTTCATGAGGGGGCAGGGCTGGCGGGCAAGTTTAATTAAATAGCTAAGGTTTGTATAGTTAGGAAAAAAAACAAATTATCTACGAATTTGTCATTTGTTCCGTAACTAGAATACAAACCCCGCTATTTAAAGTGGGTGACTTAACCCTTAGGAAGGGTGAAACAAGTCCCAGCCATACTGGCTTTTGGCTTTTCCCGGGGACTCATTATCTGAGTGTGTCAGCAATCAACAATAAAGAGTCCCTGCACCTCGCTGGCACCTTGCTATGCAAGGGCTTCGGCCTACGTAAGCTGTGTGTGAAGGAAAAAGTGACTCGTCCTAGGAAGTTGACCTGAAGTTCTTTAGATGGAAACTTTAGGCTGGGACTCTCCCAATACCACCTCGTCAGGGTATAGGGATCCGACAGTATTAACTTAATACTAGGAACACAAGGGAACATGGTTTACCTGCAGTGGTTTGAGGTCAGCTGTGCAGAGAACCCAGGATGTTGCTTTCCCCAAGAGAGGGGAGGATGAAGAAAAGAATAAGGGCCAGGCATACCTTTTCATTCATGCAGACTAAAACCGGGTAACAATACCCTCAACCCTCTGCTACTTGTCCATTAAGGAGCCTGAGGTTTAAACCAGCTGTTGTGCAGCCACCACAGGGCCGATAGAGAACGTATCGAGCCTCCTGTGGGTCACGTCTTGCAGGTAGTGGGCTGTGAAGGTCGTTTGACGCTTCCACACCCCTGCTTGCAGAACCTGCGTCACTGAGAAGTTTTTCTTGAAGGCCAGGGAGGTAGCTACTCCCCTGACATCATGAGCTCTAGGACGACGTGATGGAGGAGGGTAAGGATTCAGGGACAGATGGATTACCTTTCGAATCCATGCTGAGATGGTGTTCTTGGTAACCCTCCTCTTTGATCTCCCAGTGCTGACAAACAAAGCCCGCACTTGGGGACGAATTGCAGCTGTTCTCTTCAGGTATAGCCTCAGACTCCTTACTGGGCACAGTAGGAGATGGTCTGGGTCATCTGTTACGGAACGAAGACTCCAAATCAGGAAGGAGTCGAACCGAGGGTCCTGCACTCCCAGATTCTGAGTCTTAGCAATAAACTCAGGGACGAAGCTGAACGTTACCTCCCCCCCTATCCCCTTGAATGGGCGGTGTTATACAAGAGACCATGAAGTTCGCTAACTCGCTTGGCTGACGCCAAAGCTAGTAGGAACACCATCTTCCAAGTCAGGTGGCGATCTGAAGCCTGTTGTAATGGTTCGTAGGGAGGTCTCTTAAGAGACCTGAGAAATCGAACCACGTTCCATGGAGGAGGACTCACTTCCGACTGAGGGCAGTTAAGTTCATAACTACGTATGAGTAGGGAAAGTTCCAGCGAAGAAGAAATGTCCACTCCTTTGAGCCTGAAGGCTAGACTTAAGGCTTTGCGATAGCCTTTCACTGCCGAGACTGAAAGGCGCATTTCTTCTCGCATATACACGAAGAACTCCGCTAATGCTGGAATAGTGGCATCGAGTGGAGAGATACCCCTTCCACGACATCAACCACAAAAACTCTCCACTTCGCCTGGTAGACCCCTGCGGATGACTTTCGCAGGTGTCCAGACATCCTTTCCGCAACTTGTTGCAAAAATCCTCTCTCTGCGAGGAGATGCTGAATAGTCTCCAGGCGTGAAGCCGAAGCGAAGCTACGGCTTTGTGAAAGATGTTGGCGTGTGAGTAGCTCGTGTCGTGGAGGGAGTTCTCTCGGAGGCTCCGTAAGGAGTTGCAGAAGGTCCGGGAACCATTCCGCGTGATGCCACAGCGGAGCTATGAGAGTCATCGAGTGGTTGACCGATAGTCTGGTCTTGTTGAGTACCCTCCTCATCAGACAGAACGGGGGAAAGGCGTATATGTCGATGTTGTCCCACCGTTGTTGGAAAGCATCTTGCCAAAGAGCCTTGGGGTCCGGGACTGGGGAACAGTACAGCGGCAGTTTGAAGTTCAACGCTGTCGCGAACAGATCCACAATCGGGGAACCCCACAAAGTCAGGACTTTATTGGCTCCTTGACGATCCAAAGACCACTCGGTACTCACTATCTGAGACGTTCTGCTCAGACTGTCGGCAAGCACATTCTTTTTGCCCGGAATGAAGCGAGCCAAAAGTGGAATCGAGTGGACTTCTGTCCATCTCAGTATCTCTACTGCAAGATGCCATAGCTGTTCTGAAAAGGTACCTCCCTGCTTGTTGATGTAAGCCACTACTGTGGTGTTGTCGCTCATCACCACCACAGAGTGAGCCGCCAGGTGCTGTTGGAACTGTTGAAGGGCCAGAAAAACGGCCTTCATTTCTAGCAGATTTATATGGAGGCACTTTTCTGATTCTGACAACAGGCCTGAGGTCCTGTGGTTCAGAACGTGGGCCCCCACCCTTTCTTTGAGGCATCCGAAAACATCATCAAATCCGGGGGGAAGACGAGAAGATCCACTTCCTTTCGTAGGTTCTCGTCTGCCACCCACCACTGAAGGTCCGTCCGTTCCGCGAGACCCATAGGGATCAAGACGTCCAGGGAATCGTGTCCTTGATTCCATCGGGACTTGAGTTGCCATTGCAGGGATCTCATTCTGAGGCAACCGTTGGGAACTAGACAGACCAAGGATGAGAGATGCCCGAGGAGACGTATCCACGATTGGGCTGGGAGTTCGTCTCGTCTGATTAAAGGACTTGCGACCTTCCTCAGCCTTGCTATCCTGTCGTCTGATGGGAGGGCTTTGTGGAGATTGGTGTCCAATATCATGCCTAGATATACCAGTCTTTGGGAAGGAAGCAGAGAAGACTTCTCGAGATTTACCATGATCCCTAGATCTTGGCAAATCCCCAGAAGTTTGTCTCGGTGTCGAAGAAGGGTTTACTCCGAGTCTGGTAAGATCAGCCAGTTGTCCAGATAACGGAGGAGACGGATGCCGATCTTGTGTGCCCACGAAGATATCAGGGTGAACACTCTGGTGAAAGCCTGAGGTGCTGTGGAGAGACTGAAGCACAGCACCTTGAACTGGTAGATCTTGTTGTCTAGGCTGAATCTTAGGTACTTCCTTGAAGACGGATGGATTGGGATCTGGAAGTACGCGTCCTTCAGATCCAGTGTGCACATGAAGTCTCGCGGTCTCACTGCGAGTCTGACCATGTCTACCGTCTCCATGCTGAATGGGGTCTGCTTGACAAACCTGTTCAGAGCTGAGAGGTCGATGACTGGTCTCCAGCCTCCAGACGCCTTCTTCACAAGAAAGAGTCGACTGTAGAAGACTGGGGACCCGTCGACGACCTCTTGGAGAGCATCCTTCTTCAACATGGTCTTGACTTCTGCCCAAAGGGCTTGCCCTCTTGCCGATCCCATGGCAAGAGCTCAGCAACACTGGATTTGCTGCCAGGGGAGGAAGAGATGTTATGAACGGGACGCGATATCCTTGGCTGATCACGGAGATCATCCAGGAATCAGCCCCCGAGTTGCTGCCACCTGTTCGCGCAACTTTGGAGGCATCCCCCCACTGGCGTTTGCGGCCTCGGCCACTCCCCCTAGGATTTTTGCCTCCCCTGGAGGACTTCTTGCCTCTCCTGACCTAGACGGGAAAGGGCTGTTTGGACACCACTGCCTTTGCTGCTATTGCCGTCTTTGTCGTCTTTGCTGGGCGAGGTTGTTGAGGTGCTGGAGGCTTATAGGGCTTTGATGTTAAAGCCCTCTGGAGGAGGGAGTCCTGGTTGGACTTCTTCCACGTCTCAGCTGCCTGCTCTACATCTTTCGGCTCAAACAGACTACTCCCCAAAAGGGAGGAATGGCTGAGCTTACTGACCTCGGTGTTGGGGACCTTCGAGTTGAATCTTTCAGACACCGTATCACGGCGTTTCAGGATAGTGTTAGCCCACAAGTTCGAGACTTGGTGGGCCAGAAACTCGATGGTACGAGTGCCTGAAAGAAGGAAGGTCTCCAAGGCCTTCCTGGTACTCTCCTTAGACAAGACTTCGGATCGTATCAGGATGCCAAGAGATCCTAGCCAGATATCCAGCCACGAAGTGGCCTGCATGGCACACTTCGCTACCTTCTCCTGGCAGAGAATCTCTGAGACCGAGAACGACACTGGCCGGTTGGAGAGTCTCTTGAGAGGGACTCCCCTGGAGAGCTCTTCCACTGAGTGGTGGAGAGGAAAAGCTAAACAGGACTCCTCGATGATTTCAAAGTACCTCCTTTAGTGGACACGAGGAGGTGGGAGGATTTTGTTTACAGCACTGGAACGGCTGGAGGAGGCTAGCTCGGAGAGCTGGCTCTCGACCTTGTCTCTGGCACTCTTGACCCCCTGGGACAAGGGCAAAGCCGCGCTGGTTTTAGGGGGCCTTTGAGTACCAAAGACTCGGTCCAGAACCGTGTCCTTGCCCTCTCGAGGAGGAATCTCCGGATCCGAAAATCCATTAAGATTCCTCATCAGAGTCAAAACTTGCCAAAGGGCATGCTACGACTCCTGCGGCTCTCCTCCTGATGGACTAGCAGCAAGGTCTCCAGTCCCCAAAGGCTGTTCTTGGGGGGGACTCGTGGACGTTCTCCGCGAGCTTAGCTGGTTCTGGTCTGATCCTCGAAGAAGATTTCGGAACGGTCTTGAAGTCCTTCGACTCCCTCCTGGGAGGGATGCAGGATTCCAACAAAGATGGTGGGGGGCTCTTCTCCGCCTCCACCCGAGGAGACTTCTCGGCGCGAGGTGGGGTTTCTCCCATTGGTGCGATGGGAGAACGCCTCACCTCACGAGAATCCCTTGAGGACGGAAATGAATGAATGAATGATTTAAAGTTTTCAGGCATCCTGACATCTAAGGTCATTGACGCCGGTAACATTTAATTTATATATACAAAAGTAAAAAATGAAATAAAATAAAAAATTAAAGAGTATTCAATTAAAATCATAAAAATTGAATGTCATAAAAGTTAAATATTTTTCAGAAGACCTGCTTCTGAAATAAATCTAAAAATGCCACTTGCATGGTAGGACACATCATTTCCAAGAATCTTGGCAAGGATGAACCTGCCACCCTCACCTCGAGCCTCAAACAAATATCTATTCCGCAAGATGTCATAATTGGGGCATTTGGTCAACAAATGCCTTACTGTTAGAGGTACTAAACAGTTGTCACAATACGGTTGGTGTTGGCCCTTCAGCAGAAACTCATGTGTCAACCGAGTGTGACCAATACGGAGACGACAAATAGACGTCTCCCATTTTCGGGGCATCATATTATACCTCCAAGGAGATATGTCATTTGTTACTTCCCTCATTTTATTGCCATCTTGACTATCCCATTGCTGTTGCCATTTATTGCAAACCAATTTCTTGATGTCAGGTAAGAAATCATTACAGGGAATGGGATATCTTCTTGGCAGCAACTCTGATGCAGCCTCCTTAGCCAGTGAATCTGCCTTCTCATTCCCGGACACACCTACATGTGCTGGAACCCAACAAAATTGAACTGTTATACCTCTCCGTCCAATAAGGAAAAGCCATTCTAAAATCTTTAAAACTAGAGGGTTATTAGAATTAAAAACTTCCATAGCTTGAAGGACACTCCTTGCATCACTAAAAATTGTAAAATTACCCTCCTTCTCCAACGCTATTTTCTCAATAGCAGTTAATATGCCATACAGTTCGGCAGTAAATATGGAAGCGGTCAGAGGAAGTGCACCTCTACAATTAAAACCATTACTATGTACTCCAAATCCAACGCCAGCATCAGATTTGGAGCCATCAGTATAGATAAAAGTTGATCCTCTATGTTCTTTAACATGTTCATTAAAAAGAGACCTGGCTTCTAGGTCTGACATATTCTTCTTATCTCCAATAAAATATTTACAAAAAGATATCTCTGGTAACTTCCATGGAGGCGTTGATGATATCTTGAATGGAAGTATCTTATTTCTAATTATATCCAGACTATCTAATAATCGTTTCACCCGAAAGCCAAAAGGTTGAGGAGATTTTGGGTGCAACTCAAAGTATGATGCTTGTCTTACAAGGCTTGCAGTCTGAAAGGCTAGAGAGTTAGGGAGTCTTTGCAATCTAAACCAATACCGAAGAATGGAAGACATTCGGTAAAGGTCTAGAGGTAACTCTCCAGCATCAACAAGGAGACTTGGGATAGGCGAGGTTTTAAAAGCTCCAGTAGACAATCTAATACCTGCATGATGTATCGAGTCTAATATTTTTAACCGGCTTGGGGTGGCTGAAGAATATACCTAACAACCATAACTAATTTTGGAAAAAATCAAGGCCTTGTATAATTTTAAAATAGTATTGCGGTCTGCCCCCCATGATGTATGGGACAATACTTTTAAGATATTCAGAGCTTCAACACATTTAGCTTTTAGCGCTTTTAGGTGAGAAACCCATGTAAGTTTACAGTCAAATATCAAACCTAAAAATTTGGTTTCTGATACACATGGTATCCGTTGACCTTTAATGTATATATCCGGGTCTGGATGTACTCCCCGGATACGACAAAAATGGACAATGGTAGTTTTACTTGTCGAGAACTTAAATCCATTCATGTCAGCCCACTGGATAATTTTATCAATAGAGAGTTGGATTTTTCTCTCAACCATTGCCATTCTAGTGCCAGCAAATGATATTGAGAGATCATCCACAAATAATGTTGAGAGAACATCCTGGGGAATGGCTGAGGATATCCCATTAATTGCTAGTGCAAAAAGGGTTACACTCAGCACACTACCCTGAGGAACTCCTTCTTCCTGGCACTTACTCTCTGCTAGAGTTTCCCCCACTCTCACTTGAAAAACTCTACGTGAAAGAAATACCTGAATAAATAGTGGCAGCTCTCCTCTCAATCCCAATTCATGAATGGTTTTAAGAATACCATATCTCCATGTGGTATCATATGCCTTTTCAAGGTAAAAAAATACTGTAACATGGTGCTGTTTGGAAGCAAAGGCTTCACAAATAGAAGACTCAAGTCGTATCAACACATCAGTCGTTGAGTGCATTTTTCGGAATCCACATTGAATCGGTGATAAAATACCTTTCTTTTCAAGGTACCATATCAGCCTTGCATTGACCATCTTCTCCATAATTTTACATAAACAAGATGTCAATGCAATAGGACGATAGTTTGCTGCTAAAAACTTGTCTTTACCGGGTTTTAAAAAGGCTAAAATAATGGCTAGTTCCCAAACACTTGGGTAACTATGATCATGCCATATTCTATTAATAATGCTTAAAATAAATAGCTTTGTATTAAAATGTACATGTTTAATCATTGCATATGGAATTCCATCGGGTCCAGGGGCTGTATCGTTGCAATGAGCAAGTGCGGAATCAAATTCTCTTTCAGTGAAAGGAGAATTATACGACTCTTCCCTTCTTGTTGCAAAATTTAAAATTTTCTTTTCTTCAGTGCTCCTATACTGGTGACCAGGGGCTCCTTCACACTTGCTGGATACATTTGAAAAATGATTAGCTAAGGCATTGCTAACTTCATTTGCTTCAGTTACATACTGGCCATTCACCCTCAACACTGGTGGTGGGTTGGGGGTGAATTTGCCAGCTATCTTTTTTACTTTCCTCCACACAGAAGATGGTGGTGTTCTACTGTTAATGGAGGAAACAAAAGACATCCATGACTGGTGCCTTGCTTCTTTCATGGCATGACGGAACTGTGCTCTACATTTCTTGTACATAATTAAATTCTCATCAGTTCGGAGTCTACGCAATCGTGTTAAGAGATCTTCTTGTGGCTCTGTGGAGTGCAGTTAGTTCTGAAGACCACCACGGGACTGGTCGTCGTTTGAATAACCCTGTTGTTTTGGGAATTGAATTGACTCCTGCTGTATGAAGAGTTCCATTCAGCAGGTCTATGGCATCATCAACACTTTCAAACTGTTCTGCTCTCCCTTCGATTTCACTTAGCTCAGAAAATTTAACCCAGTCTGCCTTGTCTAGATTCCAACGTGGCAATCTTTGCAAAGGCGGACCCTTGTTGGTGTTTATAATGATTGGTGCATGATCACTAGTATGCCAATCATCTTATGTCCTCCAATCAAAATCAAGATTATATGGTGTTCTATAGCTAACATACTCTCGAAGACTAGGAGTGTTAGAATCAAGCATACTTTCCTGTAGACATACTATTATGGGGGAATGCTCATGAATTAGGAGCTTAAGTTCTTCATATTTGGCCCTCAAACCCTGACAGTTCCATTGCAAAATGGAGGAGAAAACTATGGATTATTTCCGGAAGACATCTTGGGTGAGGTCTTCCCATTAGCAGTTTTTAATCTAACATTATTACTTGTAGGTTTCTTAAGAGATGGTCTTCTTATGTTGGGTTTTACGTTGGAGTTTTTCTTTGTATCTTTTTTATATATTTGTTGAGGGGGATGGTGGACCTCAACTTGAATTTCTGATTTATTTAAATTGTCTTCTGGTTGATCGCCAACATCAACAGACAAAACATCATATTTATTTGATGTCATAATTCTAGTATTTCTTATGGAAGGGGGTGAGAGAGATGGAGGTCTCTCTCTTTTACGATTAATAGGTTGCAAGTTACCAGGTTTTTGTACCTTCCCCACTACAGGTACACCTGATAACTTGGTGTCAGGTGGAATCTCCATTAAATCAGGCAAGGATATGGCCTGGGAGAGGTTAGTACTATCCTTTGTAATGGGGGACAAAGGTTTGATAGTGGTGGGCAATGTCTTTTTGTTGATACTCAATGATAAATCTTTAGGAGGAGATGTTCTTGTCTTATGCAGCACTTTATCAATAGATTGTGAATTCCTTTTTCGAGAACTACCTACAGTAGTAGGTGGGTGAGATGATTCCCGAGGAACTTTTTCTCCTGTTTTTAATGTTTTTGCATAAGTATTAGATTTATTTAATAATCTCTTGGCATGCCCCACGCTTACATGTTCAATAATTGATTTATTGAGGGCAGCCTCTTCTAACTTATAAAACTGGCAGCTCCTATCATTAGATTTATGATTAGAGTTGCAGTTTAAGCATCTTGCCTCAAGTGTACAATCCCCATGGTAAATTTTGGAGCAAGTATTACAAATTTTTTCATTATTGCAAACTTTGGAAGGATGTCCAAATTTAAAGCAATTATAACATTGCAGTGGCTTCTGCTTAAAAGGTTGAACTCTGATCCTTTCGTTTTCTATGTCTATGTGGAAAGGTACATCAGCATCCTGGAAAGTAAGAACAATCATTGATGTTCCAGGTACTTTATGTACTTTCCACACTGATAGGGGACACATGGCCAATATCTCCTCTTCAGTAAATTCATACAGATCCCTATTAAAAACCACTCCCCTTCCATAGCTAAAGTTTAGATGGGGTTTGATGTCCAATTTTATATCATCATTTACTGTCTTCAAATTAGACAGTATAACAGACTGTGTGTATGACTTGGCCTTTATCAAGAAACTTTTCTTCCCGAATCGAGATATATCTCCAGGTGCGATCGTACCTACCTTCCTCTGAAGAAATTTGCATATCTTGAAATAATTTTCTGTACCTCCCACAGATTGAGCAAGAAGCCACATTGGTGGTTTTGGCTTTCTTTGGGATGGTATATCTGCCTCTATATCTTTATCAGCCCAGTCTGCTGGTCTGTAGACAACCAGATCTTTAGGTGCCCCATCACACAGAGCACCCTTAACACTCATATTACCTACTTTAATATCAACAATGTTACAGCTTGCATTAAATGCTTCCTCATGACAATTAAATGATAACCAAGATTCCCAATTATCATCTTGAAGTTTCATTCTAATTTCTTTTATTGATCCGTAACACTCAAATATTTTATGTAGCACATCATAATTAGCTTCTAAAGGGATTTGGGTAACGTGCAGGACTTTCAGTTTTCCTGTGTTGCCCAAATTACCCTTTTTCAGAATGTTTAAAGAACAGTCCTTTTTAGTTCCTAGGTCGTCAACGGAGTTTTCTTTAAATGAATTGCCAAAGGTCGTCAACAGTGCCGGGGGCGAGTCAGCATATCCAGGGGAGGTGGGGTCATTTTCACAAGAATCCATCATAAAAAAGAAGAGAAGAGTGATTTTTTGAAGTTTGATTTACCTGCTTGAGAACATTAAGGCATCACATGTTGGGAAGGAAATTTACACTCTCCACTACCGGCACAGTGAGAGTATACTTCCCAGATGGTCCACTCCATACCCTACCCGAAGGATAGCATCAAAACAGATATAGAGGCACAGGTGTAAGCTGAACCCGCCTGTTAGGACTGAGACCAAGAAACTATGGAATCATCCTCCCCATATCTGTAATGACGGGCTTCCGGCCAGAAGCCGAGAGTCCTACCCCAAGCATTAGATCCCCCTGGATTCCGAAGACCCAACACTTGGAATAGTTCCGCCAAAAAGGTCCAAACTATCTTCGGGATGGCTGAGATCATCCTATACACTCACATATAGCTTTGAGCACAAACGCCTCCCAACCGCGACACCTTTCACATTCATCAAAGCAGGCAGCAATACCGGATGCAGAAACATCCGCCCAAGTGGCAATAACAGATGTAGAAACATCCATGCCATAAAGAGAGAGAAAAAAAAAAAAAAAAAAAAGATAATAAACATACATATATATGTAAAAATATACACATATACATATGGAAAATTTTACTCATAGGGTTGGGACAGCATCATGAAAGAAAGTTTATAATATTAGGAGAAGGTTGAAGCAATATAAAGAGGAAGAAAAAGATAAGAAGGAGAGAAATTTAGATTCGAACTGGGGGAGCAATTTCCCCAAGTTCGAGAGCCCTCTTGCCCGTCACGAAGTTTCAACACAGGAATAAAATGCCGTGCTGAAGCTCAGTGACTTCATCAAGGCATTCTCTCATTAAGAGGGTGAGGACGGAAAACCCTCGTCCACAGGGGATGGAGAGAAAGTCTGGGGAGGGGAGGGAGCCTTCCTCGACGGCTTCCGAGGAACCAGTTTCGCCCTTGGAGAAGTAACCACGTCGTCCACTCCTCTCTTCCTCTTCAGGGGGGCCAAAATAGCCGCTGATTTGAGGCCTAGTTCAGAGAAAGCGGGCTTGAAAGCCTGCGCAACCGCTCTGATCAAGGGCCCAAACCAGGGCAGCCGACTGACAGCAGCACTCTCAGAGACACCCTCTGGAGGGAAGGGGATCGTAAGATCCCTAAGAGTGGAAACTACAACTGGGTCTGCCTGAAAGGAAGAAGCTGTAGAAGTAAAGATCCTGGACCTGTCCGAAGATTTTCCTCACTCCGTTGGGCGCGCTGGCCTGTGCTTACGGGGGGGGGAACCGATGAAGATGACCTGACGCGGCGTACTGCCGGATCCTGTGGGGTATCGCGCTCGTGTGATAGGCCATTGCCTAGCTCGGGAGGCGATTGCTCACGCGCACGCGCGGGCGAGCGATGACACATAGGCGAGCGGTGGTGCGTAGGCGTGGGGGCGCGTTGCCGCGTAGGCGTGGGGGCGCGTTGGCGCGTAGGCGTGGGGGCGCGTTGGCGCGTAGGCGTGGGGGCGCGTTGGCGCGTAGGCGTGGGGGCGCGTTGGCGCGTAGGAGAGTTCGCGCGTTGGCGCGTGGGCGAACGATGCCGCACAGGAGAAGGAGCTCATGGGCGCGCAGGCGACAGGGCAAGTGGGCGCGTAGGTGTCAGGGTGCGTGGGCACGTAGGTAACGGGGTGCGTGGGCGAGTAGGTAACGGGGCGTGTGGGGGCGTTGGTGCGCGTTGCGGAGACCTCGGATGGAGTGCAGCCACAGGATGTTGAAGGGCCAGTAAGGGCGGAGCCGTAGGGCGTGTGCGTGCAGGGGGAATATCCCTAGCGCGCGGGCGCGTGCGTGCAGGGGGAATATCCCTAGCGCGCGGGCGCGTGCGTGCAGGGGGAATATCCCTAGCGCGCGGGCGCGTGCGTGCAGGGGGAATATCCCTAGCGCCCGGGCACGCAGGAGGGCGCTCATCAGGAACCGAGGTTCTGGCAGTGGGCGCGCGATGGAGACTGCGGGCGATGGCGCGTAGGCAAGGGATGGCGAGCAGGCGAGGTCTGATGGCGAGTCGACGATCGTGGAGGAGAGCGCTGGCGAGCAGGAGAAGATGAAGACTTCTCCTTGGAGCCCTGACCTGAAGATCAAGGGTGAGTAGGCGAGCGATGACAAGCAGGAGAGCGTTGGCGAGCAGGAGAGCGCTGGCGAGCAGGAGAGCGCTGACGAGCAGGAGAGCGCTGACGAGCAGGAGACCGAGGGCGCCCATGGCGTGTATCAGGCCGAGGGCGCGCAGAGGTCCGTTGGGGAGCAGGAGATCTTGGGCGCGTAGTCTCTGGAACTGCAGAGCGAACAGGAGATCGTGGGCGTGAAGGAGCTCATGGGCATCCAGGAGAGCGCTGGCGCGCAGGCGAACATTGGCGCACAGGGGAAACCTGGCGCTTAAGGGACTTACACACAATGTGTGAAAGTCCCTTTTGCCCCGAAGGGACCGGTGCCCGTTTGAAAACGGGATGGGTGGGGGCCCACAGCGCGTCAGCAGCCAGGAAAGGTGAAGGCAGGTCAGCAGGTCTGGCAGGCGTAGGAGATCGCGAACAATCTGCGGAGAGGTCCAGGTCCAAAGAAGTAGCAGGAACGGTAGCTGAAAGACGAGGTTCCTCTGCGGGGGACTGCGAGGATGAAGATCCGAAGAGGCGCCTCCTAACACCCTTGTGAGGAGTAGGAAGACCTCAGTGACGAAGAGGAAGCGAGGCTTACGTCGGATAGGTCCTCTGGGAGCAGCAGGCAAACCATCGGAAGTCCTCCAAAGAGGAGTCTCTGTCAGTGAACTCCCCCGGGGGGGAGAATCACCCGCAGGAGAGACCGTTGGACTTAGTTCCTCCCTCGAAGGATGTTCGGAGGGGGGAGCTAAGCCTTCAGCTACAACAGGAGCAGGGGTTTGAACACTCTCATTGGAAGCCTATGCCACAACAGCCTCGACAATAGACAGAGGGTCAACATCTGCTACCGCCGGTGACTGTTTGACAGCTGCTCCCAACCTGATCATGTCAAACAGGGGTTCCTTGGAGGGCGAACCCTGAAGCTCCAAGGAAGCCCAAAGCTGCAAAAGATCATCATTATTTACATCAGGAGAAATAATTAAATCCTACCCCGGGGGAGGAGGAGGAGCTACCTCGCTATGGGCTACGGAAGAGAAACCTTTGAAGGAGAAATATCCCGTTTGGACTTCTTATTCCGGCGCCGAGACAACCTCTCCCACTGGGATGTAGGCCACTCCCTACATTCCATACATACGTTATCACTTTCACACCGCTGACCCCTACAATAAGGGCATAAGGTGTGAGGATCAGTCTCGATGGAAGACGTGAAGGTCCCACAAGGGCGGTCAGGTAACCCAGGGCACTTCCGCATTGTAGAGGCCAACTTCACAACACTCTAGAACAGAGAAAGTAAAAGTAATGATTAATGACTGTCGTGTAGGTGAGGGTGAGAGCGGACACGTCCGTCTAGCACCCGAGCCGTAAGCAAGTGAAGCTTACAACACAGGTGTGTGAGGGGGGAGGGTAGCTAACTACCCTCCCTATCCCCGCTAACTAGCGGTGGGGTAATAATCCCTCGTTAAATTTTTATGGCTCGTCCTTTCAGCTACGCCGAAAGTAATTACCCACTTTAAATAGCGTGGTTTGTATTCCAGTTACGGAACAATCTCAAATTCCTTCTCTCACATACCCTTCCAAACTCTGTCACTAATCGACCAAGCTTCTCTTCCAAGTCTGCAACCAGTACAGTATCATCTGCAAACAACAACTGATTTACCTCCCATTCATGATCACTCTCATCTATCAGTTTCAATCCTCGACCAAGCACTCGAGCATTCCCCTCTCTCACCGCTCCATCAACAAAAAAATTGAACAACCTTGGCGACATCACACATCCTTGTCTCAGCCCCACTCTCGCTCACTTCATTTCCTATCCTAACAAATGCTTTACTACCTATGTAGAAACTCTTCACTGCTTGTAACAACCTCCCACCAACACCACATAACTTCATCTTATTCCCCGTCGCTTCCCTATCAACTCTATCATACACTTTCTCCAGAGCCATAAATGCAACATACACTTCTTTGCCTCTTGCTAAATATTTCTCGCATATATGCTTAACTGTAAAAATCTGATTCATATATCCCCTACCTCTTCTAAAATCACCCTGTACTTCCAAGATCGGACTCTGTTTTATTCGCAATCCTATTAATTAGTACTGTACTCTACCATACACTTTTCCAACCTCACTCAACAAACTAATACCGCTTGAATTACAACACTCATGCACATCTCCCTTACACTTATATAGTGGTGCAATACACTCACAAATCCAGTCTACTGGTACCATTGACAACATAAACCACGTATTAAACAATCTTACCAACCATTCAAGTACAGTCACACCACCTTCCTTTAACATCTCAGTTTTCATACCATCCATACCAGGTGCTTTTCCTACTCTCATTTCATCTAGTGCTCTCCTCACTTCCTCTCTTGTAATCTCTCTCATTCGCATCTCCCATCACTGGCACCTCAACACCTGCAACTGCAGGAACTTTAATTCACGTGGGTTAGTTAAAGTATTTATTATTAATTACCATTAGGCCTACAACAATGAGTAAAAGAAATAAGATCTTAATAAAAGAATTTATCATTTCAATACTTAACTGTTGTTCACCTTGCTACCTTAGCAAAGCTCTTTCTTTTCGATGTTTATCATTAAAAATAAATAAAATAATCATAAAACTTAAATATATGAGAGAGAGAGAGAGAGAGAGAGAGAGAGAGAGAGAGAGAGAGAGAGAGAGAGAGAGAGAGAGAGAGAGAGAGAGAGAGATTAAAAATTCACTGGTTCATTAAATTCATTTGTATAAACAATACAGTATACTTTAGCTATAAAAAGCTAAACATTTAATTCCCCTCAACTTAAATATATTTCATGTATTGCATATCACACTGATGTTCATCTTGATCTTTTCTTTCTGAAAAGAAACACATACTTGCAAAAAGCTAACATAGAGCTAAAAGACTGTGACAATTTTCAAATGGACAACATTTGATGTAATAATAATCTCTTCCAAATAGGTGTTCAAAGCTACATTCTATAAAGAAATCTTGGCTGTGCAATAATAGGCTTTAAGAAAAAGAGAATGGGAGGCCAAGTTCTCATTACTATCTAATCTTCTTGCACCTGTTGGATAGTGAGAACTTTATCATCATACTAACCTTGTCATGCTACCAGACCATACAGAATTTTCCCCACTGCTTTTAGATATATTTGATATACCACTCAGTGTCTCTTCACATTCCTCTTTATGACTTTTTTCATAGTAGTCCATCAATGGAGCTGGACCTGTGTAAACAAGAAAAGAATTTTTCAAACATTTTAAAGAGCAAAATATATATATCTAGCCCACCTCAAAAAACTTTTCTGAGCATCTTTCAAGTACAAATTGAAGGACATCTCACAGATATATTATTATTTTTATTATTATTATTATTATTATTATTATTATTATTATTATTATTATTATTATTATTATTATTACTACTTGCCAAGCTACAACCATAGATGGAAAAGCAAGATGCTATAAGCCCCGGGGCTCCAACAGGGAAAATAGCCCAGTGAGGACAGGAAACAAGGTAATAAGAGAAATATTTAACTATAAAAATAAAATATAAGAACAGTAAAAAAAATTATAATGAATATTTCTTAAACAGTAATACCTTGAGATACGAGTTTAATGTGTTTCGGGACCCAAGCTCGTATGTCTATTCGCTCGTATCTCGGATATATTTTTCTACTATAAAATAACTAAAAAAAATTTAATCCGTTCCCACCTTCTGAAAAAAAAACTCCTAAAAACAGTATATTACAGTGGAAAAACATGTTTTTAATTGTTCTAATTCACATTCTACGCTCGCAAAATAACAAATACCTATGCACTGGTTATGATCTGCAATAAAATGTGACATTATTACGGCGTTCTTACCTCCGAGACAGACGGTAGCGGCTAACAGCGGTGTGTGCGGAGGAGGAGGGAGAGAGAAAGGGGAGTAGAGGGACTTGACGGTAATACGTTCAGTACGTCACACTTTTGTAACACTGCGTGACATAACTTAAACTTTAAATTTAACTTGAAAGAAATTAGCTTGCTGTACACACACTTAAAAAATAAATGTTAATCTTACGTTACACTTAAATCTAATTTTTTTCATTTTCATTTTTTTTACTTGTCTTCTTCTTCCGGCTTGGCTCTTTTTGCCTCCCTTTCACTTCACTTTTTCCTTGCCTTTTTAAAAGAAACCTATCTAGGGATTTTTGCTTTTGTCTCCCCTTCAAAATGTTGCGAAAATGACGAACGCAAGCGTCCTCACAAAAGACTAGCGCACGACCACGCGCCAACTTGTCCAGGTGCCTCTTTTCCATAAAATTAGAAAACTCCTGCCACTTCGCTAGCATGTCTTAGATTTCTGTCGTAGAAAGGCAGCCCTCGTCTTCCACCTCCTCCTCGCTACTGAGCGCCTGCACCATCTACGAATGTTGCATCTCCTGGAGCTCGATCAATTCCTGTGTCGTGAGCTCTTCCTGATGCTCCTCGACAAGGTCGTTCACGCCTGCCTCATCTACCTCTAGCCCCATGGACTTTCCAAGAGACACAATTTCATCCACCACAATAGGTTTGGGGTCATCAGGGTCTGGCGTATCGAACCCTTCAAAGTCCCTCTCAGCGATGGAATCTGGCCACAATTTCTTCCATGCTGAATTAAGTTCTTCGTGTGACACACTGCCAGGCATTGTCAATAATTTTTAAGCAATGGACGATATTGAAATGTTCCTTCCAAAATTCACGAAGGGTGAGATTGGTGTTGTCTGTGATATCGAAGCATTTCTTGAACAAATGCTTCGTGTACCGTTTTATAAAGTTGTAAATTACTTATTGGTCCATGGGCTGGATAAGTGGCAAGGTGTTGGGCGGGAAGTAAAGGACCCTGATGAATCTATACTCATCAAGAATGTCCTCTTGGAGACCAGGAGGGTGACCAGGGGCATTGTCGAGGTCCAGGAGACATTTCATTGGCAGGTTTTTCTCGGCAAAATATTTTTTGACTGCCGGACCAAAGCACAGATTAACCCATTCTGTGAAGATATGCCGCATAACCCAAGCCTTAGCATTAGCACGCTACATCACTTGCAATTTTTATTTCAAGATCCTAAGCACGTGGGTTTTCTGAGTGGTACACCAGCAGTGGCTTGACCTTACAGTCACCACTGGCATTAGCACACAAGGCTAGAGTTAACCGGTCCTTCATGGGTTTATGGCCGGGTAGCTCCTCTGCCGTGATAAATGTCCTCCAGGGCCTCTTCTTCTAGAAAAGACCAGTTTCATCGCAGCTGAACACTTGTTGGGGGATGTAGCCTTGTTGTGCGATAACTGAGCCAAAGGTTTTGACAAAGTCCACCGTGGCTTTCGAGTCAAAACTTGTTGCTTCCCCATGCCTCACAACCGAGTGTATCCCAGTCCGTTTTTTTAAGTTATCTAACCAGACATGACTGGCTTTAAGGGTTTCCGCTAGTGTCGAAGTCTCCACTCTCTCGGCTGCTTGCTTTCCTTTTAAGTCATCGTAGATTCTGCTGGCCTTTTCACAGATGATAGTCTTGGTCACGCTATCTCCCATCAACTGTTTCTCCTTTATCCATATTAAAAGAAGCCTCTCCATCTTGTCATGGATGTCACTGAGCAGCTTGGAAAGGATGGTTACTCCTTTGGAAGGCTTGGTGCTCTTTATAGCATCCTTCTGCTTGAAGATGGTACATATTGTTGATGTACTCCTCTCATATTGGCGAGCCAGCTCAGTCTCTCTTACACCACTCTCATGTTTTTCGATTATTTCATGCTTTATCTCCATTGTCATAATACGCTTTTTCTTTTCACTACCCTTGTTTGCACTCGCTTGCTTTGGATCCATTCCTTATTCACTTAATTCTGCACTGATTAACGCAAAAAACACATAAAAAAAGCAAACACTACGGCTGATGCTCAGAGATAACTTTACGCGACGGATATCCGACGGGAAAGACCAAGCGATGCTGTCCTGGTGAGAAGCCTCTCGCACACTCGGCCACCTGGCAGCCGCATAGGGAACTGCCTCGTATCTCAAATTTTCCTCGTATCTCGGGACAAAAATTTGCTTGAAATTTTCCTCATATCTCAAATTTCTGGTATGTTGGGACACTTGTATCTCAAGGTATTACTGTACTCTGTTGAGTTACCAGGAAACTGAAGGAGTTGGTAACAACAGATGTTGCAAAGCAAAGGACTGATTAACTTTGGGAAACAAATCTAAATACACACTAAAAGGCCATTTGAGAGGTTCTACCATGGTAGATTTGTTTGAAAAAAAAAACTTGTTGATGGCTTAAGTTTACTAGTTGCAAACAGGTGGGCCAGAAAAGAAGACAAGAAGTCCATGGTTACCTGGTGTGGGGTCCTATCCCTGCTTATGCCATCCTATTAAAGCATATTAAAAATGTAATGTTGTTAACGGAGAAGTCTCTTTCGTATACATAGGAAAAAATCCAAGAGGGAAAGTTTTCAGTCGTAAAGGATGAAGAGAAGATATGCTGTTTCCCTATTCTCCTCTGATAGCTGTACTGACTGACAAGGCTGAATGAATGGATATCATGGGCTATTTAGCCAGTGTAACTACAAGCATGTCTGTCCCTGTTTAAACGTTTAAAGGCCACTCATAAATGGCAGAGGCAAGGAGCAGCAACATTGGCCTAGAGACTGACCATATATACATATGATCGGTGCCCAAGCACCCTCTCAACTCAAGCTAGGACCAAGGAGGTCCTGGCAATGGCTGTTGATGACTCAGCAGATAGACTTATAGGCTCTCCCAAACCCCCCATCCTTACCTCATAAGTACGGTGAGTTTGCAGCAACCAAAGGAACTAATGAGTTCAAGCAGGATGCAAACCCCAGTCTGGCGATCACCAGTCAGGGACATTACCATATCGGCCACCACAACTGTTAGGACCTTCAAATCCTTAGAAGTCAAACTCGTTGGAAGATATAGATAGATAGAAGACCATTTCTTCCAGTCTATTTTAAAAAGATTTCTTGCAACTACCTGAAAATCTACATCTGGAGCTACAAACAGGTTCACTTAGAGTTCTGAGATAATTATGAGGATCTCGGGGAAGGAGCTCTGGTACAAGATACACTCTCTATCTAGAGCCATCTGCCACGACACTGAAAGAGCCTGACAGGTGGAGTGGTGTGAGGAACAGATCTTCTACCAAAGATACTTCACAATTGGCAGCAGATAATCCCCTCTTAAGAGACTACAAACTGCTGTCTGATAGTCACTGAAGATTTTTATGTAAGAGTTCCCTCTCAAACTGAGCTTCTTTAATGTCAGGAAGACTGTCATCTATTCTAACACGTTCCTGTGATATGCTGCAAACAGAGGGGACTATTTACCAATCACATTTGTCTTATCTGTATGATCTCCCCAACCTGACTTGGATGTGTCATGTGAAGCATCATGGATATTGTGGAACAGACTAACTAGACTGACATGGAGAGAGCCTTTGGCAAGGTCCATATTCTGAGAATCTTTTTGTATTAAATGTGTAACTGGGAAAGGCTGTCTTGGAGCCCCTTCTGAGTTGCTTTTCTCTGCCCAACTTGATCTTCAGAACTGTTTCAACGATTGAAACAAACTGGAAAAGGCCTAAAACCCTTTCCCGCTGGAGGGAAAAGGACTACAAAAGAAAATTTTAACTTACTCAACATCTTTCTCTGAGAAAGGCCTACGGCAGATTTTGACACGTTCTAGCAAAGGTCCAACCACATGAATAGCTTCAGTGGAAATACAGTAGTCTTGATTTTGCAAAATTTATAAGATATCTTGTATCCTGGTCACCTCAAGACATGATTCTCTACCCAGACCAGCTTGTCATCTTAATAGGCAACGACCTGAACTCCCTGCAACCGCAGTAGTTTGATCATTGACTGTGCTAATATTGTGAACACCCTTATAGCTATATTGAGGCTGAATGGCATTACAGGTACTGTACTCTAAACCTGTACAAACACCTCTCAAGCTAAAACCCAATGTAAGGTTAAAGTGAGGAACGATAGGGATGTGCCAGTAAGTGTACAGCACAGGTCCAGGCCTCAGTGAAAAAATTGGTGACTTGCGCTATGGTTATTTTAAATGATTCACATGTATGTTTGTTGACACAAGAAAGGTCAAGGATAAACCTTTCTCACTCAAGTCTTTCTTCAGGCCACTGAAAAATCTGCCTTAGAATTTTTGAAACATGTATTTTGCTATGGTTCTTCTCCAGCATTTTGCTGACAAAAAGGCAGAGTTAAACATTTTGGCAACATACCTTTCTTTTTTGTCATGGAGAGGTTTGGATTTCCATGAACAGCCCAGACCTTTTTAAACTATATAATATACATGTAACATATATAATGGAACAATCATGATCAAAATGTGTGTCTAGCAAAATATGAATAACTTTATCACTGGAAATCCTAGTTTCTACAATAGCACCATTCACTTCTTGTTTACATCTGAAATGTCAAAATAGGATCCAGAATATACTAAATTCCTAAAGCTACAAAGAAGCCAGAGGCTTAGGATAGACTATATAATTGAAGGGAAGTTGGATCAAAACTCATATTACATTAATGAACAAAATAGTTTTGAAACAATTATAATCTAACATCACCAATTCCCATGTTGAACGGAACCAGAAGTAATGGCTGTCATACATGACAGAACATTCATTATAAAAAAAGATACAATCTGAATAATGGCAAATTTATAAACACTATTAACTAGTGTTAAAACTAAGTAAATAATCAGTCCACAACAAGGTAAAATTATCAAAATTTTCTTATAAAACTAAGAGCAATAACCAACACCTATTTTCTTCACAACTACGGCTATGAAACGAAAGTTGACCAGCAAAAAAACGATAAATTTTAAAAATATAAAATCCCAGGTAAGCATTGTCTTTAGGTTCAATAATGGTTCACAGTATTGTGACAGGTTCAATTGAGCTGGAACCCATAGGTCTCTCTTATACACACTGAGTCCGTGCATTGCAAGTGATACCCTGGCCCTAGGGCAAGGAATACGACATCACTTTGGTATATCCTATTTTATTGGACTCTGTTCTAGACTTTACAGGAAAGTCCTTGGGGACCACACAGTATTTAATTGCAAAATTAAACTAGTGCATATCACCTTGGATGTGCAATTAAACTATTAAAACTCTCTCCTACCTATAAAGTTGTACAGCAGAACCATGCTAGACTTCGTTGAATTGCTATACTACCAAAACTTCAAAAACACTATCATGAACTTTAGTCTTCTTTAACCCTTTTACCCCCAGGCAATTTGGAAATTTCCAACCCTTAACCCCCAAGGAGTTATTTTTTTCTCAGCACATTTTGCAGTATATTTTATTTAAATTGCTCTAACAGCCTTAATTTTTGTCATAGAGAGGTCAGGATGGTCTCATTCTCTTGGAAAATGCCTGAATTTTCTAAAACAATTATCAAAAATATGAAAAAAAAAAAATTATAAAATTTTTTTGCAAGGACGTACCGGTACGTCCATGGGGATAAAGGGATGGCTTTTGTGAAACGTACCAGTGCGTCCTTTGGGGGTAAAAGGGTTAATATAGTGAACAAGATACAATACTAGTACAACTTACTTATTTCATTACCTTCGACAACTTCGTTGCAAAGGTTATGTTTTGATAGGCATGTATTTATTCATTTATGTTTGTTAAAATATATTATGTGATTCGCATAACTCAAAATCTACTTGATTGAATCCTATGAAATCTGTTGGGATGATTTGCCATGATCCAAAGACAATTTGATTGGATTTGGGGAGTGATTGGGTCAAAGGCCAAGGTCACAAAAAGGTAAAAAAGTCGTTTTGCTATATCCTGATCACATTTTATAGTATTTGCATGAAACAGTGCCAAATTGTGCATAATTCAATTGTCTATCTTATAATAATTTGTTTCCATGGTAACAAATGTGGCGTTGGTGACAGCATGTGCTCATCCAAGTGCCTGTTCTAGTTATTATGAATGATTTCAAGATAAAAAAAACAACACTTACAAATAGGAGACTAATAACTAAATCAATCTCACCTGGAGGAGGTCGTGGCTTGTCTTCCACATAACGATTCTCCGATTGGGCTACTTCCTTATCTGAAGGCAGGGGTAAATCCGATCCATCAGGTGTCATATTTCGTTGTCTCAAGCTTCTGCGAATTTCTTGCCTTTAAGAGTAAAAAAAGAAGTTTATCAAATACTTATGAAACTTGAAAATTTGAAAACAATTTTCCTTTTCCCTTGCCATACAAACCTGAGTAATCTATATGGATTACTCCTAGTCTCATTTTCTACAGTTGCTAAGCAATTATTATTATTATTATTATTATTATTATTACTATTATTATTACAAGCTAAGCTACAACCCTAGTTGAAAAAGCAGCATGCTAAAAGTCCAAGGGCTCCAACAGGAAAAAATAGCCCAGTAAGGAGAGGAAATAAGGAAATAAACTATAGGAGAAGTAATGAACAATTAAAATAAAACATTTGAAGAACAATAACATTAAAACTTGTCATTCATACATAAAATATAACAAGAGACTTATATCCGCCTGTTCAACCTGAAAACATTTGCTGCAAGTTTGAACTTGTGAAGTTTTTACCGATTCAACTACCAGATTAGGAAGATGCATGTGGTCACTCATAGAATAAAACTTCTAGAATACTGTGCAGTACTGAGCCTCTTGATGGAGAAGGCGACTATTAGAATTAACTGCGTTGCTAGTATTATGAACGGTATGGTACTGTCAGGGAAGATCTGAATGTAAAGGATGGTCAGAATTATGAAAAATTTTGTGCAGCATGCATAACGAATTAAATGAACGACGGTGCTAGATATTAATAACTAAATCAGGAATAAGAAATATGATAAACTGCAAGTTTGTGTCCAACAAATTAAGATGAGAATCAGCAGCTGAAGATCAAGGAGGACAACAATACTCGAAACAAGGTAGAATGAAAGAATTAAAACTCTTCTTCAGAACAAATTGATCACTGAAAATCTTAAAAGACTTTCTCAATAAGTTAATTTCTTGTGCAATTGAAGAAGACACAGACCTAATGTGTTTCTCAAAAGTAAATTTGTTATTGGAAATTATACCTTAAATTTTAAAAGTCATATCAAGTTAAAAAAAGGGATTTTGACGAAGGAAAAATCTATTTCTGGGCAAGGGACCTGTGTCGCCCAGTGAAATGCTCCTTATAGCACCATTTCTAAGGTATAAATACTGCTAAATATACCAGAGAAAAAAGTTGCATGGAATGCCAGGAATAAACCCAGCTTGCTCACTCTAATTGAGTGTCGGTATAATAACTGGGGCGTGTTAGAACCACGACCAGAGGTCCCTTACCAGTTAGTCCTCTCCTTCCTCAATATCCCCCGATACTACGAGGTGCCATTCTACATCCGACGACTGCCCGCTACTACGACTACCCTGCCCCACCCCTACCACTTCCCACGCTTCTTCCCTCATTCCTACAAGCACCCCAACCTTGGACCAGCCTAGGGTGAGGAAAAAAGGGGGTGGGTTCACTGGGCAACACAGGTCCCTCGCCCAGAAATAGATTTTTCCTTCGTCAAAAATCCCTTTTCTGGGCTCGACCAGTGTCGCTCCGTGAAATAATAACAGAGAATTGGTCCTAAAGCTTGGAAATACACATAAAGGTAAGGAACTGAAATAAAATAGAATATTTGAATTAAGAGTGTTTTAATAATAAACCTTAATCTACCAATCTTAAAGTACAATACCGAGTCAGAGACCCAAAATTTAAAGATAAAAATTAGGGAAAGCTTCCAACAAACAAAGATCATGAGATGTCTAACTATAACAAGAAAAGACACAAATAATTTATGTACATCATAACCATGGGATAGGGTGCAAACCAAATGAATGTCAAGGGTACGGTAGGGAGAATAGGCAAGGCAGGTGACGGCCCGCTCCTTATAAGGAGACAAGCACTAAAAGAAAAAAGAGAGATAAGAAGAGAGGACCTAGTAATAATGGTTCTGCTATATCCGGAGGAACCACGTTCCCCGCTGCCACTGTTGCAAATTTAAGGGCTTCCAAAGATTTTAAATAGTGGCGTTTGAATACTGATGGTGATTTCCAGCCTGTGCATCTTTTTAATTCTTCAAAATTCATGTGATGAAAATAATTAACTGATGTTGCCACTGCCCGGATATCATGGGCATGTGGGACTGAAGCCGGGTTGGCTTGCTTAATAAAATAAAGAATCTGCTGTCTAATTCCTTTCAGGGAAATAGTTCCTCCATGTTCCCTAATAAACAAAGGGCCTGAAGATGTATTAAGAGTTCTATTCAATTAAGCTTTTAGAGTGTTAACTGGGCACAGGGATAGATCCTGAGGAAGTGGGACAATCTTCCGGGGGTCCATCTATTCTGTGGATCTTCACTCTTTGCCAAGAATCGTCTATCTGGAGAGAGTAACACCTCACCAGAAGAAAGAAAGTCAATGTGATTTGGCTCTCTAGATAATGCTGAGAGTTCAGATATTCTGGCTCCTGAAGCTAAGAAGCGTTATATAAGAGCATGAGTCATTATCAATATCAGAAGCCAATTCAAGGACATCATTTAGAAACCAAGAAACCGTGTGAGGACGAGTTGCTGGTTTTAGCTTAGCACAAGCTTTGGGGATAGATGAAAAATACGAATCCGTAAGGTCAACATTGAACCCGAACCGAAATATTTTCTTCAAAGCGAACTTAATCGTAGTAATAGTACTAGCGGCTAATCCCCCTTCAAACAAAGTTCTGAAAAAGGTAAGTACCAGATTGGCAGTCATCGTCTAAACATCCGAGTCTTTCAAAAACTTTGCTAACTTCTTTACAGCAGAATCATATTGCCGAAGGGTGGAATCCCTCTTGTCCTGGATGTTGAGGGTATCTGTCCTTAACCTACTTACAATCATACTTTGAGCTTTGTTTGGATTCAACTTCATGGCACATAATCAGCACCATGCACTAATTTTAGCTAGATCTCTTTTCAGGAATTCAGCAACCCCAGAACTACATTCAAGAGATGGAACTGATGCAAACAGAGTAGCATCATCTGAATCTGAAAAGGCAACAAGCTTGTTTTATAAGCCAAAATACATGTCATGTTTACAGTACAGTGGAACCTCTACATACGATCTTAATTCGTTCCAGGAACTGCTTCGTATGTTAAAACAACTGTATGTTGGAGCAAATATTCCCATAAGAATACACTGTAATTTGTATAATTCGTTCCACAGCCCAAAAACCTATGATAACTCCTTAATAAATTACTACATGTAATTACACATAACACAAATGCATAATATGAAAGGAAGATGTAAAAAAAATAATTATAAAGAAATAATAAATAGAAAATGTGTTTTTATTGTCACTTCACCTTAGAGACAGGCCAACACAGGTGTAGGAATTGCTACGCAGGAGGAGACGGACGATCAGCGAGAAGGTAGAGATGGTTACTTTAAAAAAGTCCTCTCTCTATTTCTGTTTCTCTGTAAACAAAGCATTAACATGCTCTTTAAATAAATTCTCTCTCTCTCTCTCTCTCTCTCTCTCTCTCTCTCTCTCTCTCTCTCTCTCTCTCTCTTGTTCTTCACTTTTAGTGTCAGATAAATATATTAATTTTTTTCTGTGAGAGAGAGAGAGAGAGAGAGAGAGAGAGAGAGAGAGAGAGAGAGAGAGAGAGAGAGAGAGAGAGAGAGATTAAACAAAAATGTGTTTAGAGTACATATGATTTTCAACAGCATCAACGAGTTGAAAGACAATTAAATGTAACTAAAAATGTGATATCAGCTAATCTGAATTCCTTTATTAACTAAAACAAATATAGATACAAACACACTGGCTGGTTACGTCATCAAATGACTAAGAGACCAATGACAAGGCGAATGTTGACGAGGCAAATGTTGTTAGCAGGGAGAATGTTTATGCTTGGGTGAATGTTTCTGGTGAGATGAACACTGGCGAGGCAAATAGGGGAGCGGCAAGGGCTGGCGTGGAGAATGTTACCAAGACGATCATTGGAGAGGTGAAAGCTGGCGAGGTGAGTGCTGGCCACGAGTGCTAATGAAGCGAATGCTGGCCAGGCAAACGTTGACGGGGAGACCTCTGTTGAGCTAAACGCTGACTAAGTGAGCGCTCTCGAGGTGAACACTGGCAAGTTGATCGACAATAATGAGGAGAGGGTAACAGCTTGCTACCTGTCTGAGAGTACTCAGGTAAGGTGATGTATGACCTTGTTGGTTGCGTGCAGCGTACCTGGGAAGTCATCAAAGCTGAAAAGTTTGTGTGGGGGCGAAACGGTTTCACTAACTTGCTACTCTTGGACTTGCGAGAAGATGGCAGACGAGTTAAAAATTGCCAAGCAGAGGAATTCGCCCAACCCCCTCACTAAGAGTAAATGGATGGGCATGCTCTACAGTGATGCGAGAATTTGTATCAGTTTGCTTGTAGTGAGACAAACTAGAAACTGACTGATGAGGTTCACTCTGCCATAACTGCAGAGAAAAAGGTTTTACTCTGTCAGTAAAAACCTTAGGTGCTACTCCTGGAGACGTAGGCCTAGCAGGACGTTTTGCTGTGTCCTACGGACATGACGGGGAGAGGTGGGAGCGGTAAACAGCCGCCGACCCCTTCATCATCCCGCTCTGACAAGCTATGGTATGAAGAGCTTGAAGGCAGCATGGAGGAGTCTTGCATTTGCTTGAGAAAACCTATGGGCGGCAACCAATCAGGGGAAGGGCGTTGAAGACGTGCAAACATCAGCTGACGGTGGAAGCCAACTTTGCATACTCTCAGCCTACTGAGAAGACTCAAGCTGAGGGCAGGCATCAAAAGCAACAGGTGAAACCTGGCTGCAGTCAGTTTCTGGGTTCACCCTGAAGGGATTCTCCGATGGGAAACCCCAAGGGGTATTCATCAACAACTCTTAGCTCGCTACCGAAGTAGCTTGAACAAGAAAAGAAGGTGTTGAGACTACTGCTGCCAAGGACACAGGAGGTTCCTCAGGCCTATGGCCTTTGGAATTTTTAAGGGGGAACCGAAGTCTTCCCCTTTGTAGGGAAGGTGTGTGCTCTCACTGTATCCCAACCCATAGACTCAACAAGCCGTTCCTTACAGAAGGAACCCAAAATCCTCTAGGAAGGCCACAACTGCCATAAAGCATCCAAAGTAAAAAACTCCCCTACGTTAGAGGACGGAGCCACTTAACAAGAGGAAGTGACGAGATTCCTCCTTATGGTTGTCCCGGGGTCAACGGGCCACCACTCTTACGTGAACAGTCCCCAAAGGAAACCGGTTGGGCAGCATAGGAATGGCAAGATTTACCCAACGAAGACGAATGTCTGGGCTTCTTCCCCTTCAAGGATGAACCCGAAGGGGAAGAGTCCCTCTCAGACTTCTTTCATCATCTAGCAAATTTCTGCCAATGGGAGGATAGCCACTCCTTCACACGATACATGGAGATTCTTTGGAGTACGAATGGCCCCTACAGGAGAGACAGAGTTCGTGTGGGTCCGTCTGTACGGCGGACATCAGCGGCTTCCACACCAGGACAAACCCGCATGGTTTAAATCTCCACAACACGACACTTTCCCTCTGAAAATATAAAGGAGTTCAAAAGAATTAAACAGTTTATTAACGAAGACTGACGGGAGAGACGGGCAGGAACGTCTGATCTCTACTGAGCCAAAATAAAAAGTGATGTAACTCAACCGGTGAGTGTGTGTGGGGCGACTAGTCTACACGTTATCCGCCCCCACTAGCAGTGGGTAGCTGTACCTCGCAAGAAAGTATTTTGGCTAGTTTTCTGCATTAGGGAAAATAATATCCACTGATCTCATGGGTAGATACATTACTATTGAAGGAATATATCATTAAAAGACAAACGTATCTATTCCCAAAGTGTGAGCAGAGACACGAGATTCGACTACCGTAATGTTTGGTCAAAGCTGTCATCACTTCATTGTCGTCAGCATTTGCAAAACAAACCGAGCCTTGACGAGTGCCTGCAGTGATAAAGGAATTGTCTTGATTGGACCCAAGATGTTGTTGGTTTAATCAACAGAATCAGCATATATTGAGAAACCAAGCCTCAAAGGATATCCGTGTTTTTGAAAATTTCATCACGGGTGGACACGTGCCACGCGTTTGTTGACTAAATAGGAGGTCCAGATTGCATCAGAAATTTGTTCTAGAAGTTTCCATGGCGTGATCGAAGTGGGCGTTTTTTTGAGGAAACCAATCATGACATATAATTGTCAAAAACTCCTTATATGGAAATGACGACTGCTCACTGCAATTAGCTCCGCCCATACATGGGTATATAAACTTCAAGTAGAGATTGCCCAAGAGAGATAGGACAGGACATAAGACAAGGGAGGAACTATGTCCAAACCAGATAGGAACCCCCTCCTGACGAGAAAAGAACCTGATAAGACCAGAAGTCTGATAGAGCCCATTTCCAACCTTCCCTTTAGACGACAAACGCCTATCTCCAAAATCCTGTTATGGTTGAAAAGAAGAGACAAATTGAAGCAGCCAGCCCTTCCTGCTTGTGACAAAAAGTAACTAACACTGCCTGCAGCCTGGCCTTAGTTCAACACTATCATCAAATTTTTGGAGAAGTCTTACGATGTCCCATCTTGATGCCACTCTTTCTGTGACAACTTAAAATCTGAGGTCATTATGCCAGTTTTACCTGAACTTCAGCCTCCCTTCTGCTACGTTCTCAAGCCTGAAGCCTCCATACCAGTATCGTCTCAGCAGCTGCAGAAAACTGTTCAATATTCCTTAAGTATTTCTACCTTACTGACTGTTCCCTTTTCTATTAATGTTTTGATCGATTTGATTTGTCAGTTAAAGTAACCAAAGATGTAACATTGATTACCTTTATAAGTTTGTGAATAAACGTGCTGTGTGTTTTTTAGTTTCTTTTTATATTCATTTCCAATATCTTATTTGGTTGTGGTCAGAAACATTTAGTTTAAATAGTAAAAGAACCTGTAACGATTTTAAGATCATAACAACTGTAAAGAGCGAAAGGATTTGTATTAGTCTCAGAACAAAGTAGCAACAGAGGCGATGTGTGTGCTGGAGCATGAAACTGGTTGTTCTTAAGTAATTGACAGGGAAAGACACATCAAATTTATGCATCTATACAAAATCTGTAATAAATAAAATTGATATAGCAAGAATATATTGAAAAAATAAGGATAAAAGTAAGAAAGATATGGATATTGAGAATAAGAAAGGGAATAATAATAAGGAATATAAAAGAGAATAAGGTACAAGGAAAAAATAAATAAAAATTATATAGAAAAGAAGGATGAAGGGGAAAAACTTAAAGTCTTAAGGCCAACATTCCCTTTACTTGAAACAAGCAGAAAAAGATTTTGCCACCCTGACCCTCTTCTAGATCAGCAGCCACGTTAAGTGAATTTTCAGCATACATCTTTATAATGGTATCAAGAGTTTAATCACATTTAATAGACTCAGTAGATAATGAGGTTTTACTGTACAGTACATATAGTAATAAAAAAGTTCCTCTCTTTCAAGCAAGAAGGGAAGACTGTTACAGTTATCAAACATACAAACATACCAAGATGTCTTATGAATAGTGTCTCTGAGGGTAAAGACTTATATATAAGATGTAGTTAACACAAAGTAAATGGTCTATGCAATAATAACTTACGGTTCTGGAGGAGTTTTTCGTTCTCTTGCAATTCCTCTGCTTTCTCTTTTAACTGGCTTGGGACTGAGTTCCAAAAGGTTTTCTTTTGCCGCAAATATATCTAAAGAATTCATAAACTTTGCTCTGGCTTCAAGATTCTTCTGTATCTGAATTTCATAATCAGAAAGGCCTACATAAGGTGAAGCAATGTCTTCATTCTGCAGATTAAAAAAAAATATATATACATAAATAAAAAGAGCAAGAAATTAAAAATAAAAATATAAGCTAATAAATTCTGCTATATTGGTAATTTAAACAAAGGTGTAGTAAAAGACATATACTGTACATATGCATACAGAGCATAAAAATTAAAACATTCAAAAAAAGGTTCAAGAAGTAGGAATTGCTGTCATCAAAATCTGGACAAAACTTAGTGAGTCAATACATCCTAAAGGATATCAATCCTTCATATTTTCTCCTCAGACTCTAAACCTTGAAAAAAAAATAAAGGTGTACATGCAAAGGAAAGACTATTCAGACCTAACTAGTTGACCATCATAATAAATGAATTAATTAAACTCTTCATCTACCAAGATCCCCTGAACGAATCATTGAGACTATCCAGGGTTCGGCCCTGAGCTGCATTCACCTATACCAGCAGCGATGCAGGCATCCCCCCACTGGTGGACAAGTGGAGATCGCCTATCCTAGCGTTTGCGGCCTCAGCTATTTTCTCTAGGATTTTCCCTCTACAGGAGGACTTGGAGCCTTTCTTGCCCTTGGCAAGAAAAGGCTACTTATACACCTTGTCCGTTGCTGCAGACCTGCTCGGTGGTGCCTTTTGTTGTTTGGTCTGCGAGAGAGAGAAGGTGGTCTATAAGGCCTGGATGTCAAGGCCCTATGGAGGAGGGAGTATTGGTGGGATTTCCTCCATTCTCTGCAGCTTGCTCAACATGCCCCGGCTCAGAGAAGCCCTCCATAGAGGAGTTCCAGAGTTTCACTATCTTGCAGTGTGGGACTTGGCAATGGAATTTCTAAACTATCGAGTCTCTACGTCTTAAGATGGTGTTCGCCCACAAGTTTACTACCTGATGGGCAAGGAACTCGATATTAAAGTACGAGTACCCGACAATAAGTTTCCATCGTCCTCCTGGAGTTTTCCTTGGAAAAATCCTCGATCCCCTCCAGGTTTCTCACTGACACCAACCAGAGATTCAGCAAAGTAGCCTGCATGGTGTACTTTGCCACTTTCTCTTGGCTGAGGATCTCCAAAGCTGAAAATGACACTTGAAGCACGGAAAGTCTCTCTATAGATCCCCTTCATCAGTTACTCTAAGGAATGGTGTAGAGGAAGGGCTGGGAGAGGCTCGTCAAGGATCTCATAATACTTCCTCTGCTGGAAACCCAGAAGTGGGATGAGTTTCGAGGAAGAGTCTGAGCGAAGGAAACTAGAGGAGTCAGAAAGCTGGGCAGAAACCTTCCATGGGCTCTCTCCAATCCCAAGACCAGGGTAAAGCTGCGCTGGACTTGGGGGCTTCTGAGTGCCAAAGACACAGTCCAGGACTGTCTCCTTGTCCTCCTGGGGACCTATCGCCCTGTCTTTTAACCAACTGAGGGACCTCATGCAAGCCAAAACCTGCCAGAAGGCATGTTCAGACATTCTCTGTTCCTCTTCTCATGAAGGACTGGCAGCTTGGGACCTCCTCAATGAGCAAAAGCCAGAAATAATCTTCTAAGGACTCTTCCCTGCGCGAGAACTCCACTTGATGTGAACTGATGGCTGTGGAGCAAGATGGCGAGGAGGAGAGGGCATGACAACACTTGACTTGACCTTCCCTTGAACATCCTGATGATGGGGCAGCTTGACCCTGGATGAGACCACCTCATCAGGGACTTGTCTTTTCAATTTCAGGGGAGAGGAAGAAACCAAAGTTTCTCGATGGGAAGGAACCGTGGATCTTCGCCTTAGGTCTGAAGATGGTGAGGAAGACTCTTCCAGGGGGATCCATGGAGTTTCAGATGGACGAGCCGGTGGGATACCTGCTGCAAAGGCTCCTAACCACAGTTCCTAACCAAGGCTCCTAAGCACAGTTCCAAACCAAGGCTCCTAACAACAGTTCCTACCCACAGCAGCACTATCGGAAAGATCCTTGGAGGGAACGATGAAGAAAGCTTTCGCAAGGAAGTCTTATCTGCTGTCAGGGAAGTCTTCGAGGAAGGCTGCGGTGCTGCTGTCTCCTTTAAAAGAAAAGGAATTGGCAGTGGAAGAGGGTTCTTTGGGATCTTGAACTCCTGCATCTTGCCTTTTTCCCCTCTCCCCCGCGAATGCGACGTTCTGCGTTTGCGGGGACGGGAACGAGGAGAAAGCGAACGATGGGGAGGAAACTTATATCTGTCTCTCTGGAGGGAGTTCGGAAGCTCAAGCAAGAGAAAACTTAGCAGGCCTCTCCTCCCATGAACAGCGTTGCTCATAGGAGTATTGGCGTTCTGGTAAACATTGGTGCCTATCAGGGGTTGGTTTCTAGGGTCGCTGTGCTGTGGCAGCGAGGTCACGAGCAGCAGTCTGACGGCCAGATGTTGAAGGTTGCTTGTTATCTGTGATCATCTAGGCGATCGATGAGTTGGCAAACGACGAGCAACGCGAGGCTGATGTCGTTTGCCTTCCTCTCTAGGAGGGTGAAGAGCCGTTGGGGAACGAGAAAGATACCGGTATACAGCCGAAGGCTACGGACAAGCTGGCAAGTGCTGACGTGTTGGTGAGAGGCAGACTGCGGGCAATCAGCGATTTATTGATTGATTTGAGGTTTTCTAGCATCCTAACATCGAAGGTCATTGATGCAGATATCTTTTCTTGTGAATAAAAAATAAAAGAATATTCAATTAAAACCATAAATCTAAGATGTCATTTTAGATGTTAAATATCTTTCAGAAGACCTGCTTCTGGGATGAAGTTAAAAATACCACAAGCATGATAGAACACATCATGTCCAAGAATCTTGGCAAGAATGTGGTGATCAGCGAGTCGGAGATCAGCCCCAAACCGGGGAAGGGTTGTGACCCTTGGAAGGACAGTCAGCCGTTGGAGAGGATCGCGAAGGGATCCTTGTCGGTGAATGACGAGCAACTGCCAGAAGATGGACAGCGATGGGAAATCAACAGGACGTTCAGCCGGCGAGCCACGAACCAGATTTCAACAGCAAACAGATGACGAAGCGAGGTGGTCTGTCGAACGTAGCAAGGCTGGCAAACTGCAAAGTCCAAAGGTACGGGCAAAGGTCGGTAACCAGAAGAGCCAAAAGATGAAGATCCTCAGAAGGGGATCCCACAGCAGAAGATTCTGAAGAGCTGAACAAACGTCTCTTCACCAAAGGCAAAGGAGCAGGTCTGAATGGGAGGTGTAAGCGAGCTAGGCGAGGGTAAACCTCCGCAGGGAAGGGTTGACCAGCAAGCTAGTCATCAGCAGACCTTTGAAAAGGAGTCTCTATGGGTGGTCTCTCACGAACGAGAGGTGATCACCCACAAGACAAGCCTTGGACTTTCCTCCTCCTTTGAAGTTTGGTCGGTGGGGGGGAGGAGCACAGTCCTCTGCAGCGGCAGGAGCAGAGAAAGAGGCAGGAACGGCGTAGGCAGGCAGGGCACTAGACAACTCCTCAGGAACCACAAGATCCACGCTAAGAAGGGCCAAAGGGTCAACCTCCGAAGCAGAGAAGCAGACAAACGCTGCAACTCTGCACCCCGCTGAGAAAGCTGCACCAACACCTCCTTTGAACGTAGACCGGGCAATCCCAAGGATGGCCACAACTACAAAAAAGAGGAAAAAGACAAGGACTCTCCCAGGGTATGAGGCAACACCGTCTCTCGAGGACCGAAGTTGTCCAGGAGTTGAAGGGACTGCACTACTGCTCAACGGTTCCCCGAAGGAAATCGGTTGAGAAGAAGCTTCAGAGGAAGGTCGGGGGGAGGGTGTAAGAAAAATCTTTGGGTTTCTTCTGTTTCGAGGAACACCTCAAAGAAGAAGAATCCCTTTCAGACTTCTTATGTTGTTGCTCAAACCTTTCCCACTGGGAGGCAAGACCACTCCCGACACTCACTACACTTATTATCCACATCACACCGTTACCCCTACAAGCCAGACACAATCGGTGGGGATCGGTATACTCACAGCGGATATAGAGGTTACGCAGTAACAGCCCTCGAGACCAGGGCAGATACACAATCACTGGCAGGGAAGGCATACACGCACAAACTGGAAAGAAAAAGCAAAAAAATAATTAGTAATGGCTGTCCACATTGGTGAGGAGGAAGAGCGATAACCACCATTCACCATCCGAGCCAAAAACGATTGATTGATTGATTCAAGGTTTTCAGGCATCCTGACATCTAGCCAAAAACGAGTTACAATCACAAGTGTGTGAGTGAAAGGGATAGCTACTAACCCCAGGCCCAGTTAAAGCGGTATGAGTGGTTAACCTTTGCTAAAAATCTAATTGCTCATCTTTCAGTTGCGCCAAAAGTAATACCTCTATTAATAGCATTGGTTTGTATTCCAGTTACAGAACAAACATCCATCACCTGGCCTCCAAACCATGGCTCCTGGCCTGTAAAAGTGCTATCGGCGAGATCCCCCGAAGGGAATGACTTGCCCACCGTCAAGGTAGACCAAGCAGAGGGCTGAGGTGCTGAAGTCTCATTCTGAGGAAGGGAAACAGGTCGTGAAAGAGGTTCCCTCGGAACCTTAAACACTTGCTGAGTAGAAGAAACCATATCTTTCTCTGTTCTCACCAGAGAAAGCGATGTCCTACGCTTACGGGAAGGAGAATGAGGTCAAGGCGAACGGCGAGGAGGAGACTGACGTCGCTCCGGAGGGTGCCTAGAGGACCGTGAAGGAGAAGGCTTGCAAAGCCTCTCTTCACGTAAGTGAAACCGTTCCCTAGAATGGTAACGTTTTGGCGAATGTTGATGACGGTTGGTGACTGATTCTCAGGGTTGCTGTGCACCTGGACAGTAGTCATGCAAGGTCGCCTGCCGATGAACTGCCGCTGCGGACTGACGGTCAACTGTTGATCGTCAGGGCGATCGGCAAGCAGAGAAAGTCTGATGTCGTTTGCCTTCCAATTTCTTTGGAGACTGTTGAGATGTTGGCAAACAAAGAGTGGATTGTGACAGGCGAACAGTCGAAGGCCCCCAGTGGGCTGGCAAGCGGCTAGTTATCGGCGATCAGCAACCAGGAGATGAACAACAAATCCTAGGTGAGTGGCGAATCGCTGGAGAAGGTTGCGAATGGTGAACAGCTCCATGCTGACGAGTCGGCAAGAGACAAGCAACAGGGTGGCTGGCACCAGGTGGAGGAATACGAACTGCAGTTCGTTGACAACCAGATGGAGAGGAAAGATGGCCTGACGAAGAACATGAACGTCAAGAGGCTAGCCACCAACAAGACTGAGCAGAGTTCATTGACATGGGCGAAGGTCGGGAACCAGGAGGAGCGTAGCGTGACTGAAGAGTGGCATCAAACCGACGAGCTCTAGGCAATGGAAGATCCTCCGAAGGGGGTCATTCTGCCGCAGGAAGAGAGGCACAAGCTCGACTAGGTCAACGGCCGTGAGGGTGAGCTTTCGCAGGAGAGGGCAGATCAGCAAGCTAGTCACCAAAAGACCTCCAAAGAGGAGTCTATGGGCGGTCTCTCTCACGAACGAGAGGTGATCACCCCCAGGAGAGACTTGCCTTGGGCTTTGCTCCAACCCCAAAGAGAATTCGGTAAGGGGGAGAGGGCAGTTCTCGGCAGCGGCGGCAGGAACAGAAGATGAGGCAGGACCGAAGTCAGCAGGATGGGCCGCAGAAGACTCCTCAGGGACCAGAAGATCGACACTATGCGGGGCCATCGGCTCGACCTCGGAAGTGGCAGAACGCAGCAACTCTGCACCCCATTGGACCGGGCAATCCCAGGAACAGCCATAACTGCAAAATAGAAGAGAGTAACAAGGACTTACCTGATGAGGAGAGGCGGGGCCACTTTGCTAGGGGAAGCAACACCATCTCTCAAGGAGCGAGGTTGTCCAGGAATCAAGTGCCCTGCGCTACTATTCGACAGTTCCCCGGAAGAAACCAGTCGAGCAGTAACTTTGAAAGAAGGTTAGAGGGCGGAAGAAGCTTTGGGTTTCTTGTGCTTCAAGGAAGACCCCAGAGAATAATCCCTTTTTCCCTTCTTCCATCGTCGCCCAAACCTTTCCCAATGGAAGACAGACCACTCCCAACATTCATTCCAAGTGTTACCTGCATCACAACGTTGACCTCTGCATGAAGGACACAACCGATGAGGATCGGTATTGATGGAGGACATAAGTGTCCCGCAGGAATGGCCCTCTGGACCAGGGCAGGTACGCATTGTTGACAAGAAGGTAAATACACACAAACTGTAAAAGGAAAAGTAAAAAAAGTTAGTAATAATGGCTGTCCAGAAATTTGGTGGAGGAAAAGTGGTAACAACCGTCCTCCATCCAAGTCAAAAGCATAAGTGAATTACAGTCACAGGTGAGTGAGGAGGAGGGGTAGCTATTACCCCCCCCCCCCTTCTAGCAGGTAGGTGGCTAACATTAGCTAAAATTTTAATGGCTTGTCTTTCAGCTTTGTCAAAAGTAATATCCCTATAAATAGCTTCAGGTTTGTATTCCATTTATGGAGCAATTGTATTTTTCCTAACTATATACACCTGGAGCTCTTTATGATGGAAATATATTTCAGCAATAGCTGAAACTAGCCGTTAAGATTTTACGTGAGATATAACTATCCTCCTCTAGTTAGAAGAGGGGGAGCACAGGGTAGACCAACCAAAGCGCTCACATCCGCACTAATAACTGATCGTCACTTTGCAATTGCAGCAGGACTTCCTAGGGAAAGGTGATGGCAGGACCAGTATTATGTAAACAGCTTCAGGATTGTATTGTTAGGAAAAAATAAAAATTATTTCCAGATTTATAAATTGTTTCAACACTATATAAAAACCCTTATACTCTTTACAATGGAGACTCACCCTTAGTTGGGCCAAAGTCCAAAACCTAACTGGCTGGTAACTGACCTGGGGTGCTACTCTGTGCTTTGTGGAAGCTGTTTAGAGGCACCCTGTCCCCTTGTTAACCCTGGGAGTTAACGGCCAGGCCAATCTGTGCTAGAATGTAAGAATTTAACACTGTGACAACCAGGTATGCATAAATTTGGAGCTAAATCCATACTTGATCCTAGACATTGCCAGACTCTACCTCTCATGGAGGTCACAAACATAACAAGTATATAAACATAAACCAGGTTAAGCTGTGGTCACATTTCTGCGGTAGGCCTTGGCAATCAGAGGAGATATGGAAAAATGGCAAAAATTTGAATACGGCATGTGCTTTCAGGCGTTATTCCAGCACATATTTCTCGAAACCAAGGACACCATGGCATACGCAACTTATAATGTAGAGTAGGCAACCAGGGGAGATGCACACCATAGGCACAGAGCAATAAGGGAGATACATCGCCATGTGATACACTGCTGTATATGGGATAGAATCGCACTGAGCAAGTTGCGACATCTCAATTGATCGGGCATACTGCGGGAGTGATCTGTGTGCACGATATACATGTGATATGGATGACGGCAGGCGTGATCCATGGGACTTGCGTATATAAAAAGGCACAGCCACTGGGAAACCAGTCTCTACAGGTAACCCACAGTGAACATAGCCACAGAACCCACAGTGTACTGAACATGGATTTACTACAGCTCCTCAATAAAGACATCTTTGATGACCCTGAACTATGCAGGACATTCCTGTTCAACAACAACCTTGGCTTTGTGACTTCAGTGGCAGCCATAACACAACTGAAGGAAAGAAGGCGGATTAAAAATAGGAGCATGTGGGTACGACCATACCTACGTTGGCGGAGACCCATGGCCACTTAGAAAACCTGATGCTGGAAGTTGAAATGGAAGACCCGGTTTTATTCAAAAACTTAACCAGGCTGGATGCACCCGTGTTTCACGATATTGTGGAGAAAGTCATGCCCTACCCTCAAACCCTACCCTCAAAAGAAGTTGACATTCCTCAGGAAACCCCCGGAACCTGCCCTGAAAGTGGCAGTGACCCTCAGATTCCTGGCCACGGGGGACACCTACAAAGTCTGGGATATGACTTCAAGGTGGCCCGCTATATATTATAGTGTTTTGTGCAACACATCTGCAAAGCTATAGTAGCAGCCGACAGTGACAGGGTCCTCAAAATGCCGGATACTGCAGAGGAATGGAGGAATGTGGCCACGGCATTCCAGGAGAAATGGAACTTTCCCAACACAAGAGGGTCCATCGATGGGATACATGATGATCAGGAACTATTTTAATTACAAGAAATACTACTCGATAGTGATGCTTACTGTAGTGCATGCCGACTACAAGTTCCTGTATATGGAGGTGGGGGCTGTAGGGTCAGTCTGATAGGGGCGTGTTCACCCAGTCAAAGCTGGTTGACATGCTGAACAACAAAGCCAACCTGCCTCCTCCAGAACCTCTACCAGGTGACTCCAGCAATACTCCTGTTCCTTATTTCCTGTTGGGTGATAATGCTTTCGCGCTCAAGCCCTACATGATGACGCCGTATCCAATACGAAACCTCACACATGACAAGAGGATCTACAACTACAGAGTCAGCAGGGCACGAAGAGTTGTAGAAAATGTTTTAAGCATTATGGCAAATAGGTAAGGTTCTATGTTGTACATTCATATTAAATGGATATAATTATTAATGCATAATCTGCCTTTCAAGCATCTATCAATACCCAGTTGTGACTACCCTTATACCAATGCACTTAAAATAGTTTTAAATTATATAGTTAAAATATATTTCGTGTTACTGGTATGTTAATTGTGTTTTATTTTTCTTCTCATCCCATATGCAAATTTGGCATCCGGCATACTAGCATGCAGCTACAACACGACAGGGTGGAGGCTGTCATCATGACCTGCTGTGTTCTTCACAATATGTTGAGGGAGGTGGGCAGCTGTAACACTAAGGGAGACCAGGAGGACCCCAACACACACGACCTAGTACCTGGTTCTTGGAGGGATGATAATATCCCTGAACTCCATGTGAGGCGTGGCCACAGGACAACAATCGGTGCCAAGGAGCTACATGAGTGTTTAAAGGAGTACTGCTCAATCTATGGGAGTGTCTCATGACAGGAGGGTAGGATTTAAAAGTATGTTAAGCAGAGTACTTAAACAGCAAAAGACCAAAAGTTATTTCATTACATGTCACCAATTTCAATATCACTTTACATGTTTCTTAGTATTAAATATCTATTGACACACCCTTAGGACGTGACCAGCACCTCCTTAAGCACTTCACATTATCGAATTAATTGTTTATCACCTTATATTAACCCATAATATCAAGATACAAAAAAAAATCATATACTGTATATGGAAAGGAAACAGAGTAACGATTGTTTGGTTTGAAGTTTTATTACACATTAACAAAATTTTTTTGAGTATTATTACTACTACTACTGAGGCATGTTCCTAGGAACTCCCCCTAGGGGATGGCCACGACAGAGGTCTCTCCATCTACTAATATTCATACACTCTCTTTTTGCTTGCCTTTTATCAGCCATCGTCCTCTCCTTTCTTACTTCCTTCGGTTAGCGCTGGCAGCCAGAAAATCATAAAAATCCTTCAAAGATATGTCCGCAAAGTTGTCTGGTAGTGAAGAGAAACGGTTGGAAGGGCCAGGAGTGGAGTGGGAGGGTTGAGGTGTTGCAGGTGGCGGAGCCATGCGGTTCCTGTCCCGCATCTGTTCAATATCAAAATTTAGCCCCTGATACTTGTATACAAGGCTAGAGAGTTCAGCATTGATCTTGCCCGCAAATCTGCGGTCAACGCCTTTCAGGAGGTGCGCCAAGGGCTCCGACACCACCGTCCTCCAAAAGTCAAGGTCTTTATCCTTCACAGCCTCCATTTTCAGTTTCACCTGGGCCTCTAGGAACTGGGACATCACTTTCTGATGCTGGTCAAAGACCTGCAGGGGCACAAAAATAGCATTTAAATATAATTTATTATAGTAATCATACGTAATTATATGCTAGTTAGGTTGTTAGGTTAGTGGATTCGAGAGTTTATTCATTTACTATCATGTCAATTTTGTGAGAATAAAGAAGGGAATTGTTATTTTCTTATTATTAATTAGGTCTTATTATCAATATCAGCATTATTAGATCATTATCTTCATGAAGTTTGATTATTGTGTTTATACCCTGTGTAATAACTAATATTTTCTTACCTTGTCCAGAATCAGGTTCTCGATGTGGATGGGAGAGGTCCCGGAGGAAGAGGTGGCGGTTGGAGAAGTAATTCGCCTGCCGATCTCAACCACGTCACGAGTGGGAGAAGGCATGGGAGGCAGAGAAGCTGTGGCAGCACTCTGAAATCACATCCGACAAATTCATAAAATCCTTCCCGTAGGTTTCACATTTTGTGAACATTTATCATACTTTGTTCGACGCACCATGATTACTGTATGTATGGGTTCTAAAAAAAAGCACTATAACATGTTGTATGTGTTTTCATATTCAATACCTATATAATCTTAATATAGTTAGTGTTGTAATGAACTATGTGCAGTCAAAGGAGCAAGTAATAATGATAGCTAGCCATTACAATAACCAAAAGCTGACATACAAAATGACTCTACATACTTCCTTTGGGCCTTGGGTCTTGGGCTGTTGTGACCGTTGAATATGTCTCCCTATGAAAGAAAACAGCTTCAGGATCCATTTGTCCCTCTCTGACTGGACCCGGATGTCGTTGCCATCACCACTCTTTGACTTTGTCAGCTTGCCGTATCTAGTCCTCATACTCCGGATCCACCTTTCCAGTTCTTGGGGCAGGACAGGTGGCACCATGCTGTCCCCCTTCTCTTTCTTCACCCTGTCCTTCCTCGGCTTGTTCCTATACTCGGGGTCTCCCTTGTCGTACAGGAAGGTATGAGCCTCAAGCCATACTGCCAGGTCTTTCTCCTGCTCGGTGGTAAATAAAACGGGCCTTCGGCGCCTCCTAGTCCCCAATATTGGCTGCCCTTCTTCTACAGACTTCACCGACTCGTCTGTGTCCGACGTCTCATCCTCGATGTACATCTCCTGCTGGAGTACATAGTCACTAGGAACCTAGAAAATGGGATTGGGTTATTAGAAAAACAATTTAAAATATTATATGCTATTTAAAGTATAAATTTATATATGTATACATATATATATCTATAATCATACCTCTCGACATGAAAGAATCTGCTCACGAAATTTTCATGCTGCGAAACGAGATGCAAAGAATTTTAAGACTCATACCATGAAAAAAGTTCGCGTGACGAAACGAGGTACGGTACGAGAGCCCGACCGTCTTCTAGACTGATTTCAAAATTCACGCGCCGCTATCCCCTAAACTCACCACCATCCTCCCCTTGCTCCCACTGGTTATCTCCCTCCTCAGATGCTATTTACCGCCATAAGGTCCTGCTCTTCTATTGGTCAGCATCTTCAGTACTGTATTCCATCATGCATATACGCATTGGTGTCTCGCTCATTTCATTTTGGCAGCAGTATCGTACGCATTGACTTTGTGTTTGTGATCTCACTTTTGTGACTATTGTACTGTATCATGTTGTGATTTCAAATTAATTTATTAGCTATGGGTTCCAAGAATGTTGCTGATATGCAGGGAAAGAAGAGGATGATGCTTTCTATGGAGATGAAGATGGAAATAATCAAGTAATACGAGGCTGGGATATGGTTACAGTAAATATAATCATGAAGGAATATGGTCAAAATCCGTCTATGATAGTAACAATCCTGAAACAGAAGGAAGCCATCAAAGCAGCAGCACCTTCTAAGGGCGTGACTGTTTTTTCCAGCAAGAGGAGTCGGGTCCATGATGAGATGGAGAGACTGCTGCTTGTTTGGATTAAGGACAAGGAAATCGCTGGAGACACCAAAACTATAACCTTCCAGAAGGCAAGCCCCATTTTCAGTGATGTGCGTGCCCAGGCCGAAGACGACGCAGGAGAAGGGACATCGAAGCAGGCACCCCGAGTTCAAGGCTTTTCGGGGGAGAAGCTTCCGGTGATTTGGAGGTCTAATGCCAAAGCCTCCTGAGTAACAAGATCCTTGTTCACCCAGGGGGTAAACCTTTGTTTCAGCCAGACTGTGAAAAAATATTTGAAAGAGAATTGCCTCCCCCTGAAATGCCTGCTAGTGCTGGACAATGCCCATGCTCACCCTCCTGGCCTCGAAG
>NC_090740.1:128380218-128390218 GCF_036898095.1 Palaemon carinicauda | reverse complement strand
CTGTTGCAAGGCAAACGAGAAAAGCAGTCTTGAGGGTAAGATCCTTGAAGGAAGCTGACTGGAGAGGTTCGAACCTAGATGTCATAAGGAACCTTAAGACTACGTCTAGATTCCAGCCTGGAGTGGAAAGACGACGTTCTTTAGACGTCTCAAAAGACTTGAGAATGTCTTGAAGGTCCTTGTTGGAAGACAGGTCCAAACCCCTGTGGCGGAGAACTGAGGCCAACATGCTCCTATATCCTTTAATCGTAGGTGTTGAAAGGGATCTCTCATTCCTAAGATGAAGAAGGAAGTCAGCTATTTGGATCACAGAGGTATTGGTAGAGGATATTGAATTGGCTCTACACCAGCTTCGGAAGACCTCCCACTTAGACTGGTAGACTCTACGAGTGGAAATTCTTCTAGCTCTGGCAATCGCACTGGCTGCCTCCTTCGAAAAGCCTCTAGCTCTAGCGAATCTTTCGACAGTCTGAAGGCAGTCAGTCGAAGAGCGTGGAGGTTTGGGTGCAACCTGTCTACGTGTGGTTGACGTAGAAGGTCCACTCTTAGAGGTAGAGTCCTGGGGAAGTCGACTAGCCATTGAAGTACCTCTGTGTACCATTCTCTTGCAGGCCAAAGGGGAGCAACCAGCGTCAGCCGTGTCCCTTCGTGCGAGACGAATTTCTGCAGAACTTTGTTTATTATCTTGAACGGAGGGAATGCGTACAGGTCGAGATGGGACCAGTTCAGAAGAAAAGCATCCACATGAACCGCTGCAGGGTCTGGAACAGGGGAACAATAAAGCGGAAGTCTCTTGGTGATGGAGGTGGCAAACAGATCTATGGTAGGTTGACCCCACAAGGTCCAAAGTCTGTTGCACACACTCTTGTGGAGGGTCCATTCCGTGGGAATGACCTGATTCCTTCTGCTGAGGCGATCCGCTGAAACATTCATATCGCCCTGGATGAACCTCGTGACCAGTGTGAGGTTTAGACCTCTTGACCAAATGAGGAGGTCCCTTGCGATCTCGTAAAGGCTCCTCGAATGGGTCCCTCCTTGCTTGGAGATGTAAGCCAAGGCTGTGGTGTTGTCTGAATTCACCTCCACCACTTTGCCTAGCAGGAGGGACTTGAAGTTCAACAGGGCAAGATGAACTGCTAACAGTTCCTTGCAGTTGATGTGGAGTAATCCTTGTTCCTTGTTCCATACTCCTGAGCATTCCCGTCCGTCCAAGGTTGCACCCCAGCCCGAGTCCGATGCATCCGAGAAGAGATGAAGATGGGGGGTCTGGATGGCCAATGATAGACCTTCCTTGAGAAGGAGATTGTGCTTCCACCACAGGAGAGTGGTCTTCATCTCTTGGTTGATAGGGATAGAGACTGCTTCTAGAGTCGAGCCCTTGTCCCAATGAGCCGCAAGATGGAATTGAAGAGGGCGGAGGTGCAGTCTCCCTAGCTCGACAAACAGGGCCAGTGATGAGAGGGTCCCTGTGAGACTCATCCACTGTCTCACTGAGCAATTGCTCCTCTTCAGCATGCTCATGATGCACTCTAGGGCTTGGTTTATCCTGGGGGCCGATGGAAAAGCCCGAAAATCCCGACTCTGAATCTCCATTCCCAGGTACACAATGGATTGGGAGGGAATGAGTTGAGATTTCTCTATATTGACTAATAGACCTAGGTCTCTGATTAAGTCTAAAGTCCAACTGAGGTTCTCCAGACAACGACGACTCGTGGAGGCTCTCAACAGCCGGTCGTCTAGGTAGAGGGAGGCTCTGATGTTCGATAAGTGCAGGAATTTCGCTACATTCCTCATCAGATGAGTAAAGACCATAGGAGCTGTGCTTAGGCCAAAACACAGGGCTTGGAACTGATAGACAACCTTTCCGAAAACGAATCTCAGGAAAGGTTGGGAGTCTGGATGAATGGGAACGTGAAAGTATGCATCTTTCAAGTCCAACGAGACCATCCAGTCCTCCTGTCTGACCGCTGCTAAGACCGACTTGGTCGTCTCCATTGTCAACGTCTGCTTGGTGACATACTCGTTGAGAGAGCTGACGTCCAGCACCGGTCTCCAACCTCCTGTCTTCTTGGCCACAAGAAAGAGACGGTTGTAGAAGCCCGGGGATTGATGGTCCCGGACTATAACCACTGCCTTCTTCTGCACAAGTAGCGACACCTCCTGTTGCAATGCTAGCCTCTTGTCCTCTTCTTTGTAGTTGGGAGAGAGGTTGATGGGCGATGTGGTCAGAGGCGGTTTGAGGCAGAATGGAATCCTGTAACCGTACCTCAGCCAACTGACAGACTGTGCGTCTGCACCTCTCTTCTCCCAGGCTCGCCAGAAGATCTTGAGTCTGGCTCCTACTGTTGTCTGGAGAATCTGAGAGTCAGTTCTTTCCCTTAGATGTCCTGGGTCCTTTCCTAGACTTGCTCCTGTGAGAGTCTGGACGGGAGCTTCCTCGGCTGGGGGCTCTACCACGAAAGGGCGGTATGAACCTCGTAGCCGGGGTATCAGCCACTGGGGAGCGATAAGTCTTGGGGACAGAGGTGGTAACCTTAGACTTACGAGCCGATGAGGCTACAAGATCGTGCGTGTCCTTCTGTATCAGGGCAGCCGACAAGTCCTTAACTAGCTCCTCGGGAAAGAGGAACTTTGAGAGTGGAGCAAAAAGGAGTTGTGACCGTTGGCACGGTGTAATGCTGGCGGAGAGGAAGGTACACAGTTGTTCCCTTTTCTTCAACACCCCTGATACAAATAACGACGCTAGCTCACCCGATCCATCTCTGATGGCCTTATCCATGCAGGACATAATTAGCATGGCAGAATCTTTGTCCGCAGGAGAGGTTTTCTTGCTGAGGGCTCCCAGGCACCAGTCGAGAAAGTTAAACATTTCAAAAGCTCTGAACAACCCTTTCAGAAGATGATCCAGGTCTGAGAAGGTCCAACAAACCTTCGAGCGTCTCATCGCAGTCCTCCGAGGCGAGTCCACCAGACTTGAGAAGTCAGCCTGGGCAGAGGCAGGTACTCCCAAGCCTGGTGCTTCCCCTGTGGCATACCAAACGCAACCTTTCGAAGCGAGCTTCGTTGGAGGGAACATGAAGGAAGTCTTGCCAAGGTGTTGTTTAGACTGAAGCCACTCCCCTAAGATCCTTAAAGCCCTCTTGGAGGATCTAGCTAGGACAAGCTTAGTATAGTTGGACTTAGCTTGTTGTACGCCCAGCGAAAACTCAGATGGAGGAGAGCGGGGAATAGCAGAGACGAAGTGGTCTGGGTAAATCTCCCTGAGTAGAGCCAAGACCTTTCGAAAATCAATAGACAATGGAGAAAGCTTAGACTCTTCCACGTCTGATGAGGGATCAAGGTGTGCCTCCTCATCATCCGACACTTCATCAGCAGAGGGTAGCGAAGCGATCGGACCAGAATGCTGAACCGCAGAGTCAGAACGGGTAGGAACAATAACAGAGGTTTCCTCATCCTGAGGGAAAACCTGAGGCTCAGACTGCATAGGCTGAACAACAGACGAAGCAGAAGGCAGGCGCATGGGTGAAGGAGGTTGACTCCTAGCAAGAGTTGAACCCAAGGATTGCACAAGCTGAGCGGAGGACGGAGGCGGAGTAGTCCGTTCCTGTTCCTGTGAGATGAGTGGAGCATGAAGAGGTTGAGGCTGCGCAGAACAAGGTAAAGTTCTCGCAAGCTGAGGCTCCTGAGGCGTAAGTCCAGGGTGTAGAGGAGCTTGCCTAGAGGAGGGTTGAGCTCGCTGCAGCGATGGTTGAGCAGACAGACTCACGGAGGGGAGAGGTTGTTGTACCCCAACCGAGAGTTGCACCACTGGTGGAGCAGCAAGGGGAGGCGGAGGAAGAGTGGAATAACTCTCCTGATCCCAAAGCAAGGGTTGCCTTAAAGAAGGCTGAGGCTGAACAACACTGGGAACAGCGAACTCCGAAAGTGGCTCAACATCGTACGCCTGGCAGATGGTGCTGCGACCAGGCGGAGCAGGTGCAGGCTGGGCGAGCACAGGCGGAGCGAGAACAGGTAGAGGGAGTGTAGGCGGAGGAGGAGGTGTAACACTCTCAGCCCGACACTCACGCATCAAGTCCGAAAGCTGAGCTTGCATGGACTGAAGCAGGGTCCACTTGGGGTCGGCAGAAACGATAACAGACTGAGGTAAAGTCACAGTCGGGCTCTGTTTAGCCAGAACCTTACTCCTCTTGGGCGGAGTACAGTCGACCGATGACTGAGGCGAGTCAGAGCTGAGCCAATGACTGCAACCTGGCTGAGCACTCGCTGACTGAACTCTACGTTTAAGCGGTCTCGAGACCTGAGACCAACGTTTCTTCCCTGCATGTTGATCAGCGGACGAGAAGACGGGCTCAATCGTCTGCAGGTGGGAGTGACGGTCTAAGGAAGACACGCCCGCAACCACCGAGGATAATTCTGTGCGCCTAACAAGGCCTGTCGAACCCTTAAGCCCTTCGACATTGCTTCTCCCCTGGGCATGGGAGCTTGCAAGAGGTCCCGGACTGGGAGGACGACTGGCTCGCACAGAAAAATCCTCACGCACCACACTGGCACCACTAGCACTTGGCACTGCACCGACACTAGCACTCGTCACAGCACTGGCACTATTTCCACCCACTGCACTCTTGACCTTCAGTTCTTTAACCTCGGCCATCAGAGACTTATGGTCACTTACCACTGATTCTACTTTATCTCCTAAAGCCTGAATAGCACGCAAAACAATTGACATATCAGGCGGAGGGCACACAGTAGGTTCGGGGGTAGCCACTACAGGGGTAGGAAAAGGTAGGGGATCATGAGGTGAGGAAAACATAGAAGAGTGAGAAGAACTTCTCCTAACTCTACCTCTCTCTAACTTAGATGAATATTTTAAAAGACGGACAAATTCCAATTCCGAAAGTCCGGTGCACTCCTCACATCGATTTTCTAATAGACAGGGCCTGTCCCTACAGTCAGAACAAGCGGTGTGAGGACCCACCGAGGCCTTCGGAATACGCCTATTGCAAGACCTACATCGTCTATGGGAGGGGGCTTGCGAAACGTCAGACATCTTGTTTCAAAGAGTTAGCCAAAGGGTGATCCAAAAACAAGCAAAAATTCATTAACCGTTAACCAGTATTATATAAAAGCTATCTAGCTAATATAAAAAGGATTCCAGTAAAGCGACAGCCGTTAATCTAAGAGAATACTTCACCAAATATCCATGAATAAACTCGAAGACCATAAGCGTATCCCAGAACGTCTAGCCGGAAGCACGACAGAGGAATAATTGAGGAGGTGTCAACAACAAATGATTGAGTACCTGGCCACAGGTGGCGCTGGTAAGTACACCCCCTTCTAGTATTGTGATAGCTGGCGTATCCCTCCATAGAGTTCTGTCGGGCAACGGAGTTGACAGCTACATGATTATCGGGTAAGTTTAATATTGAAAAATATATATATATATATATATATATATATATATATATATATATATATATATATATATATATATATATATATATATATATATATATACACATATATATATATATATATATATATATATATATATATATATATATATATATATATATATAATATATATACATATATACAGTAGGGTCCCGAATTATGCGAGAATTTGGTCGATGAAAGGCCTCGTGTAATTGGAAATTCGTATATTTCGAAACACATCATGGCGGCAAACAGCAACCTACCCGTCAATTTTTTTTTTCACTCCATTTCTAGCTTTCTAGCTATATATATACTGTATATACACTGTGTGTGTGTATGTATGTGTGTATATATTATATATATAATATATATATATATATATATATATATATATATATATATATATATATATATATATATATATATATATATACTGTAGCTTTTATCTTAACAATACTGTAAGAAATCCTTCTTATAGATTTTTTTATAAAATACTGTACAAAATTTCTTTTATGGATAAATAAAACAATAAAAAGTTGTTAAAGTTTTGATAATTTTCTATGACTGTAGTATTTACTACTGTACTATGCATAGCTTACTGTTTTCAGTATTTTCCGAATGATGTAGAATTATTTCCTATAGATACAAAAAACAAAAAAGGGTTTTCAAGGTTTGATACAGTACGTATGTAGCAATAGTTAAAAATTATAGTATAGTACTTTATATCCATGATGACACTCCCACACGTAAACACGGCCAGTAGGCGCAAGTGTGCACTAGGCTGCTGTACGATAATCACGCTTTTTTTGCCCTGAGCGGTCATTTCACTAATGATAATTTTTCAAAGTTAATATAATTTCTTTATGCTTATAATTCGTAATTATAGTTAAAAGTAGGGATATTAATTAAATGGTTGAGTAAAAAAACAATTAATACTATTATTTAATTTCAAATGGCTACATAATACTGAATATTCTAATGGGTTCTTTTTATCTTCAATCGTAAATCTTACGCCTGGATAAGCAACAAAAGGAAAGGGATAGGTCTCTCTCTCTCTCTCTCTCTCTCTCTCTCTCTCTCTCTCTCTCTCTCTCTCTCTCTCTCTCTCTCTCTCTCTCTCTCTCTTCATATCGTTTCCTGTATAGTTTTCAAATATGTTCGTCATACATTTGTACATTATTTATCCACTTTATTCTCTCTCTCTCTCTCTCTCTCTCTCTCTCTCTCTCTCTCTCTCTCTCTCTCTCTCTCTCGGCGTTTCCTTTCCCTTTATAGTTTTGTGAAATTTCGTTGTCCAGTCATTCGGTAATGAGAAGTCATTTTCGCTTTCGGCATCGAAAGAAAACTTTGTTTCTTCAATATACTCATCACTGGAGGATTCAGAACTAGTGCTCTCATTATCAAACAGGTTATCATTATCAAATTCCACAACAAGAATATCATTTATTTCATCTAAAGAAATAACCTTCCTCTTTAGACCTTTCATTACAAAAGGAACAACAAATAACCACTTATGCATGAACGCCCGAGCGCACTGATAGGAAACCACAGTTTTGTAACATCAAGCTACCTTCAGAAAAATAGTTGCCAGACATCATTTTAGTTTCTATTCACAGTCCCCATATGCTGAGAGTGTTGCCAAGTGGTGATCCTATACTTACTATACGAGTAAAGTAACATCACGAGACTGACGGCTTGTAAAAGGCAATTAAAGTCATGAACGGAATATACAGTTGAAGGCGGTACCGAGTAGATCGTGGTGAACGGTTTATCACGTGGGCGACGCTTAACAGGTTAATAAAACATTTTATATAGTTCGGTATTTTCTCTATCCATCCTCTCCCAGAAAACCTTCAAATGTGAATTATCGGAATGTGTGCAGATCTTGGCAGTGCGATAACTAGTTAGCGACTGAGAATAAAAAAAATAAAAAACCCGATTGACGATGCTGATGAAGAGGATATCGAATACCGATTTTTCCCTAATTGATTTTTTCTACGTTCTGTCTAATCCAATGTACAGTACATTCTTATGTAAAGGGCGAACCCCAACATTTCTTGATGCTGCTACACTTTAATTATAGATATTTTACCACCTATTTATAATCTTTATTTATAATAACATCTTTAGTAAAAGCTCTTCAATATCACTTTCAGGAGTAAATGCGTTTATGATCGACGATGAAACGTAAAAAAAACGTTTTCCTTTTAAGAAGGCGTTTTTTTAGGAAAAAAAAAAAACACGAAACAAAATTGCTCATATTTCATATATTTTGATTTTCTAAGGATAAATAAAAACAACATTAATTATAACATTATTATTACATAGTACCTGGTAAGATATCTTTTGCCGCAAAAGTTAACCTATAGACAGATGTTAAAATTGGTTAGCGAGTTCGTTATGATCGGCGATGGAACGTACCAAACAAAGTAATGGGTTTGGTTGTGGTGACATGTTTGGCAGTAGCATGATATAAAATAGTCTTTATTTTGATGGTTTTTAATTTAAAGTTTAATGAATAAGGATTTTTCACCATAATCACAACGTAAGTATAGAAATTAATTAGTACAAATATGGAATATTATACATATAGGTGTTGGACAGTTAGGCTAGGCCTAGCGACAAGTTCACACAACAGATGGGCAAACCTTAACATTTTTCATCCAAAACTAGTCTTTAAATGTTTGAACAGAAATCTTTCTCTCACATTCTCCCCCCCCCCCTTCTCAGACATCGGGGAACCATCACCCCCCCCCCAATACAATTAAGAAAACAATAGATTTCATACGCTTCGCGGTGCTTGACTCGCGGATTTAGAATGCTCCTCGCAGATAGAGGAAAATTAATTTTTAAAAACTATCGATCGCGTAATTGAGGAATCGTGTAATTAGAACACGTGTAATTCGGGACCCTACTGTATATATATATATATATATATAATATATATATATACACACATATATATATATATAGTCAGCGCGGATCGCTGTGTCCGGGCAGCATTCGCCGTGCATTCATTTTGGTCCCCCCCATATCTACACTAATACACAATATAAATCAATAAAAAATTAATTGAACACTCACCAATATCCCTGCTACTTGTCTATAGGGTAGCCTTTCCTCTTCTTGACCTCCAAAAGTCGTCGAGGAACACTATCGGCGAGGTTTTGGAGTATTTCAGCAGGTATTTCCGCCCACACCTTATGGAGCGCCGCCTCGAGAAGTGTCACGTTTGTCGTCACTTCTTTACGAAGGCGGGCTTTAACTATCGCCCAAAGGTTCTCAATGGGCGAAATATCAGGACTTTGACCTGGCCAATCAGGAATATAGTTCACTTCGCTATTTTCCAGCCACTTTTTCACTTTTTTAGCCGTATGGCAAGGGGCACCGTCTTGCTGAAAAATTTCAGCTCCTGTAGCCGCAAAACAATCCGCTAAATTGTCTTTTAAAATGTTCAAATAGCGGTCAGCATTAACCGTTATGCCTTTAGGCAAAACAACAAGGCTTGGGGCACTACCGTAGGCAAACGAACCCCAGACCATAAGCGATGCTGGGTGCTTAACTGTCTTGGCCGTGAGATTAGGCTTAAGAAGATCTGACCCCTTTCGCCGCCACACTTTTTTCCCGGTCGTCTCACTCACACAAAAGGTCGCTTCGTCACTCCACAAAACACTACGCCACTGCTCCAAGGTCCAATCCTTGTATGTCTTGGCAAAAGCAACCCTCCTCTGCCTTTGTTTCAAAGTTATAGCGGGCTTCTTTCGCGCGATCACTTTCTCGAAGTCGAGGCGCTTCGACAGGTTTTCCTGAATCGTACGAACACTGACGTCGCTCAACAATTTAGGGTTCTGTTCTTTAAGTTACTTAGCTGTTAATGTTGGATTTTCTTCTAGGGTTCGCTTTAATATATGTAAAGTATGATCGGGAATCTTCCGGGGAGGGGAACCAGCCTGGGAGTGAGAAGGGACCTCGGCGCTACCTCCTGCCTTGTACTTCGCCACCAAGCGCCTCACTGTCCTCTCGTTCACGCCAGTATTCCTGACGATTTCCTTCATTTGCTGACCTAAATTATGACAGGTTATCACTCTAACAATGTCATCGTGACTTGTACGGGGTCTAGACATCACCGGGGGGGGGGGGGGGTTGATACACAAAAATGCCACGCGAACTCACAAAAGAACGATTGCAACTCGGCCCTCTCAACCTGATACAACCTCACTCCACGACTACAGGAAACAGACTGGCTAGCTTCCACCTACGCAGATATGTAGATGCCAACTTGTATAAAAAGATGCCAATTAGTCAATTTGTCCCAGTCGATTTTTTTTCCCCGATAAACCCCATGCCTCCGATTTGCGCGGAACGCTGTGTCCGGCCCACTACCCGGACACAGCGATCCGCGCTGACTGTATATATATATATATATATATATATATATATATATATATATATATATATATATATATATATATATATATATATATATATATATATATATATATATATATATATACATATAAATATATACTTATATATATATATGTATATATATATATATATATATATA
>NC_090740.1:128320425-128379718 GCF_036898095.1 Palaemon carinicauda | reverse complement strand
ACGTCTAGCTGCCGCTCTCAAGAATTTGACCGTACAAATACAGTAACAAAGTATTGTTTATACCATTTCCTAACTTATTCAAACCCTCTATACAGTTAATATTGCATAACCACCAATGTGTTATAAAACTCTCTCTCTCTCTCTCTCTCTCTCTCTCTCTCTCTCTCTCTCTCTCTCTCTCTCTCTCTCTCTCTCTCTCTCCGTATTTTTATTTTTAATTCCCTGTTAAATGTTCACATTTCTTTGAACATTAGAAATTCTTTGTATCATGACTCGATGTTTCGATTATGGGAATATCAGTAACACATCAAAAGGAAATCACTTGATTTGCCAATCACCTTCCACAAGAATTATGACATCAGACTATTTTTCTTGAATTTGTGGTAAGTACAGTACAGTGAACCCTCGCTACTTCGCGGTTCGACAATCGCGGATTCACCACTTCGCGGGGTTTTTCCATAACCCATATATATATACATATCGCGGATTTTCCGGAAAATTCGAAAATACCGCGAAATCTGAAGACCCCCAAATACGATATTTTGTTACCTGTAATTCCATTAATACTGTAATTAGTAATATCTGCTCTTACTGATTGTTCATTGCATTACATATGATATATAATTCAGCACAGAAAGAAATAAAACACGAAAAGAGAATGTGATCATACGATAATTCAGTACGTAGTAAAATTAAATCGAACATGAAACGCAAATCAGATCAGGTCATACCATATTAGAATGGTGTGTACTGTAATGGATGTGCTTCTTTTCCATGAATCTTTTGTATGTATACGTACGTAGTACAGTACTGCATCCAATAATATTCTTTGTTGCAAAAATCACATTTCGAATAAGCGTACGAGAGAGAGAGAGAGAGAGAGAGAGAGAGAGAGAGAGAGAGAGAGAGAGAGAGAGAGAGAGGCGTAAAATAGCGTAAGTAAATTTTTATTATTATTGTTATTATTATTATTATTGTTGTTGTTGTTAATAAAATTATTATTGTTATTATTATTATCATTATTATTATTATTATTACTGTACAGTATTATTATCATTATTTATTATTATTACGGTATTGTACTTAATCTACGTACGTTCAGTATGCGCGGGGCATCTTCTATGAGTAACCAACGCATCATAGTACTGTAAGACGGGTTGTGATTGGTTCAAGCGCTGATAGATGACGAATCAGAACTCAAGTTTTGTTATCTAGCCTGTGATTGGTGTTTTGCCCGCATCTTCTACCCGCAGCATCAAAGTTCTCGCGGGGCTGGATCGTTCACTTTCTCTTTCCGCGTATCGCTGAGTAGACGTTCTTAAGTTTGTGAAGTTTAATCTGTGCTGTGTGCGACTGTTTCAAGTTGAACTTTTTGTTGAACTTTCTGTTAAATCCTACTGTACAATGCCTCCCAAGCGTTCTGCTTCTAGTAAGGCTGGTAGTGAGCCTAAACGCCACCGAAGGATGATGACGATAGCTGAGAAGGTTACGCTTCTCGACATGTTAAAAGATGGTAGAAGTTACGCGGCCGCCGGCCGCCATTTTGGCATCAACGAATCCACCGTTCGCTATATCAAAAAGGACGAGGCGAACATTAGAAAGACGGCTGCAATCACCTTTAGCAGATCAGCGAAGCGAGTCGTTACAACGCGTAATAAAACGATCGTACGCATGGAAGGTGCTTTAGCTGTGTGGATTGCCGACTGCCGGAAGAAGAACATAGCCTTGGATACGAACACCATCCAAACAAAGGCTTTGAGTTTATATGAGAATTTTGCTGCAAAGGAACCTAAAGACGACGACGGCAACCATGCTGAAGATGATGATGATGCAGATGATCCTCAACCAGGGACATCCACTGATTCCCAGCCTCAGAAACGTTTTTCCGCAAGCAAAGGATGGTTCGCGAAGTTTCAGAAACGCTTCGCCCTGAAAAGCGTTTCCCTGCATGGGGAGTCTGCTTCCGCTGACACTGCCGCTGCTGAAACTTACGTGAACCAGACGTTCAAGAATATTATCGCCGAAGGTGGATACAAGCCGGAACAAGTCTTTAATATGGATGAGACTGGCTTGTTTTGGAAGAGAATGCCGTCGCGAACTTTCCTGTTCAAAGAGGAAGCCAAAGCCTCTGGCTTTAAGGCATTCAAGGATCGCGTTACCCTCGTGATGTGTGGCAATGCTGCTGGATTTTTGTTAAAGCCGGGGCTTATTTATAAGTCGAAAAATCCTCGCGCTTTGAAAAATAAAAATAAGAATCTCCTTCCCGTGTACTGGATGCATAATCCAAAAGCATGGATTACGAAGATGCTGACCTCCAACTGGTTCCACCAGTGTTTCATCCCGCAAGTCAGTCAATATCTCTTAGAGAAGGGCTTGCCATTCAAGATCCTTCTCCTTATGGATAACGCTGGTGGACACGCAACTGACCTGTCGCGTGAGGGCGTTCAGGTTGAGTTCCTGCCACCCAACACCATGTCATTAATTCAACCGATGGACCAGGGGGTTATCAGGGCGTTCAAGGCCCTCTACACGAAGAATACCTTGGCGGACCTCGTTGCGTGTGTGGATGCTGCCCAAGATGACGAGGATGAAGATTTCAACTTGAAGGTGTACTGGCGGCAGTACACCATAGCCACGTGCCTGCAGAATATTCAGAAGGCACTTCAAGAGATGAAACCTGCAACCGTGAATGCGAGCTGGAAGAAGCTGTGGCCTGATATTGTTTACGACGACAAGGGATTTACCCCGTCGGAAATCCAACACTCTGCAATACGGAAATCTGTGCAGTTGGCTGCCATAATTGGAGGTGACGGGTTTGGCGACATGACGACTGAAGACGTCGACGAGTTGTTGGACTGCCATTCCCAGCCCCTAACTGACGCAGACCTCGAAGACCTGACGAAATCGGCAAGTGAGGAAGAGAGTGATACCCAGGAAGAGACCCAAGAAAATGTCGAAGAAACGGGCTTAACATTAGAACGGCTTGCCAAGTTCTGCAACCATATCAAGGAGGCGAAAGAAATGTTACAAGAGTGGTACGAGGATATGGTTCGCTCGATGCAATTCTCCAACAAGGTCGATGACATCATGACTCCCTACAGGATGCTCTTGGATCGAAAAAAGAAGCAGCGGCAACAACTTCCGATCACAATGTTCTTCCAGCCTCGCAAAAAAGAGCCAGTTCCTCCTGCTAGTACGCCTTCGGAAGAAATTGAAGAAGTTTCCCAGGAAGAAGTTGAAGAGGTGTCCCAGGAAAAGACACCTCCGTCTGAAGAGACGTAAAATACTATCATTGACTGCACAGTAGAACACATCATCAGCTTCATCATCATCATTTCTACTGTGCAGCAAATTCATCGCCATCACCATTCAAGTTTTTCTTCAACTTCTTTCGTGGTGAGTACAGTAACAATCTTTATTTTTTACTTTAATATTCTTACTGCCTGTTTTATAGTTTAGTAATGTACGTACTGTATGCATTAAGTTAAAGGGAAGGTTTTAAAAGTCTACATGTTGTAACCTATCATATTTTTTTTGTTTAAAATTTACATTTACGTACGTAAAACAATCTCTCTCTCTCTCTCTCTCTCTCTCTCTCTCTCTCTCTCTCGTAAATTGTTTTCCTGCTTTGCTACGTACAAGTACTGTATAATTTATATTTGTAAGGTAACATATTTTGTAAATGCTTTTACTGTAAATACTGTATGTACTGTATCATTATTTATCACTATCATCATGCGCGTTAAATGCCTTGTTTGTTCTGAGCGTGGTTGTTTACTGAGCGTACACGCCGTCGTTTCAGGCGGCGTCATAAAGAAAAAGATTTCATTTGGAAGTCCTAAGAAAAATACGTAAACTAAAACATTGGTAATAAAAAAATCAACATACAGTACTGTATAATCAATATAATCGATGCAAAAACTAACCTATACATATATGTGTACACTAAATGAGTTTGTTTCTTCATTATGATCAGAGATGAACGTAAACAAAACATTGGTTGCCATTTTTTATCGTGCTTTTTAGGTGTTTAGGAAACACATGATATAAAATCGCCTTTAATATTTGTGCCTGTTTTAGTTTAGGGTGCTGTAGTACATGCATTAAGTGTTCTGTACATTAAAGGGTGGTTTGTTAACAGTACTACGTACAAGGGAAGGTTTTAAAAGTCCGAATATACATGTTAAATAAATAGGTAAATATGATGTCACTACTTCGCGGATTTTCACCTATCGCGCCCGCGTCTGGAACCTATCTACCGCGATAAACGAGGGTTCACTGTAGTACTATTCTAATAACTACTAATATAGACCACTAATCGCTACTCGGTGTTTTGATGATGGGAATACTGCAATAAGATTACTATGTAACACGATGAAAGGAAATCATTCGGTTTGCCAGCGCGCTTCCCCCAGAACTATGACGTCCCAAGACACGTGACATAAACTCGACAAAGAATGACTTGCAAAATATGTAAATCGCTTTTCTTTTACCTTGCAAGAAGTGAATAAAAATATTAACTTACCAAGCAAATGTATTTCATTTTCATAATGTAAAAGGTAATATTATTTCAAAGAAAATATTTGTCCTATTAGTTTACTTCATTTAGATAAATATCGATCTATTACCAGGTATTCAATAAAACAGCATAGAATAATATTTACGCTACTTAGTACTCATGGCAATCGATTCAGACCCATAAAATAGTTTGTATCGTTACTTGATATTTCCATAATGGGAATACTAATATTAATCGTTAGCCTATTGGAAGGAAATCACTGTATTGCCCGGTCGCTTTCCGCCAGTAATATGACGTCACCAGACATTGATATGAAATCGGAAGATATTAAAGCTGTTCTTAATATACTTTTTACTGAAAATAGATACTGTATATTATCAATAAAAGAAAATAATAATAATTTACCAAGATAAATCATTTATTTTTATACAAAAAAATAGATTACTTCCAAAGAAATATTTGTGCAATTATCGTACTATTTCCGATAGACTTGTGACATCATCATCATGAAAAAAATCGTCGTAAAGTCGAATCGTCGTAAGTCGCATAGGTCGTAAGTCGAGTACTACTTGTATATATAATATATACAGTATATACATAATATATATATATATATATATAAATATATATATATATATATAAAATATATATATATATATATATATATCAGTACAGTATTCCCTCAAATATCACGGTAGATAGGGACCGAGACCTCCCGTGATATTCCGTGATGTACGACAAAACCACTATTTATACCTTATCTAATTGTTTATACGCTGTTAAAAACCATCCCTGTAATGTTTATAACCCATCCTTTACTATATCAATAATAATAGAAAGATTGTAACACTTGTTAGGTTGTACAGTACACTATTACAGTTCAGTAATGTATATAAATACACCTGTAACACTAGAGAATTAAGCCAGTGAGTACATGCAACAAGTTAGTTACTGTGGCAATACATTTACAAAACATACATAAGTAAAAAATAATTGATTTCTAAAATGAAATTACAAATTAAACAAATAGAGAATTATCAAAATAAAATTTAAAAAAACAATTTAAGCAAGTGTAGAGAGAGAGAGAGAGAGAGAGAGAGAGAGAGAGAGAGAGAGAGAGAGAGAGAGAGAGAGAGAGAGAGACTTTAACAATACGTACATACGTATGAAAAAAAAATTAAAGAACTTTTACAATATGTACATATGTTTGAAAAAAATTAAAGTTTTTATCTGAAACAAAAATTACAAAATAGAGGCAAATAATTATTAAAATAAAAAAAATACATTTTTTGTGCTTACCATGGAAGAAGAAGACATCAACTTGGATGATGAAGGATTCTTAAAGTTGAATGATTGCCTAGGCTACGAAGACAACGACGACGACGATGAGGCGATGATGATGATGATTTGACTGCGCAATTGATATTATGACGATGACTGCTTTAATGGCTCTTCTGAAGTTGGAAGCACCGTATCCTCTGGCACCGCCTCCTGAACTTCGGCTGCAAGAACTTTTTTTTCGGCGCTCGAAGATGGCAATCGGTAACTGCTGTCGTTCTTTCTTCATTTTTTTCTAAAACGACCTTATACGGCTGCATACCACCATCCAGATTGTTGCAGAATTGCAGAGACCGTATCATATCACCGTCATATTCCCGTGAAAGTGCTTGCGCCTCTTTCAATAACCTGCAAATGGTCACGAGCCATTCTAAGGTTAGGCCAGGGTGAGGATCCTCTTTCTCTCCCTCTTCCGAATCGTCGTCTTCTTCGCTAGCTGACTTCGTTAGTTCTTCTAAGTCCTCTTCAGTTAGTTCTTGGGAGTGGCAGTCAAGCAGTTCGTCGACGTCGTCAGTAGTCATGTCGGCAAATCCTTCACCACCAGGGATTGCAGCCAACTTCACAGTCTTTTTTACCGCCGAATGCTGGATTTCGGCAGGCGTGAATCCTTCGTCATCGTAGATGATCTCAGGCCACAACTTCTTCCAGCTGGAGTTAATGGTGGAAGGCTTCATCTCTTCCAACGCCTTCTGGATATTTTCAAGGCACATAGCAATCGTGTATGTGCGCCAGTATGCCATCAGGTTAAAGTCTTCTTGTGCGTGTGCATCGTCCACTTTAGCAACCAGGTCTGCCAGGGCATTTCTCGTGTAGAGAGCCTTAAAGGCCCTAATAACTCCCTGGTCCATAAGTTGAATTAGGGATGTAGTGTTAGGTGGCAGAAACTCCACTTGGACCCCAGGGAACATCAAGTTTGTTGCGTGGCCACCAGCATTATCCATAAGCAGTATGGCTTTGAATGGAAGGTTTTTTTCCAGGAGGTAGACCTTCACCTGCGGGATAAAACATTGGTGGAACCAGTCACTTGTCAGCGCCTTCGTTATGCAGGCCTTAGGAATGCTCATCCAATGGACGGAAAGGCAATTCTTGTTCTTATGCTTCAGTGCCCTTGGGTTATGGGATTTGTAAATGAGTGCTGGCTTCAACATAAACCCTTGGGCATTGCCGCACATGATGAGGGTCACATGATCCTTACAGGCTTTACAGCCAGAGGCTCTGGCTTCCTCCTTGAAAAGGAACGTACGCGATGGCATCCGTTTCCAAAATAAGCCAGTTTCATCCATATTACAAACTTGCTCCGGAAAATATTCGCCTTCAGTTATATCTTGAAATGTATCACGTACGTATTCCTTGGAAGCCTCCTTATCTGCAGAAGCAGCCTCGCCAGGCATTGCTACGCTTTTGAATCCGTATCGTTTCTGGAATTTGGCAAACCACCCTTGGCTAGTGACAAACTATGCTTTTTTCTTTGTTGATTAGCTGGATGGGCCTGGTTGCGGATTGTCAGGGTCTTCTTCGTCTTCTTCCATTTCTTCATCGCCTTCTTGTGGTTCCTGTGGTTCCTTGGCAGCATACACTTCATAGTTTACGCGCCTTTGTCTGGATCCTGTTCGTATCCAACAGAATATATTTCTTTCTACAGTCGCTTATCCATATCCATAATGGCGTTTCCATCTTCACAATTGCCTTGTTCCTTTGAGTTACAACTCGCTTTTGTGTTTTGCTGAAGGTTATGGCAACACTTCTCCTAATCTTAACCTCCTCTTTCTTTATAGAACGAACTGTGGATTTGTTCACCGCGAAATGGAGACCGATGGCTGCATACGTTCTTCCTTCTTTAAGCATATCGAAAAGTTTAATTTTCTCGGGGATAGACATCATCTTACATTGCTTCTCAGGCTTGCTGTCAGCCTTGGAGGTAGCAGGACGTTTAGGAGCCATTACAAGGGATGTACACTCGAATAAAGTTCACAGAAATCACAATGAAATCACACACGGCACAGATAAAGTGAAGCACGCGATGCTGAATACCGGAACGAAATGGAGGAAGCAAGGCTGGGAGGAATCTAGTGATCGCATCCACTCTCCCTGAAGCGCCAATCACGTAACAGTTTACAAGTTGCAATGCTCTCATTGGCCACCTCGTTCTCCACGAACCAATAACAGATCTCCTTACAAGTTACGTCAGTCTCTCTCGCATAGATGCTATGCTACACTTCTTGATGCAGCTAGCAAACCGAGAAACCAAGAGTTTGGCGGCCGTGTTCCAGTAATTATTTTTTTAGAGTGTATTTTTTAAATATAAGTTATTATACTCAAATAATTTTTTTTTTACATATTATTACTGTTTTATTCTTCCTACAATATGAATATTTATAATAAAAAATTTTTGATATTTTAATTATTTTTTAATACTAAATTTTTTAATATTCGATTATCACAGTTTTTATGGATTTATGGTGGAAATCCGCGATATTAATATATTGAAAAACCTGTGAAGTAGTGAATCCGTGATAATCGAACCGTGAAGTAGCGAGGGGTTACTGTATGTATGTATGTATGTATGTATATGTATGTATATATATGTATATATATATGTATGTATGTATGTGTATATATATATATATATATATATACAGTGAACCCTCGCTACTTCGCGGTTCGACCATCGCGGATTCACCACTTTGCGGATTTTATCCATAACCCATATATATACAGTAACATATATACATATATATGTATGCATGTATTTATGTATATATGTATGTATGTATATATGTAGGTATGTATATGTGTATACATATAAATATATATATATATAATATATATATATCCAAAGTAGGAAGATGTGATGTAGTTCTAAGGGAATAGTATAGGAAATATGTCTGGGTAATAAGCAAAGCTCTACCTCCAGTTTGTTTCTTCATTATGATCAGAGATAAATGTAAACAAAACATTGGTTGCCATTTTTTAATGTGCTTTTTAGCGTGTTTAGGAAACGCATGATATAAAATTACCTTTAATATTTGTGCCTGTTTAAGTTTAGGGTACTGTAGTACATGCATTAAGTGTTCTGTACATTAAAGGGTAGTTTGTTAACAGTACTACGTACAAGGGAAGGTTTTAAAAGTCTGAATATACATGTTGAATAAATAGGTAAATATGGTGTCACTACTTCGCGGATTTTCACCTATCGCGGCCGCGTCTGGAACCTATCTACCGCGATAAACGAGGGTTCACTGTATATATATATATTATATATATGTATGTATGTATGTATGTATGTGTATATATATATATATATATATACATATATATATATATATATATATCTTCGGGCTGTCGTGACAAGGAAACCTCGGTTTCCCGTTGCGACGACCATTCGGAGTCTCCCAACCTTGGTTACATTGAGCCCTCGGGCTCTCGAACCTCTCGTCACGCTGAGCCTTCGGGCTATTGTGATAGGAAAACCTCGGTTTCTGTTTCACTGACCCTTCGGGCTCATGCTGAGCCCTCTGGCTCTAGTGCCTCTTGTCACGCTGAGTCTTTGGGTTCTTGTGAGAGCGAAACTTCAGTTTCTAGTTGCACTGATCCCTCTGGGTCTAGCAACACCTGTTACGCTGAGCCTGCAGGCTCTCGGGCCGGGCGCTACTCTGGACCTTTTGGTTCTCCTAGCAGGGAGTGCAAATACTTGGGGTTCGCATGGTCTCGCTGAACCCGTCACTTCTCGTGACCCTCGTCATGCTGAGGTCTACTCTCAAGACACAGTCATCGGATTCTCGTCACGTTGAGTCGTCGGGCTCTCGTGGCAAGGAAACTTCGGTTTCCCATTGCTTCGACCCTTAGGGGTTTTGCAAAACTTCAGTTTCTAGTTGCGCTGATCCCTCTGGGTCTAGCAACACCTGTTACGCTGAGCCTGCAGGCTCTCGGGCCGGGCGCTACTCTGGACCTCTTGGTTCTCCTAGCAGGGAGCGCAAATACTTGGGGTTCGCATGGTCTCGCTGAACCTGTCGGTTCTCGTGACCCTCGTCATGCTGAGGTCTACTCTCAAGACACAGTCATCGGAATCTCGTCACGTTGAGTCATCTGGATCTCGTGGCAAGGAAACTTCGGTTTCCTGTTGCTTTGACCCTTAGGGGTTTTGCAACCTTGCTTAGGCTGAGCCCTCGGGTTCTCGTACCTCTCGTCATGCTGAACCCTCAGGCTTTCATGACTGGGAAACCTCGGTTTCCTATTGCAATGACCCTTTGGGTTCTCACAACACTAAGCCTAGCCTGTGGGCTCTCATTCCAGGCCCTACGCTAGACTTTTGGGTTTCCGTAGCTGAGAATCCTCTCCTTGCCTCCCGGATCCTTTGGATTCGTACGGTCATGCTCTCAGGACAGAGAGTTTTCGGACTCTCGTCACACTGAACCCACAGGTTCTCGGAACTGCGGTTATGCAGAGTTGGTCGACTCACATAACAGAGAATCTTTGGATTCTTGTCGCAAGAACCCGGTTTAGGGTTCACACAACACATTGCCTGATGGATGCTTTCTCCCTATAGGCAACGATGACGGTGTTCCTTTGGGTTCTCGTCATCTCTGGTCGCGTGAACCCTGTGGGTCCCAGGACACGCTGCCTAAGGGTTTCGGGTTTCCTTCTCCCTACAGGTAACAATGAAATAGTTCCAGTGAGTTCTGGTTATGCTTCTGGCAGCGTGAACCACTATGAGTTCACACGATATGATTCCTAAGGATTCCATCAGGAATCGGCGACAGAGTTCCAGCACGTTCTCGTCATGACGATCGCGTGAAATAGATTCACGATCCCTTAGGGTTGTGAGACTCAAGGTCGTGTGAAATGGATTCACGATCCCTTAGGGTTGTGAGACTTAAGGTCACGCGAAATGGATTCACGATCCCTTAGGGTCGCACGTTATGGATTCAGAACCTCTAGGTTCTCATCGCACCAAATCTCTCGATTCCCGAGATCCGGAGTTTTCACAGAAAAGTCTATGGTTGACCTCCCTACAATGGATTGGTCTTCCAGTGTAATGTGACTTGTTAAGTCACTCAAACACTCCCAGCTGTCTACTATGTAACAGCTAGGCTGGTCTCGCCAGCACCGATCCTTTCATTTTCGAACGAACCACCATCATCTTGCCTCCACCCTCCCACTTCTAGTGGTTGGGTTACCAGGTGGCTCGTGATCATTTCTCGTTATCGAGAAACCCTCAACTGCTGGGACGGGAGCTAGCAGGAAAAATTATTTACATTCCAGTTCATTTCCCCTGGCAGGCCTTGCCCGAATTATACGACAATTTTCTTGCTAGCGAGAAAGCGTTCGATAGCAACCCCTTACGGAAAAGCGGTCAATGGCAATCTAATGTATGGTCATGTTGAAGCAAACCCCCACATATGAGAATTCACCCTTTTCGGGAGACTCATTCCTGAGAAGTTTTACATAACTTCAACAGGTGTTGTTTAAACTTCATAAAGGCAGTAAGCTTTCCCAGAGCATGCGCTCAATCCAAGACAAAACCGTTTGATTGAGTCAGCCGCATCCCGTCATTGTACCTTGGGTACAACGACATCATTTTACATGATAGGCTTCTGAGACTTTAAATTCTACCCTTACAGAGTTATTGTCTCAAGCATTTAGTCCCAAAGGAGCAGTGTTAGCAAAGGAGTGATTGTTTCTATAACTGTATATTTTGTTAGAGGGCATATGCGCTCTCATTCAAAAAAATACTACAGATACTCGACGATCAAAAATTCTTTGGCCAATAATGTTGCGATTCGTCGCACATACATTATTCCCGCAACCGGATTTGTTTCAAACATTTTCCCGGAGGCAGGGATTACGCATGCGCTGACACAGATGGGCAAGTACATATGCGTGCAAGCGATCTTTCTGCCAATACGGGATATATCATATATTGCAATTAAAACTCTGCTCTAATAAGTTGTATAGCTATATCCCTTACTGAGCCAGGTTATTCAGCACTTTAAACAGCTACTTTCTTATAACCAGATATACAGCATTTACGTTCTGCCTTCTTATCGGCATTTCCTTCCTTTCTTCCCAATTGGGAGTCTTCTCATAAACATATCTGTTCCCTAGTAGGGTACATTGTATACTTAAGCCAGTTTACCGATCGGAGACGGAGAAATAAGTACATTTTCGTCCTAACAAGGAGGAATCTCCTTTACGAACGTTTCCAACGTTCTCAAACCGAGTTCCAGACACGACTTCAAGTCGGGCTACCCCTGTATGCTTGTCCTGCTAACAGTTCTGTGTTACTACTCTGTAGATAGACTTACGCATATTACCCGTCCAACACTAGATTGAAGATACGTCTCAATCTCTTCTTTGGGAATGGTTGTATGCATTCCGTAATTACCGACCGGTCTCTTGTCCGAAAGGCGATCTCTATGGAGATTCGCTCTTATAACATAAGCTGTACTGGCTACCTGGTATACCGTTTTGTATCAGTCTTATTCGGCCAATCCCCACTAGATTGGTGGCAGTTGGAGGGAAGACAGGATCCTCCCCTTCATTGCAGGAACGTGCAAATAGTTGCACATCTTGACATCATCTCTGGACAAACCGCAGATGGTGGGTGGCAGACGAGAGCCTCCGCAAAGAGGCCAATCTTCTCATCTCCCCTCTGGAACTGATGCTCTCTTCGGATGCATCAAAAGAAGGGGGGTTTATATGCCGCACCATTCCATCTTCGTCCGTAGGCCCGAATCAGAAAGGTACCAGCATTTATCTCTCTTAAAGAACCATCTTGCAGTAGGAAGCCTCAGATGGACAGAGGACAGCTAGGTGGCCCCATCCGCTTGCCTCATTCCTGGTAACAGGAATGTGTTTGCATATAATCTAAGCAGAACCACTCAGATAGTGGGCTCTAAGTGTCTGAATCATCTTGTAGCCAACAGTCTTAACTTTCTGGGGTTCCCTGACTGTGGTCCTGCTCACAACGGATCTAAACTTTAGGCTCCCGCTCGACTGTTCCCCAGTCCCAGAACACCAGGCTCTCGAACAAGATGTATTTCAAGATCAGTGGGACAGCTTAGAGGTGTACGCTTTTTCCCCCGTTCGGTCTGGTGAGAAAGTTGTCAGCCAAGTCAGGATAAGCAAGAACTTATCAATAACTCCAATACCTTCGCTATGGCATCACGCAGAATGGTTCCCGGACCTTCTGCAGCTCCCGATGGAGTTTCGTGGGAACTTCCTCCACGACACAATCTCCTAAGCAGCCACATGCCAACACTTTTCAAGCCGTAGCTTTGCTTCGACTTAACGCTTGGAAACGGTCCTACACCTCCTCTCTCAGAAAGGTCTTTCGCAACGAGTTGTGGAAAAGATATCTAAACACCTCAGACACTTTTCAGCGTCAAGTCTTCCAGGCGAAGTGTTCCGTCCTTTGTGACTGATATCATGGAAGGGGGATCTCTCTCCTCGATGCCTTTACTCATACAATGTTTGAGATAACTTGTCCCCTGTTGAATCTCAACCTCCTCCTGGGAATGAGGTTCGGGTCCTTCAGTCCCTGAAGGCCCCTCTCTATGAACCTTTATGCCAGGCAACGGATTGCTTCCTTACATGGAAGATGGCTTTTCTACTCACTTGGGCTTCGACCAAGAGAGCTAGTGAGTTGTATGATTCATCTTCTGACGTCTCCTACTCTAAGAGACGGAGAGAACTAATTCTCAGCGGCGTCCCTCCTGAGTTAATTGCCAAGATTCAAAATCCTAGTGTGCTGTACCCTAGGTTCGACCCATTTCGGATAAAAAGCCTTCGTTCGGTAACCGAAGACCCAATTCAGCTGGGGTTTTGTCCAGTGAATCAGTGGTGTTACTTTCAGAGAACGACACCAGCTTTCCCTCGTGTGTTGGCACTGTTGACCAGCACGGGGAAGGTCAAGAGGAAGGTCACAAGGATTTTCTTTCCCTCCTGGATCGGAAGGCTATTGAGTTTGCTTTCAATCCAGACCCTCCCCTCCATCCTAGGACCCAGAGCTCTTATGTCAGTGGCGTTGCTACGTCCCTGGAATTCAAGAAACTACTCTGTGGTGCAGCTACTGTAAGCATGCGTGTGGAAGCGTCAATTGACCTTCATTGTCCACTACCTGCAAAGACGTAACCCACAGGAACATGGAGACCTTTCCCATTGGTCCTGTGGTGGTTGCACAACAAAAGGTCTAAACACCTCAGGCTCCTTGATGGACAAGTAGCAGAGGGTTTAGGGCTGAGGTTACCTGGCTTAGTATGAGGTGAATGAGTAAGAATGACTGGCTCCTTTCTTCCTGTCACCTTCTCCCCTCGGGGAAAACAGCTCCACAAGCCTCAGCATAGCTGACCTCACCTCGCTGTGGGTAAGATTCATTTACCTTGTGCCTCCTAAGTGTAGAAAAATACTTTGTTACGTCCTCAATAACTTGTTGAGGGAGGGTATTGGATAAGTCTTAAGCACAATAGGTTTTGTACTAGAATTCCTATGTTAAAGACAAGCTACACTGTTAGTTTCATGCACACACAAGCTTCTGCAGGCTGCTATCAGTGCATTACCTCATATCTACACTTGATTTTAGCGAGGGTAGGGTTCCTTCTACTATCGATCACAGATCGAAATAGAGGACCCCAGGTCATGACTAAGGCCAGTTGGTGAGGACTTCCTCCCTCCTGAGAGTAAGTCACCTCTACAAAATAGCGGAGAGTTTGTATTTGCGCTGGAACAAACAACAAATTTGGAAGTAATTTGTATTATTCCTAGCATACAACCCTGAAGCTATTTATACAAATTTGCCAGCCCACCTTGTCCCCCGAGAAGTCCTGCCACAAAGCAAAGTGGTTATTCAGCCGAGAAGTGTGAGTGAGCGGGGTAACCAGTCGACCCCGCTCCCCCCCGCTAACTAGCGGATGGGGTAATTATCCCTCCATAAAAATTATCATGCCTTGTCTTTCAGCTACGCCAAAAGTATACCCCTATAAATAGCTTCAGGTTTGTAAGCAAGGAAAAATACAAATTACTTCCAAATTTGTTATATCTATTCATAACATTTCATGTTTAAGAATATGTTTCATTCCTGTTATTTAGCCTTAATGTATGCAAAGGTCCAATTAACAACACAAGATTTGTTAGACATAAAAGGATGTACCAACCAATTCATATCAAATCGCAGCATTTTAGCATCATGTCAATTCATCTCAATTTTTCAGTATAAATTTCAATTCAATTCCAATCATTTTGAATTTTCTTTCAATTCCAATTCCTACATTTTTAGCATGAATTACAATTCATAATTGACCTCAACCCTAGATAATGGGTTGGAATAATCAGGTTTCTTTTCAAGTAATGTGTCATGTTACTCTTCAGGTTACCCTTTTTCAATCACTTACAATATTTTATAGACCAGTGGTTAGTGATATCGGTTAACAATTTGACAGGCAACTTTAGTTGGTACTGTATTGCGCTGTCAGTTTTTGGAGAAATTTATTCCAGATATTTATTGAGTTGTGGAACTGAAGAAAGCAGTTTTTTTTCTTCTGGAAGTTGGATATGTTAAGTACTATGTGGTAAATTCAGTAATGAAAATTTACTAAAAATAGGAAACGAAGCTTCATGTTTTAGCAAAGTTAAACAACAGCAAAATGGCTTCATTTAAAAAATGGAATAGAATTTGTAAAACCCAAATCTAAAATTCTATATACTGTATAGTATGCCTTATTCTACAATCAAAAACTGCACGTACATAATAAAAAACACAACAGTCATAACTGAAGTATACACAAAACGAGCTTACGCAATCTTGCTAAAAATATTTGCATTTAAGGATATTTCTTTCATTAATAAAGCAAAGTACTTACCTCATTATAAGTGTCATCAATAATTTCGTGTTTCACTTCAATCTCAGATTTGACAGTTGATATTTTCTCTACAATAGGACTTTCTTTCTTTGTTTGCCTACTTCGTCTTCCCCTTCTGACATTTCGCTTAGGAGTTTCAGGCTCCTGCTGTTCACCAACTTCCCTCCGTATTTTCTTAATGGGTGGCATATGCTCACCCTCACTCTCAGAATCTGAAGACAGCATTGCATTCTGAAATATGAATAAACCACAATTACGCTACCGAATTAGCATTAACAGAATCTTTATATTAGGATTATTTTAATACTTACCAAACTTTCATACTGCTATTAGTTTAGTAGCATTAACTATTTGCCAAACAATAGGAGGAAAATCTTTTTCAAGCAGAATTTTTTAAAAATATGATAACTGAATGAGGGAAGGGAGAACAACTTATGAATGTAGGGTGATTATTATTAAAAAAAATTTATTCTATCTAAAAATTTATTTCAACAACTCTTACCAAACAATCATAATGCTGAGTCCCACATTGTCAAGGATAGTTGTAATACAACCATGAACCAGGATTTTTTTAATACAGTACTAAACATGACAAATTTAGAGATAATTTGTATTTTTTATAACAATATAAACCTTTGGCTATCTATTAGGGATACTGTATTACTTTCGGCAAATCTGAAAGGCCGAGCCATTAAAATTTAGCGAAAGTTAACTACCCATCACGCTAGTTAGAGGGGGGTAGCTTGCTAACCCTCCCACTCACAAACCTATGATTGACTCACTTTGCTTAGAGGTATGACTTCTAGGAGGATGGGGTTGACGGTAAGTTTGGCGGAACAGGCCTACCCTTAGGGATAGGGCCTGGGCGTTGTCGCGTGGGCGACTGCTGTCTTTGAGGCGATTGAAAACATTAAGTGGGTTGAGCGAGCCAGAGAGTTCATCATAACGCTGATTGCGCATGACAAGATGGACGCGCGCGTAGAGTTGGTGTCTTGCACCAAATGGTATGGCGCGTGAGTTCGAGTACTCTCGGTCATAAGAGTAAAACTCTAGTTAGCGGGGGGTAGGGGAAGGGTAGCTTGCTACCCCTCCCCCCCTCCCCCACACACCGGTGACTTGCTTCACTTCACTTAGAGGTAGGACTTGACTTGGGGGTCAGGGATGGCGGGCACATATGTGTAAATAGCTAAGGTTTGTATGGTTAGGAAAAATACAAATTATCTTCGAATTTGTCATTTGTTCCGTAACCGAAATACAAACCACGCTATTTACATTGGGTGACTTACCCCTTAGGAAGGGTGGAAAGTCCCCAGCCTTACTGACTTCGGCTTGCCCGGGGGCTCAATCCCTCAGTGAGCAGCACTAGAGAAAAGGAGCCCCTGTACCTCACAAGTTCCTAGCATCGCCAGGAACGAGTGGCCTACATAAGCAGTGTGTGGAGGAGTGTGACTCGTCCTATGAAGTTGACCTTGAGACCTTCAGATGAATTCTAGGATAGGACGTTCCCAATACCACCTCGTCAGGGTATGGGAGACGCAACAGTATTAAGCTTAATACTAGGAGCACAAAGAAGCATGGGTTACCTGCAGAGGTCGAGGTCAGCTATGCGAGGACCAGGATGCTACTTCCCCAAGTGAGGGGAGAATGAAGAAAGAAGTAAGGGTCAGACATACTCTTTCATTCACGCAGACTAAGACCGGGTAACAACGCCCTCAACCTACTGCTACTTGTCCAAAAAGGAACCTGAGGTTAGACCAGCTGTTGTGCAGCCACCACAGGGCCGAAAGAAAACGTATCGAGGCTCCTGTGGGTCACGTCTTGCAGGTAGTGGGCTGTGAAGGTTGTCTGACGCTTCCAGACCCCAGCTTGAAGTACCTGCGTCACAGAGAAGTTTCTCTTGAAGGCCAGGGACGTAGCAATACCCCTGACATCGTGTGCCCGAGGGCGACGTGACGGAGGGTCCGGATTAAAGGCATGGTGGATAACCCTTCGAATCCAAGCTGAGATGGTGTTCCTGGTGACCCTCCTCTTAGTCCTGCCTGTGCTCACAAACAAAGCTCGCACTTGAGGACGGACTGCAGCCGTTCTCTTCAAGTAGTGCCTCAGACACCTCACTGGACATAGTAGCAGCTGGTCTGGGTCGGTTGTTACAAAACGGAGACTCGCGATCCTGAAAGAGTCGAAGCGAGGATCCGGCACTCCAGGATTCTGAGTCTTGGCAACAAACTCAGGGACGAACCTGAACGTTACCTCCCCCTATCCCCTTGAATGGGCGATGTCGTACGAGAGACCATGAAGTTCACTAACCCGCTTGACCGAAGCCAAAGCGAGTAGGAAAGCCGTCTTCCAAGACAGGTGGCGATCGGAGGCCTGGCGTAATGGTTCGAAGGTAGGTCTCTTAAGAGACCTGAGGACTCGAACCACGTTCCAAGGAGGAGGTCTCACTTCCGACTGGGGGCAGGTAAGCTCATAGCTACGTATGAGTAAAGAGAGTTCTAGCGATAAAGAAATATCCACGCCCTTCAGCCTGAAGGCCAAGCTTAAGGCTGAGCGATAGCCTATCACTGCCGAGACAGAAGGGCGCATTTCTTCCCGCAGATAAACGAAGAAGTCCGCTATTGCTGGAATAGTGGCATCGAGTGGAGAGATACCCCTCCCACGACACCAACCACAAAAGACTCTCCACTTTGCTTGGTAGACTCCCTCAGAGGACCTTCGCAGGTGCCGAGACATTCTCTCCGCAACCTCTTGCGAAAAGCCTCTCTCCGCGAGGAGACGCTGGATAGTCTCCAGGCGTGAAGCCGAAGCGAGGCTACGGCCTTGTGAGGGACGCCGGAGTGGGGTTGTCTGAGAAGCTCGTGTCGTGGAGGAAGTTCCCTCAGGAGCTGCAGAAGGTCCGGGAACCATTCCGCGTGATGCCATAGCGGAGCTATCAGAGTCATCGAACAATTGACCGATAGTCTGGTCCTGTTGAGCACCCTTCTCATCAAACAGAACGGTGGGAAGGCGTACACGTCGATGTTGTCCCACCGTTGCTGGAAAGCATCTTGCCAGAGTGCCTTGGGGTCCGGGACTGGGGAGCAGTACAGGGGCAGCTTGAAGTTCAATGCTGTCGCAAACAAGTCCACAGTCGGGGAACTCCACAAAGTCAGGACTTTGATGGCTATCTGAGGATCCAAAGACCACTCGGTACTCACTATCTGCGAGGCCCTGCTCAGACTGTCGGCGAGCAAATTCCTCTTGCCAGGAATGAAGAGAGCTGATAGTGTTATCGAGTGGATTTCGGTCCACCTCAGAGTCTCTACTGCAAGATGGGATAGCTGCTGCGAAAAAGTGCCTCCCTGCTTGTTGATATAAGCCACTACCGTGGTGTTGTCGCTCATCACCACCACGGAGTGACCCACCAGGGTCCGTTGGAACTGCTGAAGAACCAGAAAGACGGCCTTCAATTCTAGCAGGTTGGTGTGTAGGCACTTTTCTGATTCTGACCAAAGGCCTGAGGCCCTCTGGTTCAGAACGTGCGCCCCCCACCCTTCTTTTGACGCGTCCGAAAACAGAGTCAATTCCGGGGGGAGGACGAGAAGACTCACTCCCTTCCGCAGGTTCTCGTCGACCAGCCACCATCGCAAGTCTGTCTGTTCCAGAGACCCCATTGGGATCAGAATGTCCGGAGAATCGGATCCTTGATTCCACCGGGACTTGAGCCGCCATTGAAGGGATCTCATCCTGAGGCGGCTGTTTGGAACCAGACGAGCCAGGGAGGATAGGTGACCTAAGAGACGTAACCACGACTGGGCGGGGAGCTCTTCTCACCTGAGGAAGGGTTCCGCCACCCTCCTCAGCCTTGCTATCCGGTCGTCTGATGGAAAGGCTTTGTGGAGATTGGTGTCTATTAGCATGCCTAGATAAACCAGACGTTGGGACGGCTGCAGAGAGGACTTCTCGAGGTTTACCACGATCCCCAGATCCTGGCAAAGATCCAGAAGCCTGTCTCGGTGCCGAGGAAGGGTCGACTCCGAGTCTGCTAGGATCAGCCAATCGTCCAGATAACGAAGGAGACGAATGCCGTTCCTGTGCGCCCAAGATGAAATCAGGGTGAACACTCTGGTGAACACCTGAGGAGCTGTGGAGAGACCGAAACACAGCACCTTGAACTGGTAGATCTTGTCGTCTAGGCAGAATCTCAGGTACTTCCTGGAAGACGGATGGATTGGGATCTGAAAGTACGCGTCCTTTAGATCCAGTGTGCACATGAAGTCTTGTGGTCTCACCGCAAGTCTGACCGTGTCTGCTGTCTCCATGCTGAACCGGGTTTGCTTGACAAACCCGTTCAGAGCTGAGAGGTCGATGACAGGTCTCCAGCCTCCAGACGCCTTCTTCACAAGAAAGAGTCGACTGAAGAAGCCTGGGGAGCCGTCGACGACCTCCTGGAGAGCACCCTTCTCGAGCATGGTCTCGACTTCGGCCTGAAGGGCCAGCCCCTTTGCCGATCCCGTGGCATAGGAGCTCAACGACACTGGATTCGCTGTCAGGGGAGGTTGAGATGTTGTGAACGGGACGCGATAGACTTGGCCGATCACTGAGACCGTCCAAGCATCGGCCCCGTGTTGCTTCCACCTGCGGACGCAACGCTGAAGACATCCCCCCACAGGTGGACACGCAGGGGATCTGCAACCCCTAGGGCTTGCGGCCGCGGCCGCCACCCCTAGGAGTCTTGCCTCCCCTGGAGGACTTACCGCCCCTCATGACCTTGGCTGGAAAGGGCTGGGGCTTAGACACCACCTTCTTAACTGCCAGTGCCTGCTTTGGAGCCTTACGAGGCTGCTGCTGCTGTTGCGGCGGACCTGGAGGCTTATAGGGCCGAGCTGTAAGGGCCCTATTTAGGAGGGAGTCCGTGCTGGATTTCCTCCACCTCTCAGCCGTTCGCTCCATGTCCTGAGGCTCAAACAGGTTTTCCCCCAGAAGGGAAGCATGTCGGAACCTACACGCATCCACGGTGGGGACCTTCGGATGGAATCTCTCGGCCACAGCATCGCGCCGCTTCAACACCGAGTTGGCCCACGGTGGTAACCTGGTGCACCAAAAACTCGATGGAGCGGGTGCCCAAGAGTAAGGAGGTCTCCAGGGCCTTCCTATTGGTCTCCTTGGACAAGTCCTCCGAGTGCAATAGGATGCCCAGAGTTCCTAGCCAAAATTCCAGCCACGAAGTGGCCTGCATGGCACACTTAGCGACCTTTTCATGGCTAAGGATCTCTGCCGCCGAGAACGACACCTGCCGGGCAGAGAGCTTCTCAAGGGGAACTCCATTCGCCAGCTCCTCCACGGAGTGATGGAGAGGAAGAGCGAGGCTGGACTCACCCAAGATCTCGAAATACCTCCTCTGCTGAAGACGAGGAGGAGGGATGAGCTTGTTCCCAGCAGAGGAATGACTGGAGGAGGCAAGAATCGCGAGCTGAGCGTTGGCCCTAGCTCTGGCACTCTTCAGACCCCGAGACCAGGGCAGAGCCGCACTGGACTCAGGGGCCTTCCGAACGTCAAACACTTCATCTAAGATAGTGTCTTTGCCTTCACGGGGGGCAATCACGGGGTCCATAAGCCCGTTAAGTTGCCTTATCAGGCTCAGGACCTGCCAGAAGGCATGTTCGGATTCCTGCTGATCTCCTCCTTGTGGGCTGGCAGCTAAGTCTCCTGTCCCAGGAATCTCTTCCTGGGGTGAAGCGTGGACGTTCCCCCGGGGAGCCGCGGGTTCCTGGCGAATCCTCGAAGATGATTTCGGGACGGTCTTGGAGTCCTTGGATTCCCTCCTGGGAGGGATACAGGATCCCAACAAAGAGGTTCGAGGAGCCCCTTCCTCACGAGACGACTCTCCTCCATGAAGCGAAGTCTCCCCCCTTGGTGCCGAGGGGAAGACTACCACTTCACTGGACTTACCCGAGGACGGAAAAGCCTCGTCCACGGGAGAAGGAGAAAGCACTCGAGCAGGAGAAGGGGGCTTCGCGACAGACCTCTTGGGAACCAACTTCGCCCTGGGGGAAGTCACCACAAGTCCACTCCTCTCTTTCTCTTCAGCGTAGGAGAGGCAGCCGTTGGTTTGTTGCCCTGATCGGCGAGTGCTGGTTTCATAACCCTCACTAACGCCCGCATCAGACGACCAAACCAAGTCTGTCGCTCCACGGACACAGAGTCCGAAATCCTCGCTGGAGGGAAAGGGATCGGGCGTTCCTTTGGAGTGGACACCACAGTACCTGCCTGAAAAGAAGGGGGGGAAGAATGATGCACTAATCTCTCCGCAGTGTCTTCCTTGTCCTGCACCACAATCCTGCGTTTGGATGGAGGCGATCCCGAGCGCTGTCTAGGAACACGCGTTCCTGCTGCTACCACTGGCTGCGAAATTCGCCGCGAACGATGGTCGCGCGGGCACGCAGGCGGATGATCGCGCGGGCGCGCAGGCAAGCGGTCGCGCGGGCGAGTGGGCGCGAGGGTATACAGGTGAACGAGCGCGTGTCCGCGTGGGCTAACGAATGCGTTGGCGCGATGGCGCGGGAACGCGTTGCCGCGTGGGCGAGGAAGATCGCTGGCGGTGTAGATCAGCAGGAGATCGGTGGTGAGCTGGCGAGCGCTGACGCGCAGGTGAGCAATGGCGCGTTGTCGCATGGTGACGCGTTGGCGAGCGATAGCGCGCAGAACGCGCAGGTGAATGATCGCGCGATGGCGAGCTAGTAGATGGCGAACCATGTCCTTTCAGAACCTCTGGTCGATGAAGCGTTGGAGAACGCGTGCGCGCAGGTTGTAAATCACGCGGGCGGTCCGGAGATCGCCGATAAATAGGTGATCGTTGACGCGTAGGAGAACGCTGATGAACAGGCGATACTAGAATCGTCTGTGAACGCTGGCGAGCAGGAGGGCGACGCGTGAGATCCTGTGAAGGAACAGGTGGCGCGGCGCGTTCACGAACAGGAACAGGAAGATCGTAGGCGCGTGGGCGAACATGTGCTTTTGAACACGCGCTGGAGAATGCGGACGATGTTGCGTAGACACAAGATGAGGATCGCGAGAGAGCTCAGGAGACTGATGGCGTGCAGGGTGTCCAACAGGGACTGCAGGATGGTCAGAGACCACAGGAGAGCGCTGGCGAGCAGGAGGGCGATGATCCTCAAAAGAGCGCTGACGCTCAGAAGAGCGCTGACGAGCAGGAGAGCGCCTGTGCGTTAACACTGCAGTAGGGCGAGCAGAAGAATGCTGGCGCGCTAAGCGCTCTTCAGGAACCACAGGATGTAGGATGTCCTCAGGAGAGCGCCGGCGAACAGGTGAGCGCTGACGAGCAGGAGAGCATTGACGAGCAGGAGCGCGCCGACGAGCAAGAGAGCGCTGACGATCAGGAGAGCGCTGACGAGTAGGAGAGCGCTGACGAGCAGGAGAGTGCCTGTGCGCTAACACTGCACATGAAAGGGAAGAATCCCTTTGCCCCGAAGGGACCGTTGCCCGTCGGGTGACGAGTTCCCCAGAAGGTGAAGATCTAGCAGGAGTTGGAGAACGGTCTGCACAGAGGTTCAAAGGAGCAGGAGCTGTAGGCTGAGTACGACGAGGAGTCCCCTTCGGAGGAAGAAGATCCAAAAAGGCGCCTCTTAACCCCCTTATAAGGAGAAGGGAGGCCCTTGCGACGCAGCGGACGGTGAGCCTTACGGCGAAGGCGGCCATGGGGAAGATCATCAGGACCATCAGTCCTCCGAAGGGGAGTCTCAGTCAAGGCACTTCCCTTAGAGGGAAGCTGAACAGCAGAAGAGCCCGTAGGACTTACTTCCCCCTTCGAAGGATGTACGGAAGGGGGAGGAGAGCTGTCAGCACCATCATCCTCAACTGCACCTGCAGAGGATTGCCCCGCCCCGTCAGAGGCCTCTGCCACCACGACGTCGACGATAGACAGAGGGTCTACCTCTGCTACCGCCGGCGACTGCTTAACGGCGGCCCCCAACAAGACAAGGTCAATCAAGGCGACCCTTGAGGGCAAGACCTTAAGCCCCAGGGAAGCCCAAATCTGTAAGAGATCAACATTAGACAATGAGTTATCAATAACCTCCCCCGGAGGAGGAGGGGGAACCGCCCCGCTATGGGAAGTGACGCCCTCTCCCCCCACCCAAGGTCGAGAAACAGAACTAGGGCCTGCGCTACCACTCGGCCGACTCTCCTTAGGAGCCGGACGAGGGGGAGCTTCGGAGGAGGTTTGGGCGGCGAAAGAAGAGTCCCGAGAACCTTCCTCCTTCAAGGCAACCCCTGAAGGAGAACGGTCTCTCTTGGACTTCTTCTTACACCGGTGGCCAAACCTCTCCCACTGGGAGGCAGACCACTCCCTACACTCACTACACATGTTTTCCTGGTCACACCGTCGGCCTCGACACTGAGGGCAAAGGGTGTGAGGGGCCGTATCCAAGGCCGACATAAAGGTCCCACAAGGGCGGCCAGCAACACCAGGGCACGTACGCATAGTAAGGATAATAATAAACGGTAGTAAACTTCAAACAAACACACAAGCTGTAGTAAAGAAAAAGCAGAAAAAAGATTAAAGGGTGTCAACGAGGACGATGAACAGACACGTCTGTTCACCGCCGAGCCAAAAGTGAAGTGAAGCAAGTCACCAGTGTGTGGGGAGGGGAGGGGTAGCAAGCTACCCTTCCCCTACCCCCCGCTAACTAGCGCGGGGGTAATTAACCCACGTTAAAACTATTGGCTCGTCATTTCAGCTGCGCTAAAAGGTAAACCCAATGTGAATAGCGTGGTTTGTATTTCGGTTACGTAACAAGTATATTTTCATTTATACATATATACACGTATATATACGTATAAGATAAATGAAAATACACACAAGAAAAAAAAATGAAACAAAAACAATCAAGGCAAGTCTTTGCAGGAGAGAAAGGCAGCACGTCTGTTCTCTACCGAACCAAAAAGTAAAGTGGTTACTCAGCCGAGAGGTGTGAGTGAGCGGGGTTGCCAGTCTACCCCACACCCGACCCGTTAACTAGTGGATGGAGTAGTTATTCCTCACTAAAATTATCATGGCTCGTCTTTCAGCTACGCCGAAGGTATACCCCTATAAATAGCGGAGGGTCTGTATTAGTGAACCCTCGTTTATCGCGGTAGATAGGTTCCAGACGCGGCCGCGATAGGTGAAAATCCGCGAAGTAGTGACACCATATTTACCTATTTATTCAACATGTATATTCAGACTTTTAAAACCTTCCCTTGTACGTAGTACTGTTAACAAACTACCCTTTAATGTACAGAACACTTAATGCATGTACTACAGTACCCTAAACTAAAACAGGCACAAATATTAAAGGCAATTTTATATCATGTGTTTCCTAAACACACTAAAAAGCACGTTAAAAAATGGCAACCAATGTTTTGTTTACATTTATCTCTGATCATAATGAAGAAACAAATTGGAGGTAGAGCTTTGCTTATTACCCAGACATATTTCCCATACTATTCCCTTAGAACTACATCAGATCTTCCTACTTTAGATAGATATATATATATATATATATATATATATATATATATATATATATATATGTGTGTATATATATATATATATATATATATATATATATATATATATATATATATATATATATATATATATATATATTTATATGTATACACATATACATACCTACATATATACATAAATACATGCATACATATTATATATATATATATATATATATATATATATATATATATATATATATATATGTTACTGTATATATATATGGGTTATGGAAAAAATCCGCGAAGTGGTGAATCCGCGATGGTCGAACCGCGAAGTAACGAGGGTTCACTGTACTCCAAAATGCACATCATGTGTATGCTGTACCTTTGATACAACATGAAGAGGAAAGGTTTACTCCTTTCAGTTTAAAGGCTAGGCTTATGGCTGAGCAATAGACCATAAGGAGTTTTTCCTCCCGAAGGTATATAAGGAATTCCGTTATTACTGAAATAGTGGCATCGAAAGGAGATACCCTTTCCGCAACACCATCAAAGAGGACTGTCCACTTTGCCTGCTATGCTTAGGCAGAGGACTTCCGCAAGTAACCAGACATCCTCTTTCCAACTTGTTGCGAAAAGCCTCTCCAGGCGTGAAGCCGTAGAGACGGGACAGTCTTGTGGAAGATGTTCGTGTGTGGTTGTTGAAGTAGATCTGGTCGTGGAGGAAGTTCTCTCGGAAGATCTACTACAAGGTGCAAAAGGTCCGGGAACCATTCTGCATGATGCCATAGCGGAGGTATTAGGGTCATCATTAAGTTGTTGGATGATGTGGTTTTGTTAAGGACTCCTCTCATCAGACAGAACGGTAGTGGGTTGGATAGGACACCAGCCACCCGTTAAAATAACACCACTAGAGTGTTATGGGGTCCTTTGACTGGTCCGAAGGTACTACATTGGATCCTTCTCTCTGGTTACGGTTCATTTTCCTTTTGCCTACATATACACTGAATAGTTTGGCCTATTCTTTACATATTCTCCTCTGTCCTAATACACCTGACAACACTGAGTTTACCAAAAAATTCTTTTTCTCTCAAGGGGTTAACTACTATTATTATTATTATTATTATTATTATTATTATTATTATTACTAGCCAAGCTACAACTCTAGTTGGAAAAGCAAGATGCTATACAAGGGCTCCAATAGGGAAAAATAGCCCAGTGAGGAAAGGAAATAAGGAAATAAATAGATGATGAGAATAAATTAACAATAAATCATTTTAAAAACAGTAACAACGTCAAAACAGATATGTCCTATATAAACTATTAACAACATCAAAAACAGATATGTCATATATAAACTGTAAAAAGACTCACGTCAGCCTGGTCAACATAAAACATTTGCTCCAACTTTGAACTTTTGAAGTTCTACTGATTCAACTACCCGATTAGGAAGATCATTCCACAACTTGGTAACAGCTGGAATACAACTTCTAGAATACTGTGTAGTATTGAGCCTCATGATGGAGAAGGCCTGGCTATCAGAATTAACTGCCTGCCTAGTATTACGAACAGGATAGAGTTGTCCAGGGAGATCTGAATGTAAAGGATGGTCAGAGTTATGAAAAATCTTATGCAAAATGCATAATGAACTAATTGAACGACGGTGCCAAAGATTAATATCTAGATCAGGAATATGGTATTTTCATTATAAAATAAATTTTTGAACATACTTGCCCGGTAGTTATATATATACAGTAGCTTACGTCTCTGACGTCACGGCAGAAAATTCAAAACTCGCGCCAATCGCCAATTGGATAGCCAGGTGTACCACCCCTGCGCCTTAGCGAGGTACCTGGGAACCATTCCAGGAACCCTCATATATTCCATGCCTCTAATCCCTTAGAGGGGAGGAGGGTGGGACTTAAATTATATATAACTACCGGGTAAGTATGTTCAAAAATTTATTTTATAATGAAAATAAAATTTTTAAACATAAGACTTACCTGGTAGTTATATATATAGCTGATTAACACCTTTGGTGGAGGGTTAGAGACAGCTATTATATCTGGAATTCTGCTTAAGAGTTAATTAAAACAAACTTAAGGGTTCGTACCTGATATGGAAGCTGACTTCAATGATACTCTGCCTCATTATGTTGCCAGACTTACTAAGAAAAGTCTTTAAAGTCAGATCTTTAGGAGAAGCAGAGTGTAAAGGCTCAAATCTGTCACTCATGAGGAACTTTAAATAACATCTAAATTCCAGGCTGGTGAATCCTGTTGACGCTTCTTAGAAGAGTCAAATGATCTGAGAAGATCTTGAAGGTCTTTATTATTTGAGAGGTCTAACTTCCTGTGTCTGAAGACGGCTGCCAACATACTCCTGTACCCCCTGATGGTCGAGGAGGAAAAGTTGTTTTCTTCTAAGGTCTGAGAAGAAATCGGCAATTTCCATTACATAGGTACTGGATGAAGAAACTGAGTTAGCTCTACACCATTTTCTAAAAACCTCCCACTTGGACTGATAAATCTTGATGGTAGAAGTCCTCCTTGCTCTAGCAATATCCCTAGCTGCCTCCTTCGAAAATCCTCTAGCTCTTGTGAGTTTTTCGATAGTCTGAAGGCAGTTAGACGTAAAGCTTGGAGGTTTAGATAGTGTCTTGCCAAGTGAGGTTGTTTGAGAAGATCTATTCTCAAAGGGAGGCTTCTTGGAACATCCACCATCCATTCCAGTACCTCTGAGAACCATCCTCTTGAAAGCCAAAAGGGAGCCACTAGTCAAAACCTGGTTCCCTCGTGAGATGCAAACTTTCGTAACACCTTGTACAGCACTTTGAATGGTGGGAACGCGTAAACATCCAGGTGAGACCAATCCATCAGGAAAGCGTCTATGTGTGTCGCTTCGGGATCCGGAACTGGAGAGCAGTATGTTTCCAGCCTTTTTGTTTTTGAGGTCGCAAACAGGTCTATGGACAGACGACCCCAAATCCACCAATGTTTCTGGCATACTTCCAGATGCAAAGTCCCCTCCGCGGGCAAAACTTGATTCCTCCTGCTGAGGCTGTCTGCCATCACGTTCTTTTCTCCCTGTATGAATCTTGTAAACAAGGTTACATGTCTTTCTTTCGCCCAAACGAGAAGAGTCCTTGCTGTCTCGTAAAGTGACCTCGAGTGAGTCCCGCCTTGTTTGGCTATGTATGCCAATGCCGTGGTGTTGTCGGCATTGACTTACACTATTTTGTTTAACACAAAGCCCTCGAAAACCTTGAGGGCCAACAGGACTGCCAACAGCTCCTTCTGATTGATGTGGAAGCTCTCCTGTTCCTTTGTCCACAGGCCTGAGATCTCTGACTTGCTCAGTGTTGCTCCCCACCCCGAGTCCGAGGCGTCGGAAAACAACACGAGGTCTGGGCTCCTTTCTGAAGCTTGTCTAGGTCGTTCCACTACAGGAGGCACTTTCTTATCGGTTCCGTGAGAGGAATGCTTTCCGTCTCGAGGCTCTCCTCTTTGTTCCAATGGGAATTAAGGTGGAATTGAAGAGGCCGGAGGTTTAGTCTTCCCAAGGAAACAAACTGTTCTAGGGAGGAGAGGGTTCCCAGTAGACTCATCCACTCTCTTACCAAACAAACGTTTTTCTTTAGAAAAGCACAAAGCTTTAGGAGGGCTTGCTGTATCCTTGAGGGTGATGGAAAAGCCTGAAAAGCTAGACTCCGAATCTCCATCCCTAAATAGAGAATCTTCTGGGATGGAATCAATTGGGACTTCTTTGAGTTTACAAGAAGACCCAGCTCTTCTGACAGACTCAAAGTCAGACGCAGATCCTCCAGACAGCGATCAAAGGAGGGAGCTCTGAGAAGCCAATCATCCAGATACAAGGAGGCTCTGATGCCTCTTGAGTAAAGCATACTCGCTACATTCAACATGATCTTCGTGAAGACTAGAGGGGCGGTGCTAAGGCCGAAACACAGGGCCCGAAACTGGAAGACCTCCTTCCTGTACATGAACCTCGGGTAACGCTTGAAACTTGGATGGATCGGGGCATGAAAGTAAGCGTCCTGGAGGTCTAACGAGACCATCCAGTCGCCTCTTCTTACTGCTGCAAGCACAGTCTTTTGAGTCTCCATAGAGAACTTTGTCTTCTGAATGTAGTCGTTGAGGGTACTTACGTCCAGGACTGGTCTCCATCCCCCCGAGTTCTTGGGAACCAGGAATAAGCGGTTGTACAACCCTGGTGACTTCAAGTCTCGTACCCACTCTATTGCCTTCTTTTCTAGTAAGAGAGACATTTGGAGGTGCATAGCCAGCCTCTTCGACTCCTCCTTGTACCTGGAAGAGAGATCTATAGGGTCTAAAACTAACGGAGGTTTCATAACGAACGGGATCTTGTACCCCTCCTTTAAAACACAAACAAACCAAGGATTTACTCCCCTTCCCTCCCAAGCTCGCCAGAAGTTGTTCAATCTGGCTCCCACTGCTGTCTGAAGGCGAAAGCAGTCAGACTCTACTTCGCCCAGACCTGGAACCTCTCTTTCTAGTCCTACGTCCATCGGGTCTGAAGCTACCCCTACTGATGGACTTTCCACGAAACGGCTGTGAAACTTGAGGAAAAGAAGTATCTTCATTTGGTCTACAGCTGGTGAAGGAAGTTGGAAGAACCTTCCTTGCCGTCTTGGAGACAAGTCTTGAGTTGCCTTTTGGGTCAAGGCAGCAGCAACCTCTCTTACTAACTCCTGAGGAAACAGGGAAGGAGAAAGAGGTACAAACAGTAATTCCGACCTCTGGAACGGAGTGACTCCCATAGAAAGAAAAGAACACATTGTTGCTCTCTTCTTAATGACCCCAGCTGTGAACATGGCTGCTAACTCCTTAGAGCCATCTCTCACCGCTTTATCCATACACGACATAATATGTATAAAGCTATCAGTGTCAGGATCTTTCAGTGCGGAAACTTTCTTCCCCAAGGCTCCCAGAGTCCATTCTAGAAAGTTGAACACTTCGAATGCTCTGTAGATACCTTTGAGGAGATGATCAAACTCAGACATCAACAATAAAAGCTTAGTCCTTCTCAAGGCCAAACGACGAGGAGAGTCTACCAGGCTTGAGAAGTTGCCCTGGGCAGAGGCAGGAACTCCCAAGCCTAGAACTTCCACGCTAATCTGGCTGGGGGAAAAGTGAAGGCTGACTTGCCTAGGTCTTTTTTGGACTGCATCCAATTACCCATCAACCTTAATGCTCTCTTCGAAGAACGAGAGAGTACCATCTTCGTGAACAGCTATTCTTTCGCTGCTATCCCTAAGGTAAACTCCAAAGGAGGTGAACGCGGGGCCACGGGAACAAAGTGGTCCGGAAAAACTTCTGTAAAGACTTTCATAATCTTTTTAAGATCGACAGAGTGGCGAGGTGTCTTCGGCTCTTCTCCCTCAGAGAAATCATCCAAAAGTTCATCCGGGGAAAAGTGATCATCAGGTTCCTCCGCAATAACTCTATCAGTCGTAGCAGTATCTTGCAGAACAAGAGGAGACTCCTTATGAGTCCGACCACTGTCCAACATAAGAGGCAGGGTCATCGCGTGCAGTATCACCATGAACCAAAGCTCGATGCTCAGAAGGCCGTCGCTCACGAACATGAGAATCGGCACTACGGTGCACGTGATCTAGACGCTCGGAAAGGCTGACGTCCTCATGACGTTCGCTACTCTTGCGCTCGACGTCACGTCCGACTGCATGTCGAACAACATCTGACTGATGTTGGCGTCACGCTTTGCTTAACATTCGACGTCACGTGCCTGACGCTCGACGTCACGCTTAGCTGCCTGGGGATCGTCGCCGCGCTTGGAAGGATGACGCTCGGCGTCACGCTTGGAAGGATGACGCTCAGCGTCACGCTTGGTAGCTTGACGTTTAGTATCAGGAGAATCAGGAACCCGAAGAGACACAGACACCTTATCCCGCCGTTCTTAGTCGTGTATAACTGCTTGTCGCTTAGGCGGTTGAGCGTAATCACGCGCGACAAGACTAGATGCCTTTCAACACTTAGAGACAAGAAGAGAAGAATCCCTGCGATCGGAATCTTGGACAACCACACTCTTGCTGACAGTCGGCTGATAAAACTGCATAAGGGACGAGAGCTGCTGTTGCATGCCTTGCAGAATAGTCCAATTAGGATCAACATGCGGTGACACAGGTGAAGAAACTTCAACCGCAAACTCGCCTTCATCATCACTTAAGTTTTCAGAAGACGGAAGCGGTGGTGCCTGAACCGTAATACCAGACTGAGGAACAAGATCCGCATCAGACTGAAATAGACCTTTGTCAGCCTCTGACATCCTATCAGGACGTTTAGCAGGGGAACCTTCGACGCACAAAGGGAATTGCTCTGGACTGTTCCAATAGCTACAGCCAGGCTCTTGCGGCGAAGTATCACGACGCTGAGCTACCGCATCCGCTTTCCTCTCAAGCGGTCTGGAGGCTTGACGCAAGCCCTTGTCGCGCGTAGCGTCATCCGAAGATGAAGATAATAAACTAACCTCACCTTTCCCATGGTGAGGGTGAGCGTCCCGTGATGTGACAACAGGTACGCTCGAGGGGACGTCTATCCGAGCGGTAACGCCTCTCGTTCCCTTTCGCCAAACATTCCTTCTCCTAGGGGTTGGGGAGCTTAGAAGAGGTCTAAGGCTAGGTGAACGACAGGCTCAAGCAGACGCACCCTCCACAGCACTGAACACATTAATCGCACTTTTTGCACCAACACTTTTTACTTGGTTCACGTCGGACATGAGCCGATTCCTGTCCGCGGCGAGCGATTCCACCTTTCTCCGAGGGCTTGAATCGCGGTCATCATATCTTCAAGTGTAGGCTCAGACAATACAGTAGTGGGATCTGCTACTACCACTACAGGGGTAGGATTAGGTTCAATGACATGGGAAGTGGATAATTCTCTAGAACGAGAAGAACTACGCCTAACTCTATCTCTCTCTAATTTACGAGAGTAGCGCTCAAAAGCCAGCCACTTACTCTCAGACAATGAAACAAATTCTTCACATCGATCTCCAAACTCACAAATTTTACCCCTACACTTAGTACAAATTGAGTGGGGATCTACAGCGGCTTTAGGAAGCCGGGTCTTATACCCTTTTACACACTTTCTATAAGAGGGAGAGGGGTCGGCCATATTGAAAAGTGAAAAGAGAGATAAAAAACAAGCAAGGGTCAAAACAATCCAAATAATCCAAATCAAAAAAGTTTCAAAAGAATCCGAAAACAAAATCCAACAAGCGAAAGCCAATAACCAAAAATTGTACACCAAAGATAACTATCCAAAATCCAAGGTAGTTAGCCAGTGAATTCCGACGATGTTGCCAGCAATGGCGGCAGAAAAGATCTGAAGAAGTATGGAGTGGTTCTGTGTATCTTGCGTGAGGGCGCTGGTGTACACCTGGCTACTCTATCTGCGATTGCAGCGAGTTTTGAATTTCTGCCGGACGTCAGAGACTAAAGCTATTTTTATATAACCACCGGGTAAGTTTAATGTTTAAAAATCTTTTACTACATACAATACAAAAAAAATAAAACTCTTACTCCTGATATTTCCAGTCTATTAATATAATTCCATTGCCATACCTTTCTACTCCTCTTTTCATTCAGTGGTCTTCTCTCACTGCTACTGGATACCACACTCAATGTCTTCATTTTAGGTGCGGTCTGAAATCTAAACAGAAAAAATAAACTATAAATATGACAAATTTGGAGATAATTTGTATTATTCCGTAACTAATACAAACCTGGAATTATTCATATGGATATTCTTTCGGCAAAGCTGGAAAGTAGCCATAAGACTTTAATTGCGAGGTAGCAACCCTACCTAATCACTATTTGTGGGTAGGTAGAAGTGGTTAGGGGTACCCAACTGCCTACATACTATATACTCACAGTTCAGTAAATCTTGACACTTTTTTATTGCTGGCAAGACTTATCGGGGACAGGTGATGGCGGGACAATTTATATAAATAACTCAAGGTCTGAACGAGTAAGAGAAAAATACAAATTATTTCTGAATATGACATTTGTTCCCACACTAACAAACCTTACATTATTTATGTGGATGACTCACCCTTAGGTGGGTGGTAAGTCCAACTACTGTACTGGCTTAGTCATAGACCTGGGTTTGTCTAGTATATGTACAGTGTTAGATTGTGGTCTAGGGAGAATCTTGCCACCTTGCTTATCAATACAAAGTGAGACTGACAGCGGATTGAGCAACATAATTGTTGTGAGATATAGCATATGAACGTCTAAATACTGTATGACAAATTCGGAGATAATTTGTATTTTTCCTAACCATACAAACCTTAGCTTTTTACATTGAGTATTACTTTCGGCGTAGCTGAAATGGCGAGCCATTAGATTTTAACGAGGGTTACCTACCCCCGCGCTAGTTAGCAAGGGGGTAGGGGAGGGATAGCTAGCTACCCCTCCCCCCCACACACCGGTGAACTGATTCACTTCGCTTAGAGGTAGGACTTGCCTTGGGGGACAGGGCTGGCGGGCAAATATGTGTAAACAGCTAAGGTTTGTATGGTTAGGAAAAATATAAATTATCTCCGAATTTGTCATTTGTTCCGTAACCGAAATACAAACCACGCTATTTACATTGGGTGACTTACCCCTTAGGAAGGGTGGAAAGTCCCCAGCCATACTGGCTTTGGCTTTACCCGGGGACTCAGAATCTGAGTGAGCAGCACTCGAGAAAAGGAGTCCCTGCACCTCGCGTGCGGCCTACTTAAGCTTGTGTGTGGAGGAATGAAGTGTGACTCGTCCTAGAAAGTTGACCTGAAGTCCTTTAGATGGAATTCTAGGCTAGGACGTTCCCAATACCATCTCGTCAGGGTATGGGGGACGCGATAGTATCATATTAATACTAGGAACACAAGGAAGCATGGTTTACCTGCAGTGGTTTAAGGTCAGCTATGCAGAGAACCCAGGATGCTGCATTCCAAAAGAGAGGGGAGGATGAAGAAAAGAGTAAGGGCCAGACATACTTTTTCATTCATGCAGTCTAAAACTGGGTAACAATGCCCTCAACCTTCTGCTACCTGTCCATTAAGGAACCTGAGGTTAGACCAGCTGTTGTGTAGCCACCACAGGGCCAATAGAAAACGTATCAAGGCTCCTGTGGGTCACGTCCTGCAGGTAGTGGACTGTGAAGGTCGTTTGACGCTTCCAGACCCCAGCTTGTAGCACCTGCGTCACAGAGAAGTTTCTCTTGAATGCCAGGGACGTTGCGATGCCTCTGACATCGTGCGCTCTAGGACGACGTGACGGAGGAGGGTCCGGATTCAGGGCATGATGGATGACCCTTCGAATCCCAGCTGAGATGGTATTCTTGGTGACCCTCCTCTTCGTCCTTCCTGTGCTCACAACCAGGGCTTGTACGCGAGGACGAACTGCAGCTGTTCTTTTAAGATAACGCCTCAGACTCCTTACTGGGCATAGTAGGAGATGGTCTGGGTCATCTGTTACAAAACGGAGACTCGAAACCCTGAAGGAATCGAACCGCGAGTCCGGAACTCCAGGGTTTTGAGTCTTAGCTACAAACTCATGGACGAACCTGAACGTTACCTCTCCCCATCCCCTTGAATGGGCGACGTCGTATGAGAGACCATGAAGTTCACTGACACGCTTGGCTGAAGCCAAAGTGAGCAGGAACACCGTCTTCCAAGTCAGGTGTCGATCAGAAGCCTGGCGTAATGGTTCGAACCGAGGTCTCTGAAGAGCCCTGAGAACAGGAACCACGTTCCATGGAGGTCTCACTTCCGACTGAGGGCAGGTAAGTTCGAAGCTTCGTATGAGCAAATAAAGTTCCAGTGAGGAAGAAATATGTATTCTTTTCAGCCTGAAGGCCAGGCTTAAGGCTGAGCGTTAGCCTTCACCGCTGAGGCCGAAAGGCGCATTTCTTCCCGCAAATATCCAAGAAACTCCGCTATTGCTGGGATAGTAGCATCGAGACGAGAGATACACCTTCCACGACATCAACCACAGAAGACTCTCCACTTCGCCAGGTTGACCCCTGCAGATGACTTCCGCAGGTGTCGAGACCTCCTTTCCGCAACTTGTTGCGAAAAGCCTCTCTCTGTTAGGAGATGCTGGATAGTCTCCAGGCAAGAAGCCGAAGCAATGCTATGGCTTTGTGGAAGATGATGTAGTGTGGTTGTTTGAGTAGCTCGTATCGTGGAGGAAGATCTCTCGGGAGTTCCGTCAGGAGCTGCAGAAGGTCCGGGAACCACTCTGCATGATGCCATAGCAGAGCTACTAAGGTCATTGACAGGTTGACCTATAGGCTGGTCTTGTTGAGTACCCTTCTCATCAGACCGAACGGTGGGAAGACGTAAACGTCGATGTTGTCCCATCGTTGTTGGAAGGTATCTAGCCAGAGTGCCTTGTGGTCCGGGACTGGGGAACAGTGCAGCCGAAGCTTGAAGTACAAGTCTGTCGCGAACAGGTCCACCGTCAGGGAACCCCACAAAGTCAGGACTTTGTTGGCTGCTAGCAGATCCAAAGATCACTCGGTACTCACTATCTGCAATGCTCTGCTCAGAATGTCAGCGAGCACATTCCTCTTGCCCGGAATGAAGCGAGCCGATAGTGGAACCGAGTAGACTTCGGTCCATCTCGGTATCTCTGCTGCAAGATGGGATAGCTGTTGTGAAAAGGTACCTCCCTGCTTATTGATATAAGCCACTACCGTGGTGTTGTCGCTCACGACCACCACGGAGTGAGTCGCCAAGATCTGTTGGAATTGTTGAAGTGCCAGATATACGGCCTTCATACTAGCAGATTTATGTGGAGGCACTTTCCTGGTTCTGACCAGAGGCCTGAGATCCTGTGGTTCAGAACGTGGCCCCCCCCCCTTCTTTTTGAAGCGTCCGAAGACAGCATCGAATCCGGGGGGAGGACAAGATGATCCACTCCCCTTCGAAGGTTAGCTCCGTCCCCCACCATTGAAGGTCCGTCCGTTCTGCCGAACCCATAGGGACCAGAATGTCCGGGGAATCGAGGCCTTGATTCCACCGGGACTTGAGCCGCCATTACAGGGATCTCATCCTGGGGCAGCCGTTTGGAACCAGACGGATCAAAGGGGAAAGGTGCCGTAGGGGAGGAACCACGATTGTGCTGGAAGCTCTTCTCGTCCGAGGAAAGGATCTATGACCCTCCTCAGCCTTGCTATCCTGTCATCTGATGGAAAGGCTCTGTGGAGATTGGTGTCCAATATCATGCCTAGATATACCAGTCGTAGAAATGGAGGCAGAGAAGACTTCTCGGGATTCACCATGATCCCTAGATCTTGGCAACGTCCCAGAAGCTTGTCTCGGTGTCGAAGAAGGGTCGACTCCGAGTCTGCCAGGATCAGCCAGTCGTCCAGATAGCGGAAGAGACAGGATGCCGATCCTGTGTGTCCACGAAAATATCAGGGTGAACACTCTGGTGAATACCTGAGGTGCTGTGGAGAGACTGCACACAGCCCCTTGAACTGGTGGATCTTGTTGTCTAGGCTGAACCTAAAGTACTTCCTGGAAGACGGATGGATTGGGATCTGGAAGTATGCGTCCTTCCAATCCAGTGTACACATGAAGTCTTGCGGTCTCACTGCAAGTCTGACCGTGTCTGCGGTCTCCATGCTGAACGGAGTTTGTTTGACAAACTTGTTCAGAGATGCGAGGCCGATGACGGGTCTCCAGCCTCCAGACGCCTTGTTTACGAGAAAGGGTCGACTGAAGGAGCCTGGGAAGCCGTCGACGACCTCCTGGAGAGCATTCTCCTTGAGCATGGTCTCGAATTCTGCCCGAAGGGCTAGCCCCTTTACCCATCCCATGGCATAAAAGCTCAATGCCACTGGATTCGCTGTCAGGGGCCGAAGAGACGTTAAGAACGGGACGCGATATTCCTGACTGATCACGGAGATCATCCAGGAATCGGACTCGAGTTGCTGCCACCTGAATGCGCAACTTTCCGGCATCCACCCACTGGTGGATATGCAGGGGGATTGCCAATCCTAGTGCTCGCGGCCTTGGCCACTCCCTCTAGGATTCTTGACTTCCCTGGAGGACTTCACGCCCTCCTTGTCTCTGACAGGAAAGGGCTACTGGTTGGACACGTTCGTCTTTGCTGCCGCTACCGGTTTCGTCGTCTTGGATTGGCGAGGTTGTTGAGGTGATGGAGGTTTGTAGGGCTTATATGTAAGAGCCCTTTGGAGAAGAGAATCGTGGTTCGATTTCTTCCACCTCTCAGCTGACTGTTCCGTACCCTTGGGCTCAAACAGACTCTTTCCCAAGATGGAAGAGTGTCTGAGCCTACAGGTATCCACGGCTGGAACCTTCGAGTGGAACCTCTCGGCCACCGCATCACGTTGTTTCGTTGTTTTAAGATCGAGTTTGCCCACAAGTTCGAAATTTGGTGGGCCAGAAACTCGATGGTACGTGTGCCCGAGAGGAGGAAGGTCTTCAGGGCTTTCCTGATGCTCTCCTTGGACAGATCCTCGGGTCGCAGCAGGATGCCCAGAGACCCTGGCCAGACATCCAGCCACGAAGTGGCCTGTATGGCAAAATCGCGACCTTTTCCTGACTCAGGAACTCTGTTGTCGAGAATGTCACCTGCCGGCTAGAGAGTCTCTCAAGAGAGACTCCCCTGGAAGGCTCTTCCACGGAGTGGTGCTCTGAATCATGCTGCTCTCCTCCTGGTGAACTGGCAGCAAAGTCACTTGTACCCAAGGTTCGACTTGGGGGAACTCTTACTTAGAGTCCTTCGATTCCCTCCTAGGAGGGATACGTAACTCCAACAAAGAAGTCTGAGGGCTCTTCTCTCCCTAACACGGGACGAATCTCCTGCTCGAGGTGGGGTTTCTCCCATTGGTGCGGTGGGAGAAGGTCTCACCTTGGTAGAGGGAGCGCGCTGGTGCTCGCGTGATGGGAAAACTCCAGGGGTCGCGCGCGAGAGACGCTGGCGCTCGTGTGATGGGAAAAATCCAGGGGTCGCACGCGAGAAACCGTTGGAAACATTCTCGCGCAGGCGCGCGCGCGAGACATCATTGGGTGAGCAGGAATCAGATTGAAGAGCCCATGAAAAATGTCGGCGCGTGGGCACGGCTGTCAGCGCGCACGCGTTCGAGGTTGTTGCCGCTTGAAGATTGTTCGCCAAGAAGATCATCGGAGCTTGACGATCGTCAGCGCTTGCGCGTGTAAGAAGATCAACGGCGCTTGCGCGCGTAAGAAGATTGTCAGCGCTCGCTCGAGAGAAGATCGTCGGTGCTTGCGCGCGTAAGAAGATCGTCGGCGCTTGCGCACGTAAGAAGATCGTCAGAGCTAGCGCGCAAAAGAAGATCGTCGGCGCTAGCGCGTGAACGAAGATCGTCGGCGCTTGCGCGTAAGAAGATCGTCAGCGCTAGCGCGTAAACAGCGATCGCTCGTGAAGAAGATCGTCAGCGCTTGCGCGTAAACAGCGCTCGCTCGTGAAGAAGATCGTCAGCGCTTACGCGCGTAAGAAGATCGTCGGCGCTTACGCGCGAAGAAGATCGTCAGCACTAGCGCGCGAAGAAGATCGTCAGCGCTAGCGCGCGAAGAAGATCGTCCGCACTAGCTCGTAAGAAGATCGTCGGCGCATTGGCGTGAAAGATCATCGGCGAGCACAAGCGCGCTAAGATGAAGGACGATCAGGACTGGAACAGGATTCCTCTGGATGGAATTCAGGAACAGCAGGTTCTAATTGCGCGCAAGCGCGCAGGAAAACGTTGGAGCATAGGGCGATACCTGGCACTTAAGGGGCTTACTCACAGTGTGAGAAAGCCCCTTTTGCTCCAAAGGGACCGGTGCCCCTTTGGATAACGGGTGGGTAGGCTCCCACAGCGTCAGTTGCCAGGAACGGAGACGGCAGGTCAGCAGGACTAGGAGATGGCGAACTGCGGAGAGGTCCCGAACCGCTGGCTGGTCTGTCCTCCGAAGAGGAGTCTCTATGAGTGGTCTCTCTCGCGAACGAGAGAGGTGAACACTTCGTAGAAGAGACTAGAAGACACTGATGATGGCGCCCCAGCTGACCTAAGAGGAGAAATCCTCCGAAGAGGAGTCCTTATGAGTGGCCTCCCTCGCGAACGAAAGAGGTCACAAGATCTTATAGCTGCTCAGCCCCTTGAGCATAGCTGCAGGTGCAACCGCTCAGCCCCAAGAGCATAGTCGCACAAAATTCCATGATTCAGTCTTGCAACCGCTCAGCCCCTTGAGCATGGTTACAAGAGCGGTCGCTCAGCACCAAGAGCATAACCGCCCGAGGACCAGGAAAAAACCATCCAGGAATTATTAAGGTAAGAGAAGTCCCCCCCCCCCCCTCCAGGGGAAAAAACTCATACCTGGGAAGGAAACCTCCCTCGGAAGGGAAGTTACCCACCCCTGGAGGCGAACCTCCTGAGCGTTCTAAGATGAACTAAAGAGCTGACAGTTGTCACGGGAGAACTTCTAAGAGAAGGGAACACGCCCATGACGACGTCCTAGAGAGGCGGCAGCAACAGCAGACTCCCAAGGCACAAACAGGGCACCTCTGCTTCGTTGGCACATCAGGCAAACGAAGAAACCAGATCGTTACTGGAAAAATAAAATAAATAATTAGTTAACAAAAATTTCCCCGGGAGGAACTCCGCAGAGAAACTCCGAGGGAATAGAACATAAGAATTACAAATCAAGTATGCGCCCTCCTCCCCCACTGACATTCACGGGAGAAGGGGGAGGGCGGAGAACTGTAACAAAAACAGAATCATAACAGAATTATGAATATGTAATTCGTTTAAGAATGTTCACAAAGTAAGAACAACTGAACCCTGAAGGGAAGTGTTCTTTACAGAAGCTGAAAAGTTAACAAATACAATTAGATTCATTGAAAATAATTGAGACAAATAAACGAAATAGCAACTCAACCCACAACGGGAAAGAAGCTACCGCAATAGTACGTAGTAGTAATAAAAGGGTGAACGACCTCGAGTAGAGAGAGAGAGAGACCGTAGTCAATCTAACTCCCACATTCCCTTCGCTGAGAGTCCAAGTTCTCCGCAGGGAAGGAGGAACAGCGGAGAAACCAGATGAATGGAGAAAGTCCAGCGATGACGATTCCCCACGGCGGCTGAAATCGGAAGCCGAAAGACCAAGAGACCGTTCCCCAAGAAGTGCAACCGCGGTGGCCTGGGACTACGCGGTGACGTTGTCATACACTACACACACAGCACAACACTGAAAAGGAAACTTACTAATTTCTATACTCAAATGTATACCTAAACATAAAGAATGTTTATATATATATTAAGTATAAGAAAAGTAAGTAATTAAGTAAAGACAAAACATTAACGGCTGCCAAGCGAGGGCGGGAGCAGACACGTCTGCCCACCGCCCGAGCCAAAAGCAAAGTGAATCAGTTCACCGGTGTGGGGGGGGGGTTAAGCTAGCTACCCCTCCCCTACCCCCTTGCTAACTAGCGCGGGGGTAGTTAACCCTTGTTAAAATCTAATGGCTCGCCATTTCAGCTACGCCGAAGGTAATACCCTATGTAAATAGCGTGGTTTGTATTTCGGTTACGGAACAAAAGATGTTTCGAGTCTAAATAGGAATCTTACACATAATATAGATGTTTCCCGATGCCTACCTCGCAAGAAGCATTGGGAACGTGTACAAGTATAATTGTTAATTATACTAGGTTACCCAAGGGCAATGGTCATTACCTGCAGAGGTTAAAGCCAGCTAGCAGAGGGACCTATTGCACTGTACCCCAAAGAGGGGAAGATGAAGAAAGGAAAAAAGCCCCACACACTTTAATCCATCCCAGACTTGACCTGGGTAACCAGTGCCCTTAACCATCTGCTACTTGTCCACCAAGGAGCTAGAGGTATTTATAAATTATCTGTTGTTCAGCCACCACAGGACCGATAAGAGAACATATCGAGTCTCCTGTGGGTCACGTCTTGTACATAGTGGGCGGTGAAGGTCGTCTGACGCTTCCACACGCCCGCTTGTAAAACTTGCAACATGGAATAATTGCGTTTGAGTGCCAGGAATGTACTGACACCTTTGACATCGTGACCTCTAGGTCTACGAGCTGAAAGAGGGTCCGAATGTAGCGCATGGTCAAGGACCCAGCGGATCCAAGGCGAAATGGTGTTCCTGGTGACCCTCTTAATTCTACTTAAGCTAACAAATAACGCCGCTAGTTGAGGCCGGGTTACTGTGGTGGATTTGAAGATATCCTAAACTCCTCACTGGACATAGTAACAATTTATATGGATCATTGGTTACAGAATGTAGACTCTTATTCTGAAGGGGCCTGAAGCTAGAGTCCAGTACCCCCGGGATTTTGAGTCTAAGCAATGAACTCAGGGACGAAACTGAGTGTCACCTCCCACCATCCCCTTGAATGGGCGATGTCGTATGAGAGACCATGAAGTTCACTAACTCTTTTTGCAAAGCTAAATCGAGTAGGAACGCCGTCTTCAAAGTGAAGTTACGGTCTGTTGCATGGCGTAACGATTCGTATGGAGGTCCTTTTAAGGATCTCAAAATGTGAACCTAGTTCTGACTGGGGGCAAGTGATCTCATAACTTCGTATGAGCAAAGAAAGCTCCTATGAAGAGGAAAGGTTTACTCCTTTCAGTTTAAAGGCTAGGCTTATGGCTGAGCAATAGACCATAAGGAGTTTTTCCTCCCGAAAGTATATAAGGAATTCCGTTATTACTGAAATAGTGGCATCGAAAGGAGATACCCTTTCCGCAACACCATCAAAGAGGACTGTCCACTTTGCCTGCTATGCTTAGGCAGAGGACTTCCGCAAGTAACCAGACATCCTCTTTCCAACTTGTTGCGAAAAGCCTCTCCAGGCGTGAAGCCGTAGAGACGGGACAGTCTTGTGGAAGATGTTCGTGTGTGGTTGTTGAAGTAGATCTGGTCGTGGAGGAAGTTCTCTCGGAAGATCTACTACAAGGTGCAAAAGGTCCGGGAACCATTCTGCATGATGCCATAGCGGAGGTATTAGGGTCATCATTAAGTTGTTGGATGATGTGGTTTTGTTAAGCACTCATCTCATCAGACAGAACGGTAGTGGGTTGGATAGGACAACAGCCACCCGTTAAGATAACACCACTAGAGTGTTATGGGGTCCTTTGACTGGTCCGAAGGTACTACATTGGATCCTTCTCTCTGGTTACGGTTCATTTTCCTTTTGCCTACATATACACCGAATAGTTTGGCCTATTCTTTACATATTCTCCTCTGTCCTAATACACCTGACAACACTGAGATTACCAAAAAATTCTTTTTCTCTCAAGGGGTTAACTACTATTATTATTATTATTAATATTACTATTACTATTATTATTATTATTATTATTACTAGCCAAGCTACAACCCTAGTTGGAAAAGCAAGATGCTATACAAGGGCTCCAATAGGGAAAAATAGCCCAGTGAGGAAAGGAAATAAGGAAATAAATAGATGAGAATAAATTAACAATAAATAATTTTAAAAACAGTAACAACGTCAAAACAGATATGTCCTATATAAACTATTAACAACATCAAAAACAGATATGTCATATATAAACTATAAAAAGACTCACGTCAGCCTGGTCAACATAAAAACATTTGCTCCAACTTTGAACTTTTGAAGTTCTACTGATTCAACTACCCGATTAGGAAGATCATTCCACAACTTGGTAACAGCTGGAATAAAGCTTCTAGACTACTGTGTAGTATTGAGCCTCATGATGGAGAAGGCCTGGCTATCAGAATTAACTGCCTGCCTAGTATTACGAACAGGATAGAGTTGTCCAGGGAGATCTGAATGTAAAGGATGGTCAGAGTTATGAAAAATCTTATGCAAAATGCATAATGAACTAATTGAACGACGGTGCCAAAGATTAATATCTAGATCAGGAATATGGTATTTTCATTATAAAATAAATTTTTGAACATACTTACCCGGTAATTATATATATACAGTAGCTTACGTCTCTGACGTCACGGCAAATTCAAAACTCGCGCCAATCGCCAATTGGATAGCCAGATGTACCACCCCTGCGCCCTAGCGAGGTACCTGGGAACCATTCCAGGAACCCTCATATATACCATGCCTCTAGTCTCTTAGAGGGGAGGAGGGTGGGACTTAAATTATATATAACTACCAGGTAAGTATGTTCAAAAATTTATTTTATAATGAAAATACAATTTTTAAACAAGACTTACCCGGTAGTTATATATATAGCTAATTAACACCTTTGGTGGAGGGTTAGAGACAGCTAGTATATCTGGAATTCTGCTTAAGAGTTAACTAAAACAAACTTAAGGGTTCGTACCTGATAAGGAAGCTGACTTCAATGATACTCTGCCTCATTATGTCTGCTACCCTTATGAGATCCAGCGGTCCTCCCAGGGGGCTGAAGATCTCGTAGGGACTGTCAAACTGGTGTATATACCTCATTATGACAGAACCTCCTCTAATAACCAGTTCTGGCCGCTCTCAAGGAACAAATTTGACCACCTGACAAAATAAAAGATTGTGGAAGACTGACACAATCTCCACAAACAACCATAAAAAACAATTAAAAGTACCAAGAGAAGAAAAGGTTATTAGGATTATGGGAACATAGTGGTGGATCCTTCACCCACTATTGCACTCGCTGCTACGAATGGACCCCGAGTGTAGCAGTCCTCGTAATGAGTCTGAACACCTTTCAAATAATATGAAGCAAACACAGATTTGCTCCTCCAGAAGGTTGTGTCCATTATGCTTTGCAATGATCTATTCTGTCTGATTGCTGCCAACGTTGCTACTCCTCTGACTTCATGAGTCTTGAGCTTCAAAAGACCAAGGTCTGATTCATTACAATGAATATGTGCTTCCTTAATCAAAAGCCTTATAAAAAATGACAAGGCATTTTTAGACATCTGTAATGAGGGCTTTTTGACCGAGCACCATAAAGCTTCAGAACTGCCTCGTAAATCTTTCGTTTTATCCAAGTAGCATCTCAGAGCTCTTACTGGGCATAAGACTCTTTCTACTTCTTCGCCAACCAAATCCGTAAGATTTGGAATATGTTATTTTCCTTAGTAAAATAAATTTTTGAATATACTTACCCGATGATCATATAGCTGCATCCCTGCTGCCCGACAGAAAAAACCTACGGGCGGAATACGCCAGCGATCGCTATACAGGTGGGGGTGTACATCAACAGCGCCATCTGTCAAGTAGGTACTCAAGTACTCGATGTCAACAAAGAACCAATTTTCTCCTCTGTCCCACTGGTTCTCTATTGGGGAGGAAGGGTGGGTCCTTTAATTTATGATCATCGGGTAAGTATATTCAAAAATTTATTTTACTAAGGAAAATAACATTTTTCAATATCAAACTTACCCGATGATCATATAGCTGATTCACACCCAGGGGGGTGGGTAGAGACCAGCATTACAAGTTGACATTATGAGCTAAGTATTCCGTATTTCATTTTAGCAGTTATTCAAAATAACAAGCATAAAATAAATAAGTACCTGGTAAGGAAGACGACTTGAACAATTACTCTGCCTTTTTAAGTACGTCTTCCTTACTGAGCCTCGCGATCCTCATAGGATGCTGAGCGACTCCTAGGAGCTGAAGTATGAAGGGTTGCAACCCATACTAAAGGTCCTCATCAAAACCTCTAATCTAGGCGCTTCTCAAGAAATGATTTTGACCACCCGCCAAATCAAGTAGGATGCGAAAGGCTTCTTAGCCTTCCGGACAACCCAAAAATATTTCAAGAGAAAGATTAAAAAGGTTCTGGAATTAGGGAATTGTAGTGGTGGAGCCCCCACCACTACTGCACTCGTTGCTACGAATGGTCCCAGAGTGTAGCAGTTCTCGTAAAGAGACTGGACATTCTTAAGATAAAAGACGCGAACACTGATTTGCTTTTCCAATAGGTTGCGTCGAATATATTTTGCAGAGATCTATTTTGTTTAAAGGCCACGGAAGTTGTGACAGCTCTAACTTCGTGTGTCCTTACCTTCAGCCAAGCTTGGTCTTCCTCATTCAGAAGGGAATGAGCTTCTCGTATTAACAGTCTGATAAAATAGGATAAAGAATTCTCTGACATAGGCAAAGATGGATTCTTAACTGAACACCATAAAGCTTCAGACGGGCCTCGTAAAGGTTTTAAAATAGAACTTAAGAGCTCTTACAGGACATAATACTCTTTCTAGTTCATTTCCAACCATACGATAAGTTTGGAATATCGAACGATATTGGTCAAGGCCGAGAAGGCAGCTCGTGTTTGGCTAGAAAACCAAGATGTAGAACATGTAGCCGTTTCGGATGAGAATCCGATGTTCTTGCTGAAGGCATGAATCTCACTGACTCTTTTAGCTGTGGTTAAGCATATCAGGAAAAGAGTCTTAAAGGTGAGATCTTTCAGGGAGGCTGATTGAAGTGGTTCGAACCTGTCTGACATAAAGAATCTTAGAACCTCGTCTAAATTCCAACCAGGTGTAACCAAACGACGCTCCTTCGTGGTCTCAAAAGACTTAAGGAGGTCCTGTAGATCTTTATTGTTGGAAAGATCTAAGCCTCTGTGACGGAAGACTGATGCCAACATGCTTCTGTAACCCTTGATAGTGGGAGCTGAAAGAGATCGCTCTTTCCTCAGATATAAGAGGAAGTCAGCTATTTGAGTTACAGAGGTACTGGTCGAGGATACGGATACTGACTTGCACCAGTTTCGGAAGATTTCCCACTTCGATTGGTAGACTCTAAGGGTGGATGTTCTCCTTGCTCTAGCAATCGCTCTGGTTGCCTCCTTCGAAAAACCTCTAGTTCTCGAGAGTCTTTCGATATTCTGAAGGCAGTCAGACGAAGAGCGTGGAGGCCTTGGAGTACCTTCTTTACGCGTGGCAGACGTAGCATGTCCACCCTTAGGGGAAGTGTTCTGGGAACGTCTACTAGCCATCGAAGTACCTCGGTAAGTTATTCTCTCGCGGGCCAGAGGGAAGCAACTAGCGTCAACTTTGTCCCTTCGTGAGAGGCGAACTTCTGCAGTACCTTGTTGACAATCTAGAACGGAGGGAATGCATATAGATCTAGATGAGACCAATCTAGTAGAAAGGCATCTATAAGAACTACTGCTGGGTCCGGGATAGGTGAGCAAAGTATTGAGAGCCTCTTGGACATCGAGGTTGCGAAGAGATCTAAGGTTGGCTGGCCCCAGGTGACCCAAAGTCTATTGCATACATCCTTGTGGAGGGTCCAATATGTTGGAATTATTGTCCCTTCCTACTGAGACAATCTGCTAAGACATTCAAGTTGCCTTGGATGAAACTCGTTACTAGTGAAAAGTCTAGACCTGTTGAACAGGAGAGGAGGTCACTTGCGAACTCGTACCATGTCAGAGAGTAGGTCCCTCCTTGCTAGGAGATGTACATCAAAGCAGGGAGTTGACCGTGTTCACCTCCACCACTTTGCCTTGAAGGAGAGACCTGAAGCTTTTCCAGGTCAGACGTACTGCCAGAAGCTTCTTGCAGTTGAAATGCATTGTCCTTTGACTCGAGTTCCATAATCCCGAGCATTCCCTACCGCCTAAGGTCGCACCCCAGCCTACGTCCGATGCGTCTGAGAAGAGAACGTGGTTGGGAGTCTGAACAGTCAGAGGAAGACCCTTCCAAAGGTTGATAAAGTCCTTCCATCAAGTCAGACCAGACTTATCTTTCCGGAAACCGGGATCGAGACCGCTTCTAGCGTCTTGTCCTTTTCCAGTGAAGAGCTAGATGATACCGAAGAGGACGGAGGTGTAGTCTTCCAAGTGACACCAATTGAACCACGGATGACAGTGTCCTAACCAGACTCATCCACAGCCTGACAGGGCCGTGTTCCTTCTTCAGCATCTTCTGGATGGATAGCAGGGCTGGGGGTTGATCGTCTTGTTCAGCCATGTCCTCATCAGAGGGTTCCTCATCCGAAACTGATGAGGAAACGGCAACGGAGTGGGCAACGTCTGACTCGCTGAATCCGGTCGCACTGGTGGATGCGTGACGGAGCCGGACACAAGATCATGGTACTGCTGCACAGTCTGTGAACTGTCAACCATGGGGACGCGAGGAAGTACAGCGACAACCCGAAACTGTCTAGACTGTCTGGGTTGTGCAGACAACCCCCTACCGGGTTGCTGAGGTTGCCGCACTGCGTCAAAACAAGTCACCTCTGCTGGTTGTTGAACGTCTTCCTAGTGACACACTGAACGTCCACAACCACCTTCGAGAGTCGCTTAACGTCAACGTGCGACTGGCAACCCACACTGGGTCGCACCGGTGGAGGAACCATCTCAACTGGCGGACGTGAGTAGGATACCTCAGCGTCAACAGGGCGTACAACCAACCGGTAGGAAGGTTGTTGGCTAGAAGGTTCTTCTCTGTAAAAAATCCTCTATCAAGGACTAAGCTTGGACTGCATGTCTTGCAACAAAGCCCATTAGGGTCTATGGGAGCAGGTGTGGCAACAGACGGGGTTAGCGACTGAAGCGGAACCATTTACCATCCCTGGAAGCATGTTATGCTTTAATTAAAGTCCATAGGAGGCTAAGCAGCTTAAGGCTCCTCTCCAAATGACAGAGTCCTCAAGGGAATATCAGAAGGAGGGAGAACAGCACTTTCTCATCTACAGGAACCATGTCCGAGAAAAGCTAGGTTATCTCAGTGAGGGTTTCACTGGTGCATAAGCAGCAGACCAGAAGGCAACGTTATGTAACTGCTTGACAGTCTGTGAACTGTCAAAAACTGAACTGTCAACCACAACAGGTGCGTGAGGACATACAGCACTGGTGCATTAGTAGCAGACCAGAAGGCAACGTCATGTAACTGCTTGACAGTCTGTGAGCTGGCAACAACCAAAGCTGTGTGGGGAAGCCTCAACTCCTGACTGACTAGTCTGCTGCGGGCGAGTGGCGGTAACCACAGTGGGTTGCGGAGGCTGACACACCGTGTCAAACCACGGCAGCTTGTGGTAGCTCACGCACGGCAACGGAGTGCTCCGTGTGTTTGTGGGAGTCAGCATGCGTCTGGCAGGGTCGACTGCGCATGGGTGGAGGAGCTCTCACAACAAGTGTGGGAGCAGGCAGCCATGCTGGGCGCACAACCGTGGCAGGCTGTAGGCCAACGGGTGCATCGTCAACCTTCTCCGCAGTCGGAGTGTGGGAGCAGGCAACAACCAAAGCGGAGTGGTGGTACGTGGTGGGGACTGCCGTGGGTTGCGGAAACTAACGCATCGCGTCAAAACACGGCAGCTTGACTCCACCTTCCCACTGCTGATGCGGTAGCTCACGCATGTTAACGGAGGGAGCCGCACGTCGGCTAACGTTAACATGCGTCTGGCAGGGTCGATCGCGCATCGGAGGTGGAGCTCTCCGCAGCCGGAGTGTGGGAGCAGGCAGCCTCAGCGTGAGCTGGGCGCACAACCGTGGCAGGTTGTAGGCTAACGAGAGCAGTGAAAACCTTCTCCGCACGAAACTCCTGCATAACCGCAGCTAACTGAGTCTGCATAGACTGCAGTAAAGACCACTAGGGTCTACAAAAGACGGCAACAAACGGAGCTACTGTCCGTTGTGACTGAGGGTCTAAAACAGCTGGTGCGGCAACAGACGGAGTTACTGCCTGTTGCGGTACCACCTTGCCTCTCTTGGGAGGTGTGCAGTCGTCGGATGACTGCAGCGAGTCCGAACTGACCCAGTGGCTACACCTAGGCCGTTGGACTTGCGCGGAAGGGACCGACTTGCACTTAAAAAGCTGCAAGATTTGGTCCATGGTTTCTACGAGAAACCTCTTCCGCAGACGAGGAATAAATGGGCTCTCTCGTCTTTGTGTGGGTGGGGCGATCACGTCGGCAACGTGTGTAGATACACCCGAAACCACGGAGGGAAACGTCTGTTCGTCGATCAAGGCCTGTGGAACCCATAAGTCGTTCGACATTACTTCTCCCCTGGGCTTGGGAGCTTGTAAGAGGTCCCGGACTAGGTGAACAACTGGCACGAACAGACGAACCCTCGAACGCAACACTGTAACACTTTGCGCATATCACTTTATCACTTTTGATTTTCTGTTTGCACTAATTTCACTGAAATCGAAACTTTAACTGATTTCTACCTGAAACACGCAATCCTATCCTTCATTAAAAGGTAGTAATTGCGAAAACAGTTTTACAATGCAACAGAAAAACATAATTAAAGATAAAGAATTCAGTGGCTGGAAAAGAGACTAAACACTAGATCAAATAAACTACGTTTGAAATCTCTCACCGCATAAAGCCTGGGAACAAGAATAAAACTCTAGAAACGTTTTACCTTCTTCCCCTACAGCGACTAGGGAGAAGAGTAAAAAACGAGAACAACGTTACCCGCTTGAACGAAACGTTTATTCTCCTCTCTCTCCCTCCGTCTCTATCTCTCTCTATCTTCTCTCTTGACTTAGAACCTGAGAGAAGAGCCCAATTATATATCGTTAAAACATATTATTTGCTAAAGGAAAAAACTGAAAGGTTTCCCAAATAAAAAGTTCCTTTATTTAGAATTTAAACCATTTAAGCTAAGAAAGAATGAACGAAACGCTAGAATCGGTTTACTCTTACTGCAACGTGAAACCGTGAAATACTCTCTCTCTATCGTAATGATAGAGCGCAAGTTGAACGTTCTGAACGTCAACAACTGCGGAGACTAAACTAAACGTTAGTTCATCTTTGAAAACAGTACGAGACTATCAAAGAAATTCTTTCATAAAACATTAAAATTAAATTCTTAAAAGGTAAATACGATATGACGGGCTCAATGTTAATTAACTTCGGTTCCAAGTAAGGACCGCCTACTATTAGGAAAGGTCGCATATAAACAAACATAAAAATTAATTTTTATAAGTTTATAATAAATGGAAAGTTAATCGAAGAGGCCTATAAAGGCGGAGAGATATAAAATAAATAGATCTATAACTTGTTAAGCAAAATTACCAAAAACCTAAACACACTTCCGTCTAAGGGAAGGGTCGGCCATTTAAAAGTGAAAGAGAGTCCATACTCTCTTCGTCACCAACACTTCCGTCTAAGGGAAGGGTCGGCCATTTAAAAGTGAAAGAGAGTCCATACTCTCTTCGTCACCATAATTAAATCTATCCAAAACGAGTTCAAGTTTTGAAATGAAGATAAAACCCCTGCATAGCGAAAGCTCAAAACTGGAATAGTGTACTTCACCAAATCGTTGTGAAAACAAATCCAGTTAGGGACGGCGTATTTAGTAGGTCTTGCCTGTGGCACGACAAAGGGAAAATTGGTTCTTTGTTGACATCGAGTACTTGAGTACCTACTTGACAGATGGCGCTGTTGATGTACACCCCCACCTGTATAGCGATCGCTGGCGTATTCCGCCCGTAGGTTTTTTCTGTCGGGCAGCAGGGATGCAGCTATATGATCATCGGGTAAGTTTGATATTGAAAACTCAAACGCTTTGGGCCAAGTTTGAGAAGGGCGTTCGTTTTTGGCAAGAAAGCCTAATTGTAAGGCACAGACAGCTTTACCATCACGAAATCCAACGTTTTTGCTAAAGGCATGTATTTCACTTACTCTTTTGGCTGTTGCGAGACTAACCAAAAATAAAGTGTTCATAGTAAGGTCTTTCATAGAAGTTTAGCCCAGTGGCTCAAACCTGTCACTCATAAGATACTTCAATACAATATCCAGATACCAGGCTGGTGAATCTTGGTTTCGTTGTTTTGTGGTCTCAAAAGACTTAAGAAGTTCTTGCAGATCTTTGTTGTTAGAAAGGTCTAGGTTTCTATGCCTGAACACAGTTGCTAACATACTCCTATATCCTTTAATAGTCAAGGAGGAGAAGTTGCACTTCCTTCGAAGGTGGAGCAGGAAGTCCGCAATTTGGGCTACAGAGGTACTGGATGAGGAAAGAGAGTTGACTCTACACCACTCTCTAAAAACCTCCCACTTGGATTGATAAACTTTGATAGTTGATGATCTTGCTCTTGCAATGGCTTGAGCTGCCTCCTTTGAAAAGCCTCTAGATCTAGTGATTCTTTCGATAGTCTGAAGGCAGTCAGCTGAAGAACGTGGAAATTTTGATGGAATCTTTCCAAGTGGGGTTGTTTGAGTAGATCTACTCTTAATGGAAGTGTTCTTGGAGTGTCTACCATCCATTCCAGTACCTCTGTGAACCATTCTCTTGATGGCCAAAATGGGGGCCACTAGGGTCATTCTGGTCCCTTTGGATGTTACAAATTTCTGTACCACTTTGTACAGGATCTTGTATGGTGGGAAGGCGTACAGATCTAGGATGGACCAATCCAAAAGAAACGTGTCCATGTGGACTGCTTCTGGATCCAGCACAGGGGAGCAATACGCCTCTAACCTCTTGTCTTTGAGGTTGCAAAGAGATCTATGCATGGACGACCCCAAAGACGTCACAGCCTCTTGCAAACTTGAAGGTGGAGCGTCCACTCTGTCGGTAGGATCTGACCTCTTCTGCTGAGGCTGTCTGCCATTACGTTTTTCTCCCCTTGAATGAACCTTGTGAGAAGGATAACGTTCCTCTCTCTTGCCCACAAAAGGAGATTCTTTGCCGTCTCGTACAGAGATATCGAGTGAGTCCCCCCCTGCTTGGTAATGTAAGCCAATGCCGTCGTGTTGTCGGCATTGACCTGAACCACTTTGTTGGTGACTGATTCCTCGAAACTTTTGAGGGCTAATAGAACTGCCAACAATTCCTTGTGATTTATATGCAAGTTCTTTTGGTTCTCTGACCACAGTCCCAAAACTTCCAACTTGTTTAAGGTTGCTCCCCATCCTGAGTCCGAGGCGTCGGAGCATAACACATGGTCTGGGTTCTTTTGCGATAGGTCGAAACCTTCCTGGAACTTGTTCGGTTCGTCCCACCACCGAAGGCAGTCTTTGATGGAGTTCGTAATCGGAATGGACATCGTTTCTAGATCTTTCTCCTTACTCCAATGGCTGTTGAGATGGAACTGGAGAGGACGAAGGTTCAGTCTTCCTAGGGGAACAAATTGTTCTAAGGAGGAGAGGGTTCCTACTAGGTTCATCCACTTCCTTGCTGAACACATATTCTTGCTTAGAAACGATTGGAGTTTCAATTTGGCTTGGTGCATCCTTAAAGGAGACAGAAAAGCCCGAAAAATCTGACTCGGAATTGTCATTACCAAATAGAGAATCTCTTGAGATGGAATCAAGAGAGACTTTTCCTTGTTGACAAGGAGACCCAGTTCTTTTGACAAGTTCAATGTTGTGTGAAGATCCTTCAGGCAGTGATCGTATGAGTGAGCTCTGAGAAGCCAGTCGTCGAGATACAGGGAGGCTCTTATGCCCCTTGAATGGAGGATTTTCGCTACATTTAGCATAAGCTTTGTAAAGACCTGTGGTGCTGTGCAGAGGCCAAAGCATAGGGCTCGAAATTGGAAGACTTCTTCCTTGAAGACGAACCTTTGGTAAGACCTGAAGCTCGGATGGAGAGGGATATGGAAGTAGGCATCCTGGAGGTCTAAAGAGACCATCCAGTCGTCCTTCTTTACTGCGGCTAGAACTGATTTCGAAGTCTCCATTGAAAACTTCCTCTTCTGGATGAACTTGTTCAGCGCACTGACGTCCAGGACTGGACGCCATCCCCCCCGAGTTCTTGGGTACCAGGAACAGGCGGTTGTAAAAGCCTGGTGAACAAATATCCTGTACCTTCTCTATGGCCACCTTTTCCAACATGAGAGACACTTGGATAGTTAGAGCTTGTCTCTTTGCCTCCTCTCTGTATCTGGGAGAGAGATCTACAGGAACTAAGACCAAAGGAGGATTCCCTTGAAAGGGATTCTTGTAACCCTCCTTCAAGATCTATATAGACCACTCATCTGCTCCTCTCTTCTCCCACGCTTGCCAGAAGTTGAGTAGTCTGGCTCCTACTGCCTGAAGCCGAAAGCAGTTAGACCCTGCTTCGCCCTGCTCTGAAGCCTCTTCTCTTATTCCTTCTAGCGTCAGGTCTGGAGCTACCCCTGCTGGAAGATCTCCCTTGAAAGGGCTGAGAAAACTTGGGAAAAGTTTCTTCCTTAGGCTTGCGAATGGTAAATGAGGGTGGAAGAGCTTTTCTGGCTATCTTAGAGACAAGATCTTGAGTAGCTTTTTGAGCCAAGGCTGCCGATATCTCCTTAATTAGTTCTTGTGGGAACAACAAGGGAGAAAGAGGCGCATACAACAGCTCGGATTTCTGGAAGGGAGTAACCCCCAGAGAAAGATACGAGCATAACTGATCCCTTTTCTTAAGGATGCCTGCAGAAAAGAACGCTGCTAACTCGTTGGATCCATCCCGCAAAGCCTTGTCCATGCAAGACATCAAATGGACTAGGGCAGAATTATCCCCCTGTTTAAAAGTAGCATCTTTTTTACCCAAAGCACCAAGAGTCCAGTCTAAGAAGTTAAAAACTTCAAAGGCTCTAAATATACCCTTGAGCAGGTGGCCAATCTCTGATGTAGACCAAAAGATCTTGGTCTTCCTCATGGCTGAACGACGAGGAGCGTCTACGAGGCTTGAGAAATTTCCCTGGGCAGAGGCAAGAATCCCCCGGCCGAGAACTTCTATGTCTCGTACCACATACTAGACCTGGAGGCCAGTCTAGCTGGAGGAAAAGAGAAAGCTGCTTTTCCTAAGGCTTTCTTAGACTGCAACCAGTCACCCATCAGTTTCAGAGCCCTCTTAATGAACGTGATAACACCATCTTGGTAAAGCGAGCCTTCTTAGAGGCCTTCCAAAGAGTAAACTCAGACGGTGGCAAACGGGGAGCCACTGGCACAAAGAAATCTGAGAACTCCTCAGTAAAAACTTTCATCAGTTTTTTCAAGTTGGCAGAATGACGAAAAGAAACAGAGTCCTTGTCTTCCGACACTTCCTCAAACTCCATAGGAGAAAGCTGGCCTTCTATGCCCTTCTATGATAACGTTCCTTCGGGAGCAACAGTGTCGAGAGCAGTATCCTTTTCGAAAATACCCTGAGTTCCAACAGCAATAGAAACAGGATCATTATGAATAATATCAAGCGGGCTTGACGCTTACGGCTCAGCCAAACATTTGCTATCAACTCGATCGGAGTCAAAGAGTTCCTGAACTTGAACTGCGTTAATGAAGTCTTGGAAAGAGAGAGCCTCATCATCATAATCAAGACTAACATCTGAAATATGGTAAGGGTTAGAATGTTCAGGATCGTATCCTGAAAGGCGCTTGCCGTCGTTTCCTGACAAGTGTTCAGCGCTGCGAACCACTTGCTGTCCAGCGACCTGTTCGGCTGTTTTCCGTTCGGAAACACGACCTGGAGGACGTTCACTAAAGTAACTTGAGGAGTGGAAGGCGTCCTGAAATCTAGGACGTTCGACAGCCTGTTTTGCAGGACGTTTGGCAGCCTGTTCCGTAAGACGATCGGCAGCCTGTTTCGCAGGATGTTCGGCAGCCTGCTTCGAAAGACGTTCGACAGCCTGTTTCGTAGGACAAACGGCAGCCTGTTTCTCAGAACGTTCGGCAGCTTGTTTCGAAGGACATTCAAAAACCTGTTTAACAGGACGTTCAACGTCTCTCTTTGAAGGACGTTCGAGCACACGATCTGACCAAAGGATCTCCTTGCGCTTGTAAGGGCGTTCGCGTTCTATATTGGGGCTGTCAACTGCAGACTTACGTGATCGTTCACAATTACGTACTAAGGGACGTTCAGGGAGGCTAGCAGGAAGCTTAGAGCCTCGACTATGAGGGCGCTCTACATCAAGAACCACCGTGCGTTTAAGGTTATGTTCGAGAACACTTCCTACAGGACGTTTCGAAACAGAGCAGCCTGCTCACTGTCTCGATCCTGACAATAACTGTCACGTGTGTCAGTTTGAGGTTTGTCACTACGCTGGTATTTCTGCATGAACGACGAGAGCCTGCTTTGCATCTCTATTAACATAACAAAATTAGGATCTGAACGTTGTGAAAACTGTGATGACACCACAACGTTCTCCTCATCGCTCCAGGGGACAGAGTGCCTGGAAGGTGAAAACCAGTCTGAAGGTTGCATAGGATCCTTGGAAGCGTCCAGCGTCCTATAAGGACATTTAATCGAAGTGTCAAACGACTCTGATGTATCCCAATGACTACATCCAGGCCGCAAACTAGCAGGACATTGGTAGGCCTTATCAAAGGTCCTCTTAAGAGGTCTAGAAGCAAGCTTCCAGCCTCTTTTAAGCAAAGCGTCATCCGATGATGACGAGAAACACTTAATCTCACCTTTCCATTGGTGAGGGTGAACGTCCTGGGAAGCGCCCACAGGTACGTTCGAGGGGACGTCTGTTCGTGTTTTAAAGCCTCTCGTCTCCTTTCGCCGTTCGTCATTCCTTCTCCCAGGGGTTGGGAAGCTTGGAAGGGGTCTAGGACTAGGAGGACGACAGACGCTAGCAGGCGCACCCTCCACTGCACGTAACTTCACTGCACTTTTTGCACTTTCACCCTTTAACTGTCTTACGTCGGACATCAGCTGGGTTCTATCCGCCGCAAGAGATTCCACTTTAGCGCCCAGCGCTTGAATCGCAACTAACATATCTTTAAGAGATAGCTCATTATCAGTTGCAGTAGCGGGATCAGGATCTACCACTACAGGGGAAGGAATAGGGATAATGACATGGGGAGAGGGAAAGTCTTTAGAGGAACGAAAAGAAATTTGTCTCGCTCTATCTCTTTTGAGTTTACGTCTATACCTGTCAAACTCAATCCATTCACGCTCTGATAGTAGAACACACTCATCACAGCGATCCCCAAAATCACACTCTTTACCTCTGCAAGCAACACAGAGAGAATGGGGGTCAAGTGAAGCTTTAGCCATTCGGGTCTTACACCCACTACTCACACATAACCTAAAAGTTATGGAGGGGGGGGGGGATTTTTGAAAAATTAAGAGAAATCAGATAAGCAAGGGTCAAAAATTTTCTAAATCCAATTCCAATTAAAGAATATCCAAAAGCGAGATAAAAAACAAGCGGGAGTCAACAACCAAAGTTTTGTACTTCCCCAAAATAAGATCAATATTGACGATAGCAGAATTCATGTGATGCCGCTAGCAACGGCAGAGAATATATGAGGGTTCCTGGAATGGTTCCCAGGTACCTCGCTATGGCGCAGGGGTGGTACACCTGGCTATCCAATTGGCAAGAGTTTTGAATTTTCTGCCGTGACGTCAGAGACGTAAGCTATACATATATATAACAACCGGGTAATCTGCTAAGAAGGACCAGGGGCATAGTTTTGCCCCTGACATCGTGAGTCGTCATATTGAGATGATGTTTTGGTGATCCTTCTCTATTCTCTCCCAGTGCTGATGACAAGAGAAGGGACCTGGGTGGGCTGTTGCCATTTTCTTAAGGTAGAGTCTCATACCTTACCCTGGGTACAGTAACAGATGATCTGGATCGTCCGTTACCAAGTGGAGACTTGTGTAGGATCCGTCACCTCTGGAGATTTTGTCTGGCAACTTACTCAGGGACAAAACTGAACATTGCCTTTCGCCCTTCTCATTAATGGGAGATGTGGAAAGAGATATCATGAACTTCCTTGACTCATATGGTTGCTGTCAGAGTGTGTAGGATCATTGTCTTCTTAAATCAGGTGAAAATTTGTTGCCTGGTGAAGTGGAATATAAGGAGGTCTTTTTAGAGATCGGAGAATTTGAACCATGTTCCGAGAGGAAGGTATCAATTCCAATTGGAGAAAGGCAAGTTGTGAGTCCTATTGATGAGAGGATGTCCCTTCCTTTCAGTTTGAAGGTGAAGGATCAAGGTTGAGTGATCAAATTTACCTGTCAAAACTGAATAGGGGGTCTTTTCCTCTTGTATATACTTGAGGATTCCGCTATTGCTAGAATAGAGGTATCAAAGTGGAGAGAGATACTTTCACATGACACCAACCACACAAGATGTTATACTGCCTGGTAGACTTCCTCGTGAAGTTTGTCTTGACAATGAACACATTGAGCGCACTAGCCTCTTACGTACTCCTGCAGTGGACATGGCTGCCAGATCATTGGAGCCATCCCTGAGGGACTTGTTCCTGCAGAGAACGTGGCTGTCAGATCAATGGAGCCATCCCTGAAAGCCTTGTTTATGCATGACATAATTGTACAGCAAAACTTCAAACGCTCGAAAATAGCTCTGAAGTCGACCATAAAATCTTGGAGCGTCTCATGGCCAGGCGCCAGGGAGAGTCTATGAGGTTTGAGAAGTCTATCTGGGAAGAGGCAGGAACTCCCAAGCCGAGAACTTCTCTCGTGTCATATCAGACTCTCGCTCTATAAGCCAGCTTAAAAGTAGGGAAAGCAAAGGCTGTCTCCCCCAAACTCCTCCTGGTGATAAACCAGTCGCCTAGCAAACGTAAAGCTCTCTTAGAAGAGCGAGAGAGCTCTAGCTTATAAAACAACGGCTTCGAAGTAGCTAGGCCTAGTGTAAACTCTGACGTTTAGGCGAACGAGGAGCAGCAGTTACAAAAAGATCCAGACAAAGATCCTTAAAAATCAGTATGATTTATTTAAAGTCCATAGAGGGCTAAGCAGCTTTAGGCTCCTCTCCGTCTGACAGAGTCCTCAAGGGAATATCAGTAGGAGGGGGAACAGCAACTTCCTCATCTGAAGGAAGCTTGTCCGACAAAAGCGAGTCTCAAGCAAGGGAGAGACCTACCGTGGTGGCAATGCTTTACAAGCAGAGTCCACACGCACTGGTGCATTAGTAGCGGACCAGGACGCAACGTCATGTAACTGCTTGACAGTCTGTGAACTGTCAACAACAACAGGTGCGTGAGGACGCACAGCGTCCACTCGAGACTGCTTTGACCGCCTAGTCTGAGCAGTCAAAACAACTCTAGAATGCGGAGGATGACGCTCAGCGTCAAAACAAGTCAACTCCGATGGTTGGCGAACGTCCTGAACGTCAACAGGAGCATCAGCAAGTGGCCTAACGTCCAAATGCGGCTGAAAATCCACACGAGACCGCATCGAGTGTGGTTCTAAACAACCTGACTGACGTGACTTGGCTACGCCAACGTCAACAGGACGCACAAAGGAACATTTGGGTGGCTGAAGGCCAGGATCTCGATGAGATAAACGGCTAGGCTCAACGGACTTATCGGCAGAATAGTCTTCCATAAGGGAGGCAAGCTTATTCTGCATGTCTTGCCGTACAACCTATTTAGGATCAACGGGAATGGTTGCGGTAAGAGACGAGGGTAACGTCTGTGACTGCAAAACCTTGCCTACAAAAAGACTCTCGGAGCCTGTGTTACGCTTTTGTTTAGGCGGCGAGCAGTCTTCCGATGACTGCATAGGGTCAGAGCTGTCCTAATAGTTAAAACCAGGACGCTGGACCTGTCCTGAAAGGACTGACTTTCGCTTAAAGGGCCTCGAAACTTTGTTCCACGGTTTCTTATGCGAAAAGCCTTCGGATGACGAGGAGAAAAACGTCTCTCTCGCCTTATGGTAGGGGTGATCTTGGTGAGATACGCCTGATACCATAGAGGGAACGTCTGTTCGCTGATCAAGGCCTCTCGAACCCATAAGTCGTACGACATTACTTCTCCCCTGGGCTTGGGAGCTTGCAAGAGGTCCCGGACTAGGCGAACGACAGGCACGAACAGACGAACCCTCGGTCGCAACACTGATAACACTTTGCGCAATATCACTTTATCACTACGATTTTCTGTTTTGCACTTATTTCACTGAAATCGAATTTTTTAACAATTCACATTAGGTATGAATAAAACTGATTTCTACCTGAAGCACGCAATTCTACCCTCATCAAAAGGTTATAATTGCGAAATCAGTCGTATAATGTAAGCACATTAATACAAGCAAAAAACAGTAAACATATTTTAAGATAAAAAGATCAGTGGCTGGGAAAGACTAAACACTAGTTCATTCAAAACTACGTTTTCAATCTCTCACCGTACAGTGCCTTGGGACGAGAATAAAATCTAAAAACGTTTTATCCTTTCTCCCCGTACAGAGACTAG
>NC_090740.1:128302925-128315425 GCF_036898095.1 Palaemon carinicauda | reverse complement strand
CTCAACAATAAGGAGTCCCTGCACCTCGCTAGAACCTTGCTACGCAAGGGCTGCGGTCTACATAAGCTGTGTGTGAAGGTATGAAGTGTGACTCGTCCTAGGAAGTTGACCTGTAGTCCTTTAGATGGAAACTTTAGGGTAGGACTCTCCCAATACCACCTCGTCAGGGTATGGGGATGTGACAGTATTAGCTTAATACTAGGAACACAAGGAAACATGGTTTACCTGCAGTGGTTCGAGGTCAGCTGTGCAGAGAACCCAAGATGCTGCTTTCCCCAAGAGAGGGGAGGATGAAGAAAAGAATAAGGGCCAGACATACCTTTTCATTCATGCAGACTAAGACCGGGTAACAATGCCCTCAACCTTCTGCTACTTGTCCATTAAGGAGCCTGAGGTTTTAAACCAGCTGTTGTGCAGCCACTACAGGGCCGATAAAAAACGTATTGAGCCTCCTGTGGGTCACGTCTTGTAGGTAGTGGGCTGTGAAGGTCGTCTGACGCTTCCACACCCCAGCTTAGAGCACCTGCGTCACTGAGAAGTTTTCTTGAAGGCCAGGGACGTAGCTACGCCCTGACGTCATGTGCTCTAGGGCGACGTGACGGAGGAGGGTCTGGATTCAGGGACAGATGGATCACCCTACGAATCCTTGGTAACCCTCCTCTTAGTCCTCCCAGTGCCAACAAACAATGCCTGCACCTGGGGACGTACTGCAGCCGTTCTTTTGAGATATAGCCTCAGACTCATTACTGGACACAGTAGGAGATGGTCTGGGTCATCTGTTACAGAACGAAGACTCGAAATCTGGAAGGAGTCGAACTGAGGGTCCGGCACCCCCGGATTCTGAGTCTTAGCAATAAACTCAGGGACGAATTTGAACGTTACTTCCCCCATTCCCTTGAATGGGCGATGTCATAAGCGAGACCATGAAGTTCACTGACTCGCTTGGCCGAGGCCAAAGCTAGTAGGAACACCGTCTTCCAAGTTAGGTGGCGATCTGAAGCCTGGCGTAATGGTTCGTAGGGAGGTCTCTTAAGAAACCTGAGAACTCAAACCACGTTCCATGGAGAAGGTCTCACTTCCGACTGAGGGCAGGTAAGTTCATAACTCCGTATGAGTATGGAAAGTTCCAGCGAGGAAGAAATGTCCACTCCTTTGAGCCTGAAGGCTACACTTTAGGCTGAGCGATAGCCTTTCACCGCCGAGACTGAAAGGCGCATATCTTCCCGCAAATACACGAAGAACTCCGCTATTGCTGGAATAGTGGCATCGAGTGGAGAGATACCCCTTCCACGACACCAACCACAGAAGACTCTCCACTTTGCCAGGTAGACCGATGCGGATGACTTTCGCAGGTGTCCAGACATCCTGACCGCAACTTGTTGCGAAAATCCTCTCTCATCGAGATGCTGGATAGTCTCCAGGCGTGAAGTCGTAGCGAAGCTATGGCTTTGTGGAAGATGTTGGCGTGTGGTTGTTCAAGTAGCTCGTGTCGAGGAGGGAGTTGTCTCGGAAGTTCCGTTAGGAGTTGCAGTAGGTCCGGAAACCATTCCGCGTGATGCCATAGCGGAGCTGTAAGGGTCATCGAAAGATTGACCGATATTCTGGTCTTGTTGAGCACCCTCCTCATCAGAAAGAACGGGGGAAAGGCGTATACGTCGATGTTGTCCCAACGTTGTTGGAAGGCATCTTGCCAGAGCGCCTTGGGATCTGGGACTGAGGAGCAGTACAGCGGAAGCTTGAAGTTCAGCGCTGTAGTGAACAGATCCACAGTCGGGGAACCCCACAAAGTCAGGACTTTGTTGGCTACTAGATGATCCAAAGACCACTCTGTACTCACTATCTGAGACGCTCTGCTCAGACTGTCGGCGAGCACATTCCTCTTGCCTGAAATGAAGCGTGCCGATAGTGGAATAGAGTGGGCTTCGGTCCATCTCAGTATTTCTACTGCGAGATGGGATAGCTGCTTTGAAAAGGTACCACCTTGCTTGTTGATGTAAGCCACTACTGTGGTGTTGTTGCTCATCACCACCACAGAGTGGCCCCCTAGGTATTGTTGGAACTGTTGAAGGGCCAGGAATACGGCCTTCATTTCAAGCAGATTTATATGGAGGCACTTTTCTGATTCTGACCACAGGCCTGAAGTCCCGTGGTTCGAACGTGGCCCCCCACCCTTTCTTTGAGGCGTCCGAAAAACAGCATCAAATCCGGGGGGAGGACGAGAAGATCCCCTCCTCTTTGTAGGTTCTCGTCTGTCACCCACCACTGAAGCTCCGTCTGTTCCGCAGGACCCATAGGGATTATGACGACCGGGGAATCGTAACCTTGATTCCACCGAGACTTGAGTCGCCATTGGAGGGATCTCATCCTGAGGCGACGTAACCACAATTGGGCTGGAAGTTCTTCTCGTCTGAGGGAAGGGCTTGCGACCCTCCTCAGCCTTGCTATCCTGTCATCCGATGGGAAGGCTTTGTGGAGATTGGTGTCTATAATCATGCCTATATAAGGGTGAACACTGGTGACAACCTGTGGTGCTGTGGAGAGACCGAAACACAGCACCTTGAACTGGTAAACCTTGTTGTCTAGGCTGAATCTTAAGTACTTCCATGAAGACAGATGGACTGGGATCTGGAAGTACGCGTCCTTCAGGTCCAGTGTAAACATGAGGTCTTGCGGTTTCACTGCAAGTCTGACCGTGTCTGCAGTCTCCATGCTGAACGGACTTTGCTTGACAAACTTGTTCAGAGCTGAGAGGTCGATGACTTGTCTCCAGCCTCCAGACGCCTTCTTTTTTACAAGAAAGAGTCAACTGAAGAAGCCTGGGGGGCCCGTCTGCCACCTCTTGGAGAGCGCCCTTCTTCAACATGGTCTGGACTTCTGCACGAAGGGCTTGCCCCCTTGCCGATCCAATGGCAAGGGAGCTCAACGACACTGAATCCGCTGTCAGGGGAGGTAGAGATGTTGTGAACGGGACGCGATATCCCTGACTGATTACGGAAATCGGCCAGGAGTCAGCCCCCGAGTTGCTGCCACCTGTTCGTGCAACTTTGAAGGAATCCCCCCACTGGTGGACATGCAGGGGGACTGCCAATCCTAGCGTTAGCAGCCTCGGCCGCTCCCTCTGGGATTCTTTCCTCCCCTGGACGACTTTTTGCCTTTCTTGTCCTTGCCAGGAAAGGGCTTAGACACCGTCGTCTTCGCTGCAGCTGCCGGTTTCGTGGTCTTGGTAGGTGGTGGTTGCTGGAATGCTGGAGGTTTATAGGGCTTCGATGTTAGAGCCCTATGTAGGAGAGAGTCCTGGTTGGACTTCCTCCACCTCTCAGCCGCCTGCTCCACGTCCTTAGGCTCAAACAAGTTCTTTCCCATATCGGAAGAATGCCTGAGCCTGCTGATCTTGGTATTGGGGACCTTTTAATGGAACCTCTCAGACACCGCATCTCGACGTTTCAAGATGGTGTTAGCCCACAAGTTCGAGACTTGGTGGGCTAGAAACTTGATCGTGCGAGTGCCCGAGAGTAAAAAGGTCTCAATAGCCTTCCTGGTACTTTCTTTGGCCAAAGCCTCTGAACGTAACAGGATGCCTAGGGACCCTAGCCAGATATCCAGCCACGAAGTGGCATGCATGACACACTTCCCTACCTTCTCCTGGCTAAAGATCTCCGTAGCCGAGAACGAGACCTGCCGGTTGGAGTCTCTCTCAAGAAGGACTCCCCTGGTAAGCTCTTCCAAAGAGTGGTGTAGGGGAAGAGCTAAACAAGTCTCCTCAACGATGTCAAATTACCTCCTCTGTTGGACACGAGGAAGGGGGAAGAGTTTGTTGCCGGCGCTGGATCAGCTGGAGGAGGAAAGCTCGGAGAGCTGGACTTCAACCTTGTCTCTGGCACTCTTGACCCCTTGAGACCAGGGCAAAGCCGCACTGGCCTTCAAGGGTTTTTGAGTCCCAAAGATTCGGTCCGAGACCGTGTCTTTGCCCTCACGAGGGGGAATCTCTGGATCAGCAAACAAATTGAGATTCCTCATAAGGGTCGGAACCTGTCAGAACGCATGTTCTGATTCCTGTAGCTCTCCTCCTGAAGGGCTAGCAGTGAAGTCTCCTGTCCCCAAAGGCTCTTCTTGGAGGACTCGTGGACGTTTTCCAAGTGCTTGGCTGGCTCCGGTCTAAGCCTTGAAGATGACTTCGGCACAGTCTTGGAGTTCTTCGACTCCCTCCTGGGAGAGATGCAGGACTCCAACAACAATGGTGGGAGGCTCTTCTCCACCCCTACCCGAGAAGACTTTCCAGCACAAGGTGGGGTTTCCCTCATTGGTGCGATGGGGGAACGCCTCACCTCACGTGACTCCCCTGAGGACGGGAAATCTTCGTCCAAAGGGGAGGGAGAAAAAGTCTGGGGGGGGGGGTGAGGAGGCCTTCCTCAAGGACTTACGAGGAGTCAGCTTCGCCCTCTAAGAAGTTACCACGTTCAAAACTCCTCTCTTCCCCTTCAGGGGAGTAGAAGCTGCCAATGATTTGTGGCCCAGGTCAGAGAGAACAGGCTTAAAGGCCTGCATGACTGCTCTGACCAGGGTCCCAAACCAAGGCTGCTGGCTGAGGGCTGCGCTGTCAGAAACTCCCTCTGGAGGGAAGGGGATCGACCGATCCCTAGGAGGAGTTACCAAAGGGGGGTTTGCCTGAAAAGATGATGAAGGAGAAGAAAAGTCCCTGGACCTTTCCGGAAACTTTCTCCCTGCCGGGGGTGTGTGTGTGTGTGTGTGTGTGTGTGTGTGTGTTACGATGATGACCTAGCCGCGCATTGTCCTGCAGCCTCGTGCGTGGGGGGGGGGGTGTTTGATGATCATGCTGGGGAGCGTGCTGGCGCTCGGGCGATGGGAAATGCCCTGGGTCGCGCGCGGGAGACTGTTGGTGCGCGGGCGAATGTTGATGCGCGGGCGCACGAGGGCGATGGCAAGGGTGCGCGCGGGCAGGCGATGGCGTGCAGGGGCGCGGGCGAACGATGGCGCGCAAGCTGGAGAAAGCAGAGGGTGCGCCGAAGGAAGGTTAAGCGCTTGCACGCGCGAAGGTGAATGTTCGCGCGCGCAGGATCCGGCTGAAGGGCCCGTGAGGGCGATGACACCATTGAGTGCACGCAGAAGACACATCTCTTGCGCGCGGGCACGCATGAGTGCGCACATCAGGCTGTGGAGATGGGCGTGGGCGCGCGTCGGAGACTGCGCGCAGGCGGAGAACAATGGCGCGTTGGTGAATGCTGGCGAGTAGGGGAAGAAATTAACTTCCTTACTGAGTCCAGATCAGAAGATTGTGGGCACGCAGGATATCGTTGGCGCGCAGGCGAGCACTGTCGCACAGGAAAGCGCTGACGCGCAGGAGAATGATGGCACGCAGCAGGTTGAAGGCGCGCAGGTGAGCGCATACCACTTATCACTCATAATAACACTACCAGGTTTGATATACAGTGAACCCTCGCTACTTCGCGGTTCGACCATCGCGGATTCACCACTTTAGCGGATTTTTTTCATAACCCATATATATATACATATTGGTAATAACAAAATCAACATACTATACTGAATAATCAATATAATCGATGCCATTTTTTATCGTGCTTTTTGGCGTGTTTAGGAAACGCATGATATAAAATCGCCTTTAATATTTGTGCCTGTTTTAGTTTAGGGTACTGTAGTACATGCATCAAGTGTTCTGTACATTAAAGGGTAGTTTGTTAACAATACTACGTGCAAGGGAAGGTTTTAAAAGTCTGAATATACATGTTAAATAAATAGGTAAATATGGTGTCACTACTTCGCGGATTTTCACCTATCGCAGCCGGGTCTGGAACCTATCTACCGCGATAAACGAGGGTTCACTGTTTACTGTATTTCTGAATGAGGGGAATTAGAGTAGCAACATCTCGTTTAGTAGAAAGGGGGGGAACTAAAGGGATAATGAAAAATTTCTTTGATTCACGTTTAATACCCCCAAAGACCCATATGGCACTTAATGGTCTACCACGGTTGTATTTAGCTTTACAAAAATGAGATTCGTCTATTTCAACTGTTACTCCATCACCACCAATCACCTCTTAATTATCAAAGAAGTATTCGGTAACCTTGGAACAGAAACATCTCCAATCGACACTAGTTTTGGAGGATATGTCGATACCATTCATGAGGGTCTCATGGTCCCAATGTTTATGCAAAAAGTGGTTTGCAAATAATATTATCTTCCATGGGAGTAGACGACTTTTTCCCAAAAATGTACCTTTATAAGAAGTAACGGTATAACCACAACGACGTTTCTTCTTGGTTTTAACCCTGGAACGTCCGCGACCCCGAGCGTAAAAAAAAAAGAGGTTTTTCTCACGTGACTCACCCCCGTGACTGAATTTGTGGGTGATCGACCTGCAGTAGGTGTCTCGCCTACACGCTCTAGTAGTGTCCAGATGTGCATTGCTGTAGCTGTACTCCTTCCCCGATTTCTGAGACGCATCGGGGTCGAGCGCGACCGAGTTTACCCTTCTAAGGTAATTTGCATAATTATCAAAGTTATTACGTATTATGAAATTGTCGTAGAATGGTGCAACTTGTATAGGTTATCAGTTGTGGAAAGTCTTGGTGGATTGTTTGGCTACCATGTGCATGATTTTTTTTTTAGTTAAAATGTCGTTCATCACCACGAGGACCATTTTACCGCGAGTGCCCCTTTTTCATTTTTTTTCATTTTTTTGCCAAGTCATTTTTCCGTAAGATATTGCCAAATAGTGTCGTAAAACTTTTGCTTTTTTAGTGTTGGAAAGTGTGTCTAGATGATCTGGCTACCCATGCGTGACTTTGTTTTTGTCAGATACGACGTAGTTATTGGTATATTGGGTATTTAACTGCGGTTGCCAATTTCTGTTTTTTTTCAATATTTGTAAAAATTTACTACGTAGTAAGGAATTGCCGTATATTATTGATTTTTTTTTTCATGTTTATGTGTTAGAAAGTGTGCCTTGATGGTTGGGCTAACACGTGCATGTCTTTTTTTTTATCTGAGATGCCGTATATTAGAATGTTGGGCCTTTTACCGCGAGTGCCCCTTTTTCATTTTTTTTCATTTTTTTGCCAAGTCATTTTTCCGTAAGATATTGCCAAATAGTGTCGTAAAACTTTTGCTTTTTTAGTGTTGGAAAGTGTGTCTAGATGATCTGGCTACCCATGCGTGACTTTGTTTTTGTCAGATACGACGTAGTTATTGGTATATTGGGTATTTAACTGCGGTTGCCAAATTCTGTTTTTTTTCAATATTTGTAAAAATTTACTATGTAGTAAGGAATTGCCGTATATTATTGATTTTTTTTTCATGTTTATGTGTTAGAAAGTGTGCCTTGATGGTTGGGCTAACACGTGCATGTCTTTTTTTTTATCTGATGCCGTATATTAGAATGTTGGGCATTTTTCCGCGAGTGCCCCTTTTTATTTGTTTTTCATTTTTTTGCTTAGTCATGTTCCCGTAAGGAATTGGCAAGTAATGTCGCAAAACTTATATTTTTATAGTGTTGGAAAGTGTTTCTAGATGATCTGGCTACCCATGCCTATTCTTTTTAGCCAGATATAGCGTATATATAGGTATGTGTTCGATTTTCCTGTGATTGCTATTTTTTCGTTTTTTCCCATTTCTTTCAAAATTACTACGTACTAAGGAACTATCACAGAGTAATGATTCATTTAGATGTTTATTTGTCGGAAAATGTGCCTTGATGGTTTGCTTAGCACGTGGCTGAAATTTTTTTTTCTGAAATGCGTATAATAAAATGTTGGCCATTTTTCCGCGAATGCCCCTTTTTATTTGTTTTTCATTTTTTTGCTTAGTCATGTTACCGTAAGGAATTGGCAAGTAGTGTCGCAAAACTTATAATTTTATAGTGTTGGAAAGTGTTTCTAGATGATCTGGCTACCCATGCCTATCTTTTTTTTTAGCCAGATATGGCGTATATATAGGTATGTGTTCGATTTTCCGGTGATTGCTATTTTTTCGTTTTTTCCCATTTCTTTCAAAATTACTACGTACTAAGGAACTATCACAGAGTAATGATTCATTTAGATGTTTATTTGTCGGAAAATGTGCCTTGATGGTTTGCCTAGTACGTGGCTGAATTTTTCTTTTCTGAAATGCCGTATATTAGAATGTTGGCCATTTTTCCGCGAGTGCCCCCTTTTATTTGTTTTGCATTTTTTTGCTTAGTCATGTTACCGTAAGGAATTGGCAAGTAGTGTCGCAAAACTTGTATTTTTATAGTGTTGGAAAGTGTTTCTAGATGATCTGGCTACCCATGCTTATCTTTATTTTTAGCCAGATATGGCGTATATATAGGTATGTGTTAGATTTTCCTGCGATTGCCACTTTTTCGTTTTTTCCCATTTCTTTCAAAATTACTACGTACTAAGGAACTATCACAGAGTAATGATTCCTCTAGATGTTTATTTGTCAGAAAATTTTGTTTACCTCTTTTTTGATTGAATATCATCAAATTTTTTTAGCTAAAATATTATATTGTTTTACATTTTTTTTTTTTTCGATTTTATTTCCCTTCAAAAAAAATTTTTTTGAGTCAGAATTTTAATTTTATAGTCGTAAAATAATCGACAATTATCCAGCAACCCACCATACAATTTTTATGCATATCCAAGAATAATTAGATTAGTAAATAACACCTTGAAATTGACATACCCTTCCTACATTTCAAGTGGCAGATTAGGGAATCTGAGTCAGTGTGGTTGGCGGCCATTTTGTGGACATATCCGAAGCGTAAGTTGCCCTATCTATATATATTCTTGTTCCCTATAGAATTTGTGATATTTTGGTATATTTTTACCTGCATAAATATCATATTATATATTAAATATATGTATTTTTTTACGAAATTTTTAAGTACTCAAAAAATTACCTTTAGATATGGCCCCTGATATAAATGTAATTTACAAAATAATGAAGATTTTTTTTACATATTTCTATTTTAGGATAACATATGTTTATTCCCTAAAAAAATTAGCCACTTCCTATTTCATTTGGGTACCCAAAAAAATTCATGAAATTTGGACAAATTTTTTTGGCCAAAAAAAGTTACCCTTTTTTTCTCATTTCAGATCTTCACCTCCATGGGTCTGACTTCATCCAAAATACATCAAGATGTGTCCTAAACATTCAAGAATCAATTCCTAAAAGGATTTGTGTATATATGTATAAACTTTTTTTTTATGAATTTTTATGTAAGGTCTTTTTTTTCTACTTAATTTTTTAAAATATTTATAATAAATAGTTTTTCTGCAGATGAGTAGTATTTATCTTTACAGTTGTTTTATGCATTCATTGAAGTTTTTTTTGGCAAAAGAAAAAAGGAGGTTACTGCAAAAACTGATTTTTCAAGAATTTTTTTTGGCGTCGGGGTCGTGCGCGTCCGAGTATACCCTTAAAGGGGTGTCCGAGGAGCGTACCTATCCAGGGTTAAGTATGCTGGTTTCAAAATTACAATAAAACATGTGAATGTCTTTCCTTTAAGATAGAAGGGAACGGTACTTGGGGCACTGTAAGAGTTGAGGAATTATGTTGTGTGCTTTCAGGAAATTATCAACATTGGTTGAAGAATCATAAAAATCACCATGGAATTTAGCAACTGCTTTTAGGTACGGAATACTGCAGCCGTTACAAGTTTCTATAACTTCCTACATCGCAAAATATGAAAAAATAAATCTCACTTGAAATGACGGACACCTTACTAGGACAAAGGATTTGGTGGAAGGGGTATGAACAGACCACTCAATGAGATAAAGGAAGGGGGGGGGGTAGGGAAATATCAGTTGACAACCCCCTTGTGTAAACTTTAAATACGTATCGGTTCGTGATTGGTTAAGGGATAAACAACGGAGTCTAGAGGGTAAACATGAATGAACTAAATAGGGAAACTAGTCCAAGTGTTTATGTGAAACTGGGGAGTGAAAAGGAAATAACAAAAGAAATAAACCCAATATAGGAAGATAAAATGAAATGTATGATAAATAATATTGACTGGGAATATAAAATGAGATGATTATAGAATAATAAACGAGTAATTGGAGGGGGAAAAGCTTCTGCGCAGGGGGAGGAATTTTGGCGCAGGTCGAAAACTGGTATACACGAACGTACGTACGTATGGGTGCTAATGTTAGCATGGAATGCTAACATTTGATCTACATCAGATGTTGGCAGCACTGGTTACTGTATTTTTTTATGAAATAATCATTGCAATGGCGCCTCCAAATTATTTTCCAGATATACAGTTTTGCATTTTCCTCCGATTATAATACATTCAAGAAGGTAATGTATAGAGAAGAAAAGGCTTGCTTTACGATTATATATCGTTTCCCCACCCAAAACCCAGAGTTCCCACTTGGGGTCCCCCATTATCGTAGGATATAGATGTATATATATTTCTGAAACCATTCATTTGCGACGGGAACGAGTGTCATTTTCGAAGAGCGTAATTTTTTTCTATAAGAAAAAGTAGTTGTTTTCCTAGGTTACATTGTCCTGTAATACACTACAATAAAACCAGGTATTCTTACCTACATAACTAATGGGGGAAGGTAACGGCCTGCGACCCCCTTAGACAGACATATTCTTAGAGATAGGATTGAAAATAAGTTATGGGGCATAGCTGTCATCATACATAACCCCTTAAATTCTAATATCATTGTGTACCCAAAGGGTTTTAGAAGTTCATGTGTTAACTGGTGTTTATTTTACCCTAAATAAATATCAACCCGGCTAAGGATTGAATACATGCACGCCTACAAATAAAATCATATTCTATAATGATACATGGTCCATAGCTTAATTAAACACGTGAATGAAATGTGTGGTTGGTTAATTACTTTATGTAAGCATTGTTGTATCATAAAATTCCCAACGTCAAAACCTAAGCATGACAAACCAGGAATGCAACATCCAGAGTAGTATTCTCTATCTCCTTTTCTCTAACAAACACCATTAACAGCTTAGTTAAGTAAGCTTAGCTCATGCGTACTTTGAGGATGTTTCTTTGAGTTAAATCTTAAACTTTACAACTCTTACCGTTTCTTCCTTGATCAATTTCTTACAAATTACTACGTTTGGAGTTGTCAACTGGATATGTTTACACTGTTTCGTAATGTTGTTACTCTACTAAGGCGCGAAATGCATATCAGTGTTGCCAACTTGCCAGGTGGGTTAGTCTAAAAATCCCCAAAATTCATGATAAAAAAATCACCAAAACAATCCAAAAATCCCCATTTCCACAAATATATCTTCTTCTGATCATGTAGGCTCTACTAATATAGAAATTACTAACTATACTTCATGTGAGAGCAAGTAAACTAATTGCAACAATATAAAGGTTTAATCATCTTTGACTTTTCTTCATAGAAATTTGTACAGAATATCCCCATCACACACACAAAATCCCCAAATCTAGGGATAAATTTCCAGAACTGGCAACACTGAATTATTGTGTAACCAGAAGTCCCACGTTCCTCGTTGCTCTCAGTTCAGATCAGATTCACGTCGAGGCTTCTCCTTTGCAACGGCGCCTCTGTGTCTTTTAGTTTTTGTTCCTTATTTTCATTAGTTTTTCTCTTTTCATCCACATTTGTTGTAGTACAATTTTCTTATTTTCAATATTTTATTCACAAATAAAAGGAATTTTCCTACTGTTTGTGCACTATCTTCTTCGTATGGTTGTTGGAGTTCAATTGCTTTTATTCTAATATCACTAAACTCTGGACAATATAACATGAAGTGATGACAGTGACAGTGTGACTGTGATTGTGGGCACACTACTAGAAGGAGCGTAGTAGTTGCAAAGCGCTGTAATCTGCAGAAAATTCATTATCATTACTTACCTCCTACAAAGACAGCACAGCTTACATACATACCGGGCAACTTCATTAGTTGGTGTTTCTAAATTATTATTATTATTATTATTATTATTATTATTATTATTATTATTATTATAACTCGCTAAGCTACAAAACTAGTTGGGAAATTCGGATGCTATAAGCCCTGGGGCGCCAAGGAAAATAGCCCAGAGAGGAAAGAAACCAAGGAAAAATTAAATATTTAAAGAACAGTAACAACATTAAAATAAATATCTCCTATATAAATTATAAAAAAAAATAACAATAAAAGAGGAAGAGAAACAAGATAAAATAGTGTGTCTGGGTATACCCTCAAGCCAGAGAACTCTAAACCAAGACAACGGAAGACCATGGTACAGAGGCTATGACACTGCCCAAGACTAGAGAACAATGGATTGATTTTTTAGTGTCCTTCTCCTAGCAGAGCTGCTTACCACAGCTAAAAAGGATCTTGTAGAGAACAGGGTTCCCCAGCAGTATAGCAAAAAAGAAAAAAAAAGTCTTTAAAGTAAAGAAAAGTAACTAGTCGCTACTAAGTGTATTGTGGGAAAAGTACTACAACCTGCGGATGGTTCATCCTTATCGTCCTAAACGGATAT
>NC_090740.1:128272925-128290425 GCF_036898095.1 Palaemon carinicauda | reverse complement strand
ATCGCAGTTACTGGAACCTTGGGAAATATCATGACGATTACCATACTTGTAAAGAACATGAACCTTAGCAGAATGGAGAGAACCTTGCCATTGTTATCTTTTCAATCTTTAATCCCACTAGATGGGTATCATTTACTCCTGCTTCAACTGTGCGTGTGTGATTTGTTGTATTGTGCAGTTAGCCTGCCAATCACAATATACACATACAGTTACGCTTATACGGAAAATGAATCGCCGAGCGAGATCTTCTGCAACGTTGCTGCTTACTTGCGTTATTCAATTGCCTTCTTGGATTGGACGTCTTTGGCCCTGATAGCCATTCAGCGGTGTGTGGACCTTCAGCGGAGCAAAGGACAGCATATCTTCCAGCCAAAGATAACACTAGTGCTTATTTTAACAATATGGGTTATTAGCTTCGTTCCTCATATGATTTATCTATTTGTGAGTATTGTTAGTATTATCTTTTCAGTTTTACACAACCGATTCTTAGTACACAAATTTCATAAATATTAGCTGTAAATACTTTGGGTTTTCAAGACAGATTTTTTTTTTATGTTACCTTCCCTTTGCATTTATCCAAACCCAATAAGTTTTAATATACTTAATTTATCGCTAAGCCATGCACTTTTTACAATCGGTATACTCAACTGCATCAAATTTACTCAATCGCTTGAGATCTCACGGATATTTGACTTGATTATCTAGTACTGCAACACAATTAGAAAAGAGTCCAATGTGTTTCTACAGGCCAACAATTTTCAGATAAAATGTAAAATGCAACAATAAAAGTCTTACCCCCTTGAGATCTAAAATCCACAAAATTTACGATAAAGTTTTTTCACATAGAAAGGTTCATATTTTTACATTTTTTGGGTATGCCATTTAAAAACAAATAAAATTCCCTGACAAATGGTATCTAAACAGAACAATTTCAGTTATTTTATACGAACAAATACGAATATATATATATAAAAAAAACTTATGCACACGTAAAAATCTTGTGTAAAAGGGCCACAAATAAAGTGTTTTTTAATCTGTTTTATTTCTGATGAAACAATTTGATAACTGACAAACTTATAAGCTTAAGAGTTTTGTGGCGTTACTGATTATCACCAATGTATCAATCTTTTACATATTTTGTGGAGTTGCGTCCTTTTTCATATACATGTACTAGTAAATGAAAATTAAAATGTTATAATTCTAAGTGTAATAACATGAAAGCTGCAACATATAAGAATCTAAAAGTTAGTCAGAAATTCAGTAACTTATCACAGTTTATCAAAAGTTATAAATCTTTGGTTTTAAAAGTCCACAGTTATATACGCTGTATTTTAAAAAATGCAGAAGCTTTCGCACTTTTTCTAAAGTGCCTCTTCAGCTGAATAGGCACTTTGGAAAAAGTGCGAAAGCTTTGTAATATTTAATATACAACGTATATAACTGTGGACTTTTAATACCAAAGATTAATAGATACAGTATGGTGTTTTAATCAAGGCACAAGTTATAAAGTTAAGGCCACACCCACCAGCCTTACAATTCTTCAAACTTAAGAGTCCTATGATTCAAAATAGCTCCCCTTAGTGACGGATTTCTTGTATATTCGTCTGGTCCACATGGAATGAATGATCTAAAATGCTGTCTGACTTAGCTAATGATATCTATAAGATTCTTAAAGGCAGTGATTTTCTAATAAGAGTGAATTATTGAAAGCATCAAAAGAGTGATTTTCTAACATAGGAGGATTATTGAAGAGAGATTTTTTTTTGGCTGTCGTAAATTTCAAAGGTATCAAAATTATTATATATACACCCTTTCCAAAAAGACAGTATCTTCAATGAACGTGGATATAGCAGAGGATAGGGACATTATCTCAAGGGACAGGATAGGGACGTTATCTCAAGGGACAGGATAGGGACTTTCTCTCAAGGGACAGCATAGGGGCTTTCTCTCAAGGGGCAAGATAGGGACTTTCTCTCAAGCGACAGAATAGGGACTATCTCTCAAGGAATATGATAGTGACTTTCTCCAAATGGACAGGATAGGGGCTTTCTCTCAATGGACACGATAGGGGCTTTCTCTCAATGGACACGATAGGGGCTTTCTCTCAATGAACACGATAGGGACTTTCTCTCAATGGACACGATAGGGGCTTTCTCTCAAGGGACACGATAGGGACTATCTCTCAAGGGACACGATAGGGGCTTTCTCTCAAGGGACAGAATAGGGACTTTCTCTCAATGGACACGATAGGGGCTTTCTCTCAATGGACAGGATAGGGACTTTCTCTCAATGGACACGATAAGGGCTTTCTCTCAAGGGACAGGATAGGGACTTTCTCTCAATGGACACGATAGGGGCTTTCTCTCAAGGGACAGAATAGGGAGTTTCTCTCAATGGACACGATAGGGGCTTTCTCTCAAGGGACAGGATTGGGACTTTCTCTCAAGGGACAGGATAGGGACTTTCTCTCAATGGACACGATAGGGGCTTTCTCTCAAGGGACAGGATAGGGACTATCTCTCAATGGACACGATAGGGGCTTTCTCTCAAGGGACAGGATTGGGACTTTCTCTCAAGGGACAGGATAGGGACTTTCTCTCAATGGACACGATAGGGGCTTTCTCTCAAGTGACAGGATTGGGACTTTCTCTCAAGGGACAGGATGGGGACTTTCTCTCAATGGACACGATAGGGGCTTTCTCTCAAGGGACAGGATAGGGACTTTCTCTCAATGGACACGATAGGGGCTTTCTCTCAAGGGACAGGATAGGGACTATCTCTCATTGGACACGATAGGGGCTTTCTCTCAAGGGACAGGATAGGGACTTTCTCTCAATGGACACGATAGGGGCTTTCTCTCAAGGGACAGGATTGGGACTTTCTCTCAAGGGACAGGATAGGGACTTTCTCTCAATGGACACGATAGGGGCTTTCTCTCAAGGGACAGGATAGGGACTATCTCTCAATGGACACGATAGGGACTTTCTCTCCAGGGACAGGATAGGGACTTTCTCTCAAGGGACACGATAGGGGCTTTCTCCCAAGGGACAGGATTGGGACTTTCTCTCAATGGACACGATAGGGGCTTTCTCTCAAGTGACAGGATTGGGACTTTCTCTCAAGGGACAGGATAAGGACTTTCTCTCAATGGACACGATAGGGGCTTTCTCTCAAGGGACAGGATAGGGACTTTCTCTCAATGGACACGATAGGGGCTTTCTGTCAAGGGACAGGATAGGGACTATCTCTCAAGGGACACGATAGGGGCTTTCTCTCAAGGGACAGGATAGGGACTTTCTCTCAATGGACACGATAGGGGCTTTCTCTCAAGGGACAGGATAGGGACTATCTCTCATTGGACACGATAGGGGCTTTCTCTCAAGGGTCAGGATAGGGACTATCTCTCAAGGGACACGATAGGGGCTTTCTCTCAAGGGACAGGATAGGGACTTTCTCTCAATGGACACGATAGGGGCTTTCTCTCAAGGGACAGGATAGGGACTATCTCTCAAGGGACACGATAGGGGATTTCTCTCAAGGGACAGGATTGGGCCTTTCTCTCAATGGACACGATAGGGGCTTTCTCTCAAGGGACAGGATTGGGACTTTCTCTCAAGGGACACGATAGGGGCTTTCTGTCAAGGGACAGGATAGGGACTATCTCTCAAGGGACACGATAGGGGCTTTCTGTCAAGGGACAGGATAGGGACTTTCTCTCAATGGACACGATAGGGGCTTTCTCTCAAGGGACAGGATAGGGACTATCTCTAAAGGGACACGATAGGGGCTTTCTCTCAAGGGACAGGATTGGGCCTTTCTCTCAATGGACACGATAGGGGCTTTCTCTCAAGGGACAGGATTGGGACTTTCTCTCAAGGGACAGGATAGGGACTTTCTCTCAATGGACACGATAGGGGCTTTCTCTCAAGGGACAGGATAGGGACTTTCTCTCAATGGACACGATAGGGGCTTTCTCTCAAGGGACAGGATAGGGACTATCTCTCAAGGGACACGATAGGGGCTTTCTCTCAAGGGACAGGATAGGGACTTTCTCTCAATGGACACGATAGGGGCTTTCTCTCAATGGACAGGATAGGGACTTTCTCTCAATGGACACGATAGGGGCTTTCTCTCAAGGGACAGGATTGGGACTTTCTCTCAAGGGACAGGATAGGGACTTTCTCTCAATGGACACGATAGGGGCTTTCTCTCAAGGGACAGGATAGGGACTTTCTCTCAATGGACACGATAGGGGCTTTCTCTCAAGGGACAGGATTGGAACTTTCTCTCAATGGACACGATAGGGGCTTTCTCTCAAGGGACAGGATTGGGACTTTCTCTCAAGGGACAGGATAGGGACTTTCTCTCAATGGACACGATAGGGGCTTTCTCTCAAGGGACAGGATTGGGGCTTTCTCTCAAGGGACAGGATAGGGACTTTCTCTCAATGGACACGATAGGGGCTTTCTCTCAAGGGACAGGATTGGGACTATCTCTCAAGGGACACGATAGGGGCTTTCTCTCAATGGACACGATAGGGGCTTTCTCTCAAGGGACAGGATAGGGACTATCTCTCATTGGACACGATAGGGGCTTTCTCTCAAGGGACAGGATAGGGACTTTCTCTCAATGGACACGATAGGGGCTTTCTCTCAAGGGACAGGATTGGGACTTTCTCTCAAGGGACAGGATAGGGACTTTCTCTCAATGGACACGATAGGGGCTTTCTCTCAAGGGACAGGATAGGGACTATCTCTCAATGGACACAATAGGGGCTTTATCTCAAGGGACAGGATAGGGACTATCTCTCAAGGGACAGGATAGGGACTTTCTCTCAAGGGACAGGATAGGGGCTTTCTCTCAAGGGACAGGATTGGGACTTTCTCTCAATGGACACGATAGGGGCTTTCTCTCAAGTGACAGGATTGGGACTTTCTCTCAAGGGACAGGATAGGGACTTTCTCTCAAGGGACAGGATTGGGACTTTCTCTCAATGGACACGATAGGGGCTTTCTCTCAAGTGACAGGATTGGGACTTTCTCTCAAGGGACAGGATAGGGACTTTCTCTCAAGGGACAGGATAGGGACTATCTCTCAATGGACACGATAGGGGCTTTCTCTCAAGGGACAGGATAGGGACTATCTCTCAAGGGACAGGATAGGGACTTTCTCTCAAGGGACAGGATAGGGGCTTTCTCTCAAGGGACAGGATTGGGACTTTCTCTCAATGGACACGATAGGGGCTTTCTCTCAAGTGACAGGATTGGGACTTTCTCTCAAGGGACAGGATAGGGACTTTCTCTCAATGAACACGATAGGGGCTTTCTCTCAAGGGACAGGAAAGGGACTTTCTCTCAATGGACACGATAGGGGCTTTCTGTCAAGGGACAGGATAGGGACTATCTCTCAAGGGACACGATAGGGGCTTTCTCTCAATGGACAGGATAGGGACTTTCTCTCAATGGACACGATAGGGGCTTTCTCTCAAGGGACAGGATTGGGACTTTCTCTCAATGGACACGATAGGGACTTTCTCTCAAGGGACACGATAGGGGCTTTCTCTCAAGGGACAGGATTGGGACTTTCTCTCAATGGACACGATAGGGGCTTTCTCTCAATGGACACGATAGGGACTTTCTCTCAAGGGACAGGATAGGGACTTTCTCTCAAGGGACACGATAGGGGCTTTCTCTCAAGGGACAGGATTGGGACTTTCTCTCAATGGACACGATAGGGGCTTTCTCTCAAGTGACAGGATTGGGACTTTCTCTCAAGGGACAGGATAGGGACTTTCTCTCAATGGACACGATAGGGGCTTTCTCTCAAGGGACAGGATAGGGACTATCTCTCAAGGGACACGATAGGGGCTTTCTCTCAATGGACAGAATAGGGACTTTCTCTCAATGGACACGATAGGGGCTTTCTCTCAAGGGACAGGATTGGGACTTTCTCTCAAGGGACAGGATAGGGACTTTCTCTCAATGGACACGATAGGGGCTTTCTCTCAATGGACAGGATAGGGACTTTCTCTCAATGGACACGATAGGGGCTTTCTCTCAAGGGACAGGATTGGGACTTTCTCTCAAGGGACAGGATAGGGACTTTCTCTCAATGGACACGATAGGGGCTTTCTCTCAAGGGACAGGATAGGGACTTTCTCTCAATGGACACGATAGGGGCTTTCTCTCAAGGGACAGGATTGGAACTTTCTCTCAATGGACACGATAGGTGCTTTCTCTCAAGGGACAGGATTGGGACTTTCTCTCAAGGGACAGGATAGGGACTTTCTCTCAATGGACACGATAGGGGCTTTCTCTCAAGGGACAGGATTGGGGCTTTCTCTCAAGGGACAGGATAGGGACTATCTCTCAAGGGACACGATAGGGGCTTTCTCTCAAGGGACAGGATAGGGACTTTCTCTCAATGGACACGATAGGGGCTTTCTCTCAATGGACAGGATAGGGACTTTCTCTCAATGGACACGATAGGGGCTTTCTCTCAAGGGACAGGATTGGGACTTTCTCTCAAGGGACAGGATAGGGACTTTCTCTCAATGGACACGATAGGGGCTTTCTCTCAAGGGACAGGATAGGAACTTTCTCTCAAGGGACACGATAGGGGCTTTCTCTCAAGGGACAGGATAGGGACTATCTCTCAAGGGACACGATAGGGGGCTTTCTCTCAAGGGACAGGATAGGGACTATCTCTCAAGGGACACGATAGGGGCTTTCTCTCAAGGGACAGGATAGGGACTATCTCTCAAGGGACACGATAGGGGCTTTCTCTCAAGGGACAGGATAGGGACTATCTCTCAAGGGACACGATAGGGGCTTTCTCTCAAGGGACAGGATAGGGACTTTTTCTCAATAGACACAATAGGGGCTTTCTCTCAATGGACAGGATAGGGACTTTCTCTCAATGGACACGATAGGGGCTTTCTCTCAAGGGACAGGATTGGGACTTTCTCTCAAGGGACAGGATAGGGACTTTCTCTCAATGGACACGATAGGGGCTTTCTCTCAAGGGACAGGATAGGGACTTTCTCTCAATGGACACGATAGGGGCTTTCTCTCAAGGGACAGGATTGGAACTTTCTCTCAATGGACACGATAGGGGCTTTCTCTCAAGGGACAGGATTGGGACTTTCTCTCAAGTGACAGGATAGGGACTTTTTCTCAATGGACACGATAGGGGCTTTCTCTCAAGGGACAGGATTGGGGCTTTCTCTCAAGGGACAGGATAGGGACTATCTCTCAAGGGACAGGATAGGGACTTTCTCTCAATGGACACGATAGGGGCTTTCTCTCAATGGACATGATAGGGACTATCTCTCAAGGGACACAATAGGGGCTTTCTCTCAAGGGACAGGATAGGGACTTTCTCTCAATGGACACGATAGGGGCTTTCTCTCAATGGACAGGATAGGGACTTTCTCTCAATGGACACGATAGGGGCTTTCTCTCAAGGGACAGGATTGGGACTTTCTCTCAAGGGACAGGATAGGGACTTTCTCTCAATGGACACGATAGGGGCTTTCTCTCAAGGGACAGGATAGGGACTTTCTCTCAATGGACACGATAGGGGCTTTCTCTCAAGGGACAGAATAGGGACTTTCTCTCAATGGACACGGTAGGGGCTTTCTCTCAAGGGACAGGATTGGGACTTTCTCTCAAGGGACAGGATAGGGACTTTCTCTCAATGGACACGATAGGGACTTTCTCTCAAGGGACAGGATAGGGACTATCTCTCAAGGGACACGATAGGGGCTTTCTCTCAAGGGACAGGATTGGAACTTTCTCTCAATGGACACGATAGGGGCTTTCTCTCAAGGGACAGGATTGGGACTTTCTCTCAAGGGACAGGATAGGGATTTTCTCTCAATGGACACGATAGGGGCTTTCTCTCAAGGGACAGGATTGGGGCTTTCTCTCAAGGGACAGGATAGGGACTTTCTCTCAATGGACACGATAGGGGCTTTCTCTCAAGGGACAGGATTGGGACTTTCTCTCAAGCGACAGAATAGGGACTTTCTCTCAATGGACACGATAGGGGCTTTCTCTCAAGGGACAGGATAGGGACTTTCTCTCAATGGACACGAAAGGGGCTTTCTCTCAAGGGACAGGATAGGGACTTTCTCTCAAGGGACACGATAGGGGCTTTCTCTCAAGGGACAGGATTGGGACTTTCTCTCAATGGACACGATAGGGGCTTTCTCTCAATGGACAGGATAGGGACTTTCTCTCAATGGACACGATAGGGGCTTTCTCTCAAGGGACAGGATTGGGACTTTCTCTCAAGGGACAGGATAGGGACTTTCTCTCAATGGACACGATAGGGGCTTTCTCTCAAGGGACAGGATAGGGACTTTCTCTCAATGGACACGATAGGGGCTTTCTCTCAAGGGACAGAATAGGGCCTTTCTCTCAATGGACACGATAGGGGCTTTCTCTCAAGGGACAGGATTGGGACTTTCTCTCAAGGGACAGGATAGGGACTTTCTCTCAATGGACACAATAGGGACTTTCTCTCAAGGGACAGGATAGGGACTATCTCTCAAGGGACACGATAGGGGCTTTCTCTCAAGGGACAGGATTGGAACTTTCTCTCAATGGACACGATAGGGGCTTTCTCTCAAGGGACAGGATTGGGACTTTCTCTCAAGGGACAGGATAGGGACTTTCTCTCAATGGACACGATAGGGGCTTTCTCTCAAGGGACAGGATTGGGGCTTTCTCTCAAGGGACAGGATAGGGACTTTCTCTCAATGGACACGATAGGGGCTTTCTCTCAAGGGACAGGATTGGGACTTTCTCTCAAGCGACAGAATAGGGACTTTCTCTCAATGGACACGATAGGGGCTTTCTCTCAAGGGACAGGATAGGGACTTTCTCTCAATGGACACGATAGGGGCTTTCTCTCAAGGGACAGGATTGGGACTTTCTCTCAATGGACACGATAGGGGCTTTCTCTCAAGGGACAGAATAGGGACTTTCTCTCAATGGACACGATAGGGGCTTTCTCTCAAGGGACAGGATTGGGACTTTCTCTCAAGGGACAGGATAGGGACTTTCTCTCAATGGACACGATAGGGGCTTTCTCTCAAGGGACAGGATAAGGACTTTCTCTCAATGGACACGATAGGGGCTTTCTCTCAAGGGACAGGATTGGGACTTTCTCTCAAGGGACAGGATAGGGACTTTCTCTCAATGGACACGATAGGGGCTTTCTCTCAAGGGACAGGATAGGGACTATCTCTCAAGGGACAGGATAGGGACTTTCTCTCAAGGGACAGGATAGGGACTATCTCTCAAGGGACAGGATAGGGGCTTTCTCTCAAGGGACAGGATTGGGACTTTCTCTCAATGGACACGATAGGGGCTTTCTCTCAAGTGACAGGATTGGGACTTTCTCTCAAGGGACAGGATAGGGACTTTCTCTCAAGGGACACGATAGGGGCTTTCTCTCAAGGGACAGGATAGGGACTATCTCTCAATGGACACGATAGGGGCTTTCTCTCAAGGGACAGGATAGGGACTATCTCTCAATGGACACGATAGGGGCTTTCTCTCAAGGGACAGGATAGGGACTATCTCTCAAGGGACAGGATAGGGACTTTCTCTCAAGGGACAGGATAGGGACTATCTCTCAAGGGACAGGATAGGGGCTTTCTCTCAAGGGACAGGATTGGGACTTTCTCTCAATGGACACGATAGGGGCTTTCTCTCAAGTGACAGGATTGGGACTTTCTCTCAAGGGACAGGATAGGGACTTTCTCTCAAGGGACACGATAGGGGCTTTCTCTCAAGGGACACGATAGGGACTATCTCTCAAGGGACACGATAGGGGCTTTCTCTCAAGGGACAGGATAGGGACTTTCTCTCAATGGACACGATAGGGGCTTTCTCTCAAGGGACAGGATAGGGACTTTCACCAAATGGACAGGATAGGGGACTATATCTCAAGGAATATGATAAGGATTTTCTCCAAATGGACAGAATAGGGACTTTCTCTCAATGGACACGATAGGGGCTTTCTCTCAAGGGACAGGATTGGGACTTTCTCTCAAGGGACAGGATAGGGACTTTCTCTCAATGGACACGATAGGGGCTTTCTCTCAAGGGACAGGATTGGGACTTTCTCTCAAGGGACAGGATAGGGACTTTCTCTCAATGGACACGATAGGGGCTTTCTCTCAAGGGACAGGATAGGGACTTTCTCTCAATGGACACGATAGGGGCTTTCTCTCAAGGGAGAGAATAGGGACTTTCTCTCAATGGACACGATAGGGGCTTTCTCTCAAGGGACAGGATTGGGACTTTCTCTCAAGGGACAGGATAGGGACTTTCTCTCAATGGACACGATAGGGGCTTTCTCTCAAGGGACAGGATTGGGACTTTCTCTCAAGGGACAGGATAGGGACTTTCTCCCAATGGACACGATAGGGACTATCTCTCAAGGGACAGGATTGGGGCTTTCTCTCAAGGGACAGGATAGGGACTTTCTCTCAATGGACACGATAGGGGCTTTCTCTCAAGGGACAGGATTGGGGCTTTCTCTCAAGGGACAGGATAGGGACTCTCTCTCAATGGACACGATAGGGGCTTTCTCTCAGGGACAGGATTGGGGCTTTCTCTCAAGGGACAGGATAGGGACTTTCTCTCAATGGACACGATAGGGGCTTTCTCTCAAGGGACAGGATTGGGACTTTCTCTCAAGCGACAGAATAGGGACTTTCTCTCAATGGACACGATAGGGAGTTTCTCTCAAGTGACAGGATTGGGACTTTCTCTCAAGGGACAGGATAGGGACTTTCTCTCAATGGACACGATAGGGGCTTTCTCTCAAGGGACAGGATTGGGACTTTCTCTCAAGGGACAGGATAGGGACTTTCTCTCAATGGACACGATAGGGGCTTTCTCTCAAGGGACAGGATAGGGACTTTCTCTCAATGGACACGATAGGGGCTTTCTCTCAAGGGACAGAATAGGGACTTTCTCTCAATGGACACGATAGGGGCTTTCTCTCAAGGGACAGGATTGGGACTTTCTCTCAAGGGACAGGATAGGGACTTTCTCTCAATGGACACGATAGGGGCTTTCTCTCAAGGGACACGATAGGGGCTTTCTCTCAAGGGACACGATAGGGGCTTTCTCTCAAGGGACAGGATAGGGACTTTCTCTCAATGGACACGATAGGGGCTTTCTCTCAAGGGACAGAATAGGGACTTTCTCTCAATGGACACGATAGGGGCTTTCTCTCAAGGGACAGGATAGGGACTTTCACCAAATGGACAGGATAGGGACTATCTCTCAAGGAATATGATAAGGATTTTCTCCAAATGGACAGAATAGGGACTATCTCTCAAGGGACACGATAGGGGCTTAATCTCAAGAGACATTATAAGAACTATCTATCAAAGGACACGATAGGGGTTTCTCTCGAGGAATATGATAGTGACTTTCTCTCAAAGGATAAGATAGGGACTTTCTCTCAAGGGACACGATAGGGACTTTCTCTCAAGGAACAAGATAGGGACTTTCTGTCAAGGTACAGGCTAGGGACTTTCTCACAAGGGACAGACTAAGGACTTTCTCACAAGGGACCAGATAGGGAATTTCCTTCAGGGAATATGATAGGGACTTTCCCTCAAGGGAGAGATGACAGAGGCTGTGGGTGGGATGAGACACAGGAACTTGCCAATCAGTACGGGTGGGGCTAGGTCACTGCCGCAGAGCGAGGTGTGCCAAGAATTCCTGTGTCCAACTGTACCTAGAAAATTGGAGACAGCTATTTGCAATTAGATTTTGATGACTTGGAAACGTCAGCAATTTTGTGATTGGTGCTTGGTCCCCTTAATCAAATAAGGTCCTGGATTAAGAGGTTAGTAAATTCATCTAGAGAGAGAGAGAGAGAGAGAGAGAGAGAGAGAGAGAGAGAGAGAATGGTATCATTCTGAAATCTGAAAATCCCCCTAATCTTATTGCTGTTTTCTTTTTTTATCTCTTCAGAAAGATGGGTTGTGTATTTACGATGAAGAGAGCCATAAATGTGATCTAAAACGTGATTTGAGATATATTTTTTACTCTCTTGAATCATTGCTACCCTGTGTACTTATAATTTTCGGATACTGCAGCATCTTCTACAGAATCTGGAGCCGACTTAGATGCCTCAGAAAAAGGGGCCTGTGAGTAAATCTTTATTTTCAACTCAGACATGAAAACAGCTGAAATAATCTTACATACGTTAAATAACTTTTCCCATTTCATTTTGGATCAGAGAGAGAGAGAGAGAGAGAGAGAGAGAGAGAGAGAGAGAGAGAGAGAGAGAGAGAGAGAGAGAGAGAGAGAGAGAGAGAGAGTTACAAGGATTTTGGATTCTTTAAGACTTTCTAGTACATCCGCCGAAACTTCATTTGCTCTTTGGTAGAGGGATTTAGTTTAAACATTTAGATTGTTCTTACGATCTTGTCTAATTTATTCTTGAACTCGTATACCGTGTTACTGTTTACTACATCGGCTGGAAGTCTATATTTCAAGTATTTGCTATTTTGTATGTAAAGAAATTGCCACATTGAGTGGTGTTGTATCTTTTCAATTCCAGTTAGTATCCGTTACCTTTGGACTAATTTGTGCTAAGCGTTAATAGATTGTTGTAATCTACATTTATTATTCTTTTAAGAATTTTGAATGCATCTATTAACTGTCCCCTTAGTAGTCGAGTTTGTAGATTAAATAAGTTCAAACGTTCCATCATCCGTCTATATCCAAATTGTCGTAGTGTTGGAACTAGTTTGGTGGCCCTAGCTTGTACTGCTTCCAGTCTGTCTATATCCTTCTGAATACTTGAAGCTCAAAATTGGACTCTATTTTCTAGATGGGATCTTACTAGTGATGTGTACAGCTGTAGTACAGTGTCTTTGTTTCTTTATTTGAATTGTCTCTTTATGTAACCTATTAGTTTTTGTGCTTTCTTGTCAGACTTTATGCTCTGTTTGGTGAATTTCAAATCCTTGCTGATAATAATACCGAGATCTTCCTCCCGGTCCACACTTTTTATTTCATTACCCAGCAGTGAGTGATCTGATTGTGGGTTACTATAACCTATGTGCATGACTTTTCACTTTCACAGTTGAAAGGCATTTGCCATTTTCTGGACCATTCTCCTAGCTTCATTAGATCCTCTCTTGATCTTGAGGCGTCTAAGTCTTCTGAGTTCGCAGCATTTATGCCTAGTTTAGTATCGTCGATAAATTTGGCTATCCTACTAGTTGATCTTAAATCTATGTCGTTAATGTACATCAGAAATAGCAAAGGTCCAATGACGGATCCTTGAGGTACTCCACTTGTAACAGCTGGCCACTCTGAAGCTTCTCCATTGATTACAACTCTGTTTTCTGTTTGTTAGCTGGCTCGTCAATGATGCCTAGCGCTCTGATTTTGACCATGAATTTTTTATATGGAACTTTGTCAAAGGCTTTTGAAAGTCTAGGTATATGATGTTTATTGCCCTGCTTTTGTCATAAATGATAAACATGTAGAAAAATCGCAAAATATTTGTCACACATGATCTCTTTTGTCTAAAACCTTGTTGGCTGTCTATCAGAAGATTTTTTCACTATATGTTCTACTATTGAATCTATTGTATCTAGAGAGAGAGAGAGAGAGAGAGAGAGAGAGAGAGAGAGAGAGAGAGAGAGAGAGAGAGAGAGAGAGAGAGAGAGAGAATAAACTCAAGATATTCTTTTTATTTCAGATCAGAAGAATTCATCAATCGACGCTACAAGGAAATGATGAGAGCTGTATCTCTGGCTCTGGCGCTGTTGTTGCTGTTTCTCATTTGCGTCGTTCCTATTTGCTTGTACGAGACTGTAATCAATGTTACTGAAGTACCTCCAGGTAAATATGGGATATTCTTCCATATGGTGTACTGGTCCATGTACAGCTTGAACGTTCATCTCTATTCCTTCAGAAACAAGAACTTTAAGGAAGCTTACAAAAACTTCATCGTTGGACTGATTACTCAGGAGAACGATTGATAAAGGAGACATATAAAACATTGAAAGGAGAATAGTAAAGGAAGAGCACAGAATAATGCAGCCGACTATTGGTCAAGGCTGCTCACAAGTCTTGTAATTGCTTGGACTAAGACTAAGTATAGAATGATTCCCTGGTGTTATATAAGAAAGATGGGATGTCTGATCATGCCTTGATTTAGCTAGTAATTAAGAAGAGCAGTTTTCCCTAATGTGCTACACTCCTGTAAGGTATATTTAATGTAAAGCAGACTGGAATGACATTCTGGGTAATCTAAATTTGGATTGGTCATAAATGTATAATGGGGGTTGAGCCTGTTGTTTTATTAAATAAAAATTTAGTAAAAAATTTAGTGAACATAATTGATAGGTATATTCGTTCTCGTGTGTTAAAATACGAAATCAAGGATAAACCCTGGTTCAATGAAAGCCTTCGATGTTCTTATTTGGAGAAACAGAAGGCTTATCATCTTTGGAAAAGTAATAGATCACATTTTACTTGGAATAACTACAGTACGTTCAGCTAAGAGCTGTTGCTCAGAAAGTTAATCCTGCTACTAAAAAGGAATACAATTTGACCGTAAAAGACATCTATTCTGGTACAACAGATGAATATAGTGTGTTCCCCTTAAATCTGTACTCTTTGTTGTAGACAACAGTTCCTCCTTTTCTTAATCCATATGGCCCTGTCCGTCATTTTCTAGAGAAAAAGACAACTCTTTTAGCTGACGTGTTTGAGAGTGAGCAGTCATGAGAAACTCAATTTCATTCATTCCTCTTTACCTGGAGCTAGACTAACTAGTTTAGCTTTGCATTCCTGTGCAATTAAAACGCCTTTACTGGACCTGGATACTCATGGAGGTATAGGCTCATATTATATTTTTACTTTTTTTTTTTCTTTTTAAACACAACTGATTTCTGAGCTCCTAAGTTGTCTGTTGACTCTCATCATTTGTTGAACACAAACTTGAGGTATATCAAATTCATTCTCCCTGTTCTGCACCACGGCTTGTGATGGCCTGGAGGTAGCGTCCTTGCCTGGTGATTGCCAGACTGGGGTTCGAGTCCGGCTCAGAGTCGTTAGTTCCTTTGGTCGCTGCATCCCCACCATCCTTGTGAGCTAAGGATGGGGGGTTTGGGGGAGCCTATAGGTCTATCTGCTGAGTCATCAGCAGCCACTGCCTGGCCCTCCTTGGTCCTAGCTTGGATGGAGAGGGGGCTTGGGCGCTGATCATATATAATATGGTCAGTCCCTAGGGCATTGTCCTGCCTGATAGGGCAACGTCACTGTCCCTTGCCTCTGCCATTCATGAGCGGCTTTTAAAGCCTTTAAACCGTTGTTCAGTTCGTTCTTTGTGGATGTTGTGTAAGATATATCCTAATTCTGATTATCTTTTGCATTCAGATAATCCCATCCTGTACCATCCTGTACGTGATGTTAGGTGTGCGATTAATTCTAACAGTCTTGCCTTCTACACCCTAATGTTCAATACTACACTGTATTTTAGTAATTTTGTTGCAAGTGTGCGCAGATAACGTAATAACTTGCCCAATCTAGTGGCTGAATAAGTGGCACTTCAGAAGTTCAAACTTGTTACATATGCTTTACTGTTGAACAAGCTGACATAAGTCTCGTTTCATAATTAATATATGACTGATCTATTTGAACATTGTTACTCATCTTATTATATTTCGTACTTTTTTATCTCTTATATATAGTTTTTCATTATTTCTCATTCTTCTTTCCACACTAGGCTGATTTTCCTGTTGGAGCTCTTGGGTTTTTAGAATCCTACTTTTCCTGATAGGGTTATAACCTGACTAGCTACTACAGAAATAATCATTATTACTAGCTAAGCTATAACCCTAGTTGGAAAAGAAAAGCAGGACTCCAACGGGGAACAAGGAAACAGAAAGAATAGCGTGCCTGACTGTACACTCAAGCAAGAGAAATCTAATCTAAGACAGAGAAAGACCATGGTGCAGAGGCTATGGCACTACCTAAGACTAGAGAACAATGGTTTTATTTTCTAGTGTCCTTCTCATGGAAGAGCGGCTTCCCATAGCTAAAGTGTCTCTTTTACCCTTACCAAGAGGAGAGTAGCCACTGAACAATTACAGAGCAGTAGTTAACCACTGGAGTGAAGAAGAATGTTCCTGTTATCTCAGTGTTGTCAGGTGTATGAGGAAAGAGAAGGTGTAAAGAATAGACTAGACTATTCGGTGTAGGTGTGGGCAGAGGAAGAATGGGCCCTGAGCGGAAAAGGGTCTTATGTGGTACTATCTAGCCAGTCAAAGGTCTCAAAAACAAAAAGATAAAACCTTAATATTTTTCTCCATTTGTTTTTTGTTAAATCAGGACAAATATGTACTGAAGACTACACAGATACGAGTTTAAAATCAAAGGACCGGAATTCACCGCCGTATGAGTAACAATCATTACAACCTGATATTTGATGGGTTATAGAACCGAACTTTAAAAAAAAAAAAAAAAAAAAAAAAAAAAAAAAAAAAAAAAAAAGCTTACTGTTTGTAACTAATGTGTATGTTTTTTGTCTAGTACCTTAAATACAAATTGATAAAACTTTATCCTCTTGTCATGGACCAATATTGTCGATACTTTAAAATGTCTTCCCATTTAACTCTCATATTATTCCCTCAAAATGTGAGAATTTGAAACCCTTTCTATTTATCATTTCAAAACAATATCTACCATTATTTTTTTTTTTCAAAGTGCCTCTTCCGCTGAAAAGATACTTAGACAAAAGTGCGATATATAACAACAACAACAACAACAACAATAATAATAATAATAATAATAATAATAATAATAATAATAATAATAATAATAATAATAATAATACTTTGATGTCTTGGGACTGTGACGAGAAACTACATGAGGTGGCAAAAGTATCTGACCGTGCTTGAAAGAGTAGAAAATTGAGAGAAAATGTGAATAGTAGTATGGCAGTAAGGATGGCAGTGAAATAAAAATTCCTGGGATAAAAGTAATGGATGGATGATGACAAGGTGTGAGAATAGATAAGTAAAGATAGGTAAAGCAAGAAAAGAATTAGGAAGTGTGCAGTAAACTGGGAGAGGATTTGAATGGTCTGAGGAAGTCATGGCTCTACTGAATGTAGGTAATGTAGAGCCAAGTCTCCTTTATAGAAGTCTAGTTGGCCTTTAATAGAAAAAAAAATTCAAAAAGTTACATCTGTTGAGATGAACTATTTAAGCTGAATGCTATATGTGGTTTAGGAAGAATTGACATATGAAATGTGGAAGTTTATGGAATGGGAAAAATTATATAGATGAAATGAGTGGTCAAAGTAATTTTAGGTGGTCCAGTCATGTAGAAAGAATGAAGGAAAATATTGTAAATAATTCAGAGTTTATAGATGGAAGGTGTAGAATGTCTGGAAGGTGTTAGATATGTGCTGGAATGGAAGGACATTGATTTATAGG
>NC_090740.1:128255425-128270425 GCF_036898095.1 Palaemon carinicauda | reverse complement strand
ACAAATAATTACAGTGTTCTGTTAGGAAACTACGAATGGTGACTGTTGGCAAAGCTTCCAAGACGGCGTATCAGAAATACCTCGCATGCCATTGCTATCGGGGGTCACGAACAGCGAAAAAAAAAAAAAAAAAAAAAAAAAAAAAAAAAAAAGTTTGTTTCGTTCATATATACACCACATTCCAGTGCATAAATGATACATACAGAGATAGTACGGAACATACACATTTAACTACTATTAGTTTCATTCGCATAATGGCAGAAATGAAGTTATGGAACCGTATGTTTTGAATCAAGGTGATGCGAATCTGTCTGTGACGGGAAGTTTTTGCTGAAACGGTACGTTTGGTTGTCGATGACCCAAATCAGAATGACTCGATTCAAAATGTTCATACATTCATAGCCAAAAGATTACGTGTTTCGAAATAGCACGGCCATGGAAGGATTAAAAACTTTTAAAATCTACAAACTAACAAATTTTAAAAATATTCGGTCCAAAATAAGGACGTCCCCGGCCCCTAATTTCACTAAGGAGTATTTGAGGCAATAGTCATGCACATTATGATCCTGTCAAAAAGACTAAAGTTAGTATAGGATTTTCTGATATCACACTTTACGAAAATGTGACCCGGAAAACATTTTAAATGCCAGTTTAAAAGTTTAAAGGTTTAAAAGCCGCTCATGAATGCCAGAGGGAAGGGATAGTCACATTGCCATATCAAGCAGGACAATGCCCTTGAGACTGACCATATTACTTATGATCAGCGCCCAAGGTCCCTCTCCATCCAAGCTAGGCCCAAAGAGGGCCAGGCAATGGCTGCTGATGACTCAGCAGATAGACCTATAGGCTCCCCCAAACCCCACATCCCTAGCTCACAAGGATGGTGAGGTTGCAGCGACCAAAGAGAACTTAACCAGTTTGAGCGGGACTTGAAAGATAAGGAGCAATATAAAGGACACTTCACAGAACAGGTTTAAAATGACATTTCCCTTCATGTGTACATTACTATCATCACTATTACTACTTACGCTAACACCCTAATTTGAAAAGCAAACAGCCATAAGCACAAGGGCTCCAGCAATGAGGAAAGGAATAAAAGAAATAAACAAACTATATAAGAAGTAATGAATAGAGAATATAAAATGTGGTTACTTTCAAGTGTAATCACACTCTTAAAGCTAGGCTATATCATTACTGTAAGACATCTAACACACACCCTACTAATATACATGCAACATAAGTATATTGCTATATAAAGATATTCGCGTGACGTTCAAGGAATGTTTTTCAATGCTCCATGCACTTTTCGTTCTATATCATTCATATATTATTTATAGGCTAGACTACTCTCCCATCAGTTTTTACTATTGTTATGAGTCATTGGAGTTCTATATCCAATATATCTATTAGCTTTTATACATGTCATTATTATCATTTCCCTTTTACTGATGATAGATATGGTGTAATCAGGTGACTTCAAATAAAGTCAATTTACAAGTCAATTAAAGGACTCTGGACTATTGATTAACGATTTAAATCAAATGGCTGAAGTCAGTTTCATAATGATTCAATATAATGCATCATCACAATTCACAAAATTTTCTTACTTCAAGATTGTTTTACCTTAAAACACAGGGCTCTTGCGACAAATTTTTCAAAGCGCCTACCAAGAAGCAAATAAAGAAACACAAATTACATCCACTGTTTCTCAACCATGCCTTTACAATTCTGTTTTGAAGAAGTTAATGTCTTCAAGCATTTAGGGTCATATGATATGATGGCGGGTTAGAATTCGAAAAGTGATGCAAGAATGGTATAATTATAGTAGGTGAATTGCTTGTGGAAGCCAAAGTGGGTATATTTGAAGAGATTGTTAAATACATTCTACTTTATGAAAGGGAAATGTAAATATGATTGTGAATGAAAAGAAAAGTGTTAATCAAATTTTTGCAACGTGAATGGTTTAAGAATATTCATTAGGTGAAAAATGTGAAGATCAATAGAGGTGGTTAAAGGGTTAACGTAGGCAGATTAATGGCTCATAGTATTTCAAATTGTTTATGGAAATGGAAGGAATGTACAACAATGAGTTAATGAAAATGATGTGTAATTCAGAAGAATTCTTTGGTCGCGGCAAATTCACCATCCTTGTGAGCTAAGGATGGGCGTTTAGGGGAGCCTATAGGTCTATCTGCTGAGTCATCAGCAGCCATTGCCTGGCTCTCCTTGGTCCCAATTTGGGTGGAGAGAGGGCTTTGGCGCTGATCATATGTGCATATGGTCAGTCTCTAAGGCACTGTCCTGCTCGATAGGGCAATGTCACTGCCCCTTGCCCCTGCCATTCATGAGCGGCCTTTAAACCTTTAAACCTTGCAAAATGAGGAAAGTAGGATTGTTAGATGTACATGTTATGCTTTCACTATAAGCCTGAATATTCGATGACGTCATAATAATGGAATATTAAAGAAAGAGATAAATGAAGTAGTTATAGTTTTCGATTTTTGCTCTTTTGTTAATTGTTAATATCTTAACGGATAATTTCACTAGCATAATTGAGAGTAAACAAAATGGTGCACATTGATCTCATATGCTGTTGTTTGTTAATTTCTCACTTGATTTTCAAAAGATTTTGTTTATCATTATATTACTAGTTAATCTACGACCATAGCTGGAAAAGGGTTCCGCCAGGGAAAGTAGCGCAGTCCGGAAAGGAAATAGAGAAACAACAAAATAAACTATTTACCAGAAGAAATAAAGAATAAAGAATATAAACTATCTAAAGATCAGTAACAACAGTAGAATAGATCAGTCATTTATGAGCCATAACAGGAGACATATGACAACCTATTCAACAGAAAAGAAATTGAAACGCCTTTGAACTTTTGAAGTTACACCGATTCAGTCGCCAGATTAGGAAGATCATTCCACAATGTGGTTTCACATGAAATAAGACTTCCAGGATACTCAATAGTATTGAGCAATATTATGAAGGGAAATCTTTTAGAGCTACCTGCATACCTAGTGCTATGTGCAGGATGGTGCAGTCTGGGAAGAAATGAATGCAAAGGATGGTCTGAATTTAGAAAAATAACTGAACGAAGGTGCCAGACATTTATAGCTAGATCAGGGATAGAAAATTTGATAGACTACACGTTCATCTCCATTGAATCAAGATGAGAGTCAACACCTGAAGACCAGACAGGAGAACAATACTTAATACAATGCAGAATGAAAGAATTAAAACATTTCCTCGGGATAGATTGATCATTGTAAATCTTAAGAAAAGAATATCTTTATAAGCCATTTTTTTGTGCAATTGAAGGACAGACTAAACGTGTTTCTCAAGAGTAAATTTACAATCAAGAACCAGGCTTAGAATTTTAAATTTATTGTATACAGTTAAAGCAGCATTGTCAAAAAAAAAAAAAAAAAAAAAAAAAAAAAAAGGATGTTGTGGAAACCACCCACTGTCCAAGACCTACTTACATAATACTTTGAATTTTGTTAAGGTTCAACTTTTTCCCCTTAATTTGCACCATGCATTCATTTTATCTAAACCTCCACTAAGGAATGTAGCAACCAGAGATCTACATTCAGGTGATGAAATGATACAGAGTAGCATCATCTGCATATGCAACAAGTTCGTTTTCTATGAAAAAATAAAGGGCTGAGGAACACCAGATATTATTCATGTAGTCACTATAGTGCCCATTATGACATCAGTTGCTACTTCCATCTCACTGGACGATTTTACAGATACGCTTTTCAATTTTTTTACCCAACCATACTGTGACGGGCCAAGAGTAGGTTGTGACTCAAAAGGCGAGATGAAAGCAACTGAGTCACAACCTACACTTGGCCCGTCACATTGGTGACCTCGGAGGGACCACGTCACATTGGTGACCCCGGAGTGACCAGAACACACAGCCTTCTGATCTTGAGTCAGACGCGCTACCATTGCGCAATATGACGTGGTGACCCCGGAGTGACCAATGTGACGGGCCAAGATTAGGTTGTGACTCAGTTGCTTTCATCTCGCCCTTTGAGTCACAAACTACTCTTGGCCCGTCACATTTGGTGACCCCGGAGTGACCACGTCACAATATGCTTCTCGGTTTTTGTACCCAACCACACGCTTTTCAATTTTAATACCCAACCATACGCTTTTCAATTTTTGTACCCAACCATACGCTTTTCAATTTTAATACCCAACCATACGCTTTTCAATTTTTGTACCCAATCATTTATAAGGTAACCAAATAATTATTATACAGTAGTTATTATAGTTAACAAGTTTACATTTGATGACTTCTTTATTTTCATAAATACCTTCTGAGCACTTTTTGAGTTTTACGTATCCTATATAACATACATTATCTTCAAGTATTAAACCTTTAAATATCTTTTCTTTTTCACAGCACTTAAAATAATTTTAAAAAACTATTTTACAACATATATGTTTGTTAAGCCTTTTGAGAGAATATACTTCATATGACTAGGAATTTCTAAAATAAAATACAAATAACTAAAATACTACAAAATAAAAGAGGACTTGTTCCGCTTCAAGACAATTTCTTTGAGTGATGACGGAGGATGAAGCTCTATTTGGGATTTAGAGAGATATATGACCAAAGGGCTTATGGAAGTATTATTTTTCTGGGCAGAGACCTTTGTCGTTTCTTGGGTGTACTCTATATGAAAACAAATCTTCTGATCTCCTTTCGTGTTTTTCTCCTTTGCCAGTGCAAGGAATGCATTTTATGCGGCTTTTTAATTTACCAATTTGTGCATTTAACACTCGTAATTACAGTAGGATATATCAGAATTAGGCAATTATATTATAGGCTCTGCTTTAACCCAACTGTATTAAAAACACATTCCATATTGTTTAAAAGAAAATGTGTAAACAATTACTTCTTCTTCTTTATCTACATCTTTTCCCACTTCTGTGTGGGGTCGATGTTTCTGGTCAGCTTTCTCCATCTACCTCTGTCCCACACCTCATCACCGGTTAATCCTTTTGATCGAAGGTCATCCTTGATATAGTCCACCCACCTTCGCTTTGGTCTCCCTCTCCTTCTCGCTCCCCGTACCTCCATTTCCATCACTCTCCTCCCAATATACTGTTCATCTCTTCTCATGACATGACCATACCACCTCAGTCGGAGTTGTAATGGTGAGTGTAAACAATTACTATCTTACTATTTTCGCCAATTAAACCATCCGAGTTATTGAGGATTATTTTAATCTTTGTAAAGAAATCCAGTAAGCTCACAATTTAGAGCTAGCAACATAATTTAATATCTATCACCTCTGACGACGGATTTTGGACGAATTTATTTATGGCTACCTTCAATACAGACGTTTCCTTAACAAATCTGAAACCTGCTGTAACTCCTCTAACGTTATTGTTACTGAATAGTTATTGTCTAGTTTCCTAGATACAAATAGGCTACATTTTTCCACTCCACAACGAAATCATATGATTTAGGTTTTATTTTATTTTTTTTTTTTTTTGCAAGAAGAGATTTTCAAAATAGGGTCGTCCACTCTACCATCTCGAGTCAAGCTGTCGGGCAATAAATAACCATAATTCATGGTTTTCTCTAAACTAATATAGTTTTTCCATACATGAGATTTATGGGGCTATAAATTATGCAATACATTTTTACAGAGACAAAATTTCAGTATTCTCGACTCCTACTATTTCCTGTGTGAGAGAGAGAGAGAGAGAGAGAGAGAGAGAGAGAGAGAGAGAGAGAGAGAGAGAGAGAGAGAGAGAGAGAGTTTAATGTTTGAATATAATGCTATATCAATATTCAAAAATGAATAAATGGTTATTGGTTATTAACGAGCCATATCGGGTAGTAGTGAACGCAAAAAAAAAAAAAGAGAAAAAACTAGAAAGATTGAAATTAATGTCACCACTTCATGCTTAAGTTAATGACCATTTATTCTTGAAGATGACACGAGTAGACTGAGATCTCCACATTCCATTTATGAACTTCTTTATCTCATGTCACATCATCATTCTCCCCTTTTCCAAACACATTATTCTTCGATATTACATTGTTCTAGCGAGACGAGTATTTTTCATACAATGACGGAAACAAATCAATTAAATTTGGATATATTGCCTATAGTCGATTTTTTTAGTGAGGCAGATTTGCACCGACTCGCAGGGGTCCCCTTTTAGCTTGGAAAAGTTTCCTGATACCTGATTGGTCGGAAGTATTCGGACAAAAATACTTCCGATCAATCAGCGAGCAGGAAACGTTTCCGAGCTAAAAAGGGCACCCCTGCGAGTCGGTGCAAATCTGCCTCAGTAAAAAGAATTGACTATAGTTGTTCGAGGAACATGGTCGTCATTCTGCTCAGGATGTTTATATTGACTAGGATTCGAATTGTTAATTGTCAGGAGCACACTGGAGGAAAAATGAATAAGACTTAACAACATGTTACTACTCATTACTTATGCTTTCTTATTTCGTTTCGTGAATCTGCGCTTATTAGAGGGAACATTCTCATGTGACAGGATGAAGCCAGTGATGGGACTGGGGCAAAAGACTAAGAAAATGATGGCAAATCTTGTAGAGATGGGTTATTTCTCCACATGCGTCAATTCTACAGGTGAATATCCTCTCTCTCTCTCTTTCTCTTTCTCTCTCTCTCTCTCTCTCTCTCTCTCTCTCTCTCTCTCTCTCTGTCAATTCTACAGGTGAATATCCTCTCTCTCTCTCTCTCTCTCTCTCTCTCTCTCTCTCTCTCTCTCTCTCTCTCTCTCTGTCAATTCTACAGGTGAATATCCTCTCTCTCTCTCTCTCTCTCTCTGTCAATTCTACAGGTGAATATCCTCTCTCTCTCTCTCTTCTCTCTCTCTCTCTCTCTCTCTCTCTCTCTCTCTCTCTCTCTCTCTCTCTCTCTCTGTCAATTCTACAGGTGAATATCCTCTCTCTCTCTCTCTCTCTCTCTCTCTCTCTCTCTCTCTCTCTCTCTCTCTCTCTCTCTCTCTCCTCTCTGTCAATTCTACAGGTGAATATCCCCTCTCTCTCTCTCTCTCTCTCTCTCTCTCTCTCTCTCTCTCTCTCTCTCTCTCTCTCTCTCTCTGTCAATTCTACAGGTGAATATCCCCTCTCTCTCTCTCTCTCTCTCTCTCTCTCTCTCTCTCTCTCTCTCTCTCTCTCTCTCTCTCTCTCCAAAAGATGCTACCTATAACTTATCAGCTTTTATATTAACTGGTGTAACTTTTTTCAAAATGATGCTCTTTAAACATAAATTAAAATTATATCAACAATCATGCCCTTGTGATCTCAAAATATTATATATTCTAAGCTTAAGATCTTTCTCTTTCCATAAAATCCTGAGGCAACTCTCAGATGAGGTTGGGATGGAAGACAGCCTGGGTGACACAGTGAGCAACATTTTTGTTTTCACAAAGGTTTCTTTCCACGGGTAAGTTAGCTACACTGAGGAGTTTTAACATTCTTCCTTATTCGGTTAGTTGCAGATAAATGAGCCTGCGGATACTAAGTCCGCGGATGAGGAGGGTTAACTGTACGTATACACACATATAAATACACAATTATGCATGCATACCTCATATATTTATACACACATACATGTATACACACACACACACACATATATATATATATATATATATATATATATATATATATATATATATATATATAAATATATACACACATATTTATAGCATAAGTATATATCAGCGAATAATTGCTTATTCTGAACCAACCAGGGGAAGGAAGAGAAGACGACAGGTTGAGGAACTAAGAAAGTTTGAGGGGTGTGGAGTGGCATAGAAAGACCATAAACAGACGCAAGCAGAAGGGCATGTCTGAGGGCTTTGTTCTGCAGTGGATTAGTAACAGCTGATGAAGAATATATATACATGTGTATATATAATATATATATATATATATATATATATATATATATATATATATATATATATATATATATATATCTTCTTCTTTGTCTGCATCTTTTCCCACTTCTATGTGGGGTCGATGTTTCTGGTCAGCGTTCATTTCCTTGAAAAGCCTTCAAAGCATTTCATGTTTTCTGTAGCGCCGTATTTAGAGAGAGAGAGAGAGAGAGAGAGAGAGAGAGAGAGAGAGAGAGAGAGAGAGAGAGAGAGAGAGAGAGAGAGAGCTTCGTTCCAGTAGGGACTAATGAGTAGCAATCAATCTTGTTTACCTACAGTTCCAAATGAGAATCTTCCCATCCAATGTCTCCCACGGGATACATTTACAAATGGACGATCCAAACTCCTAACAAAAGACTCGCATAATGATTTCTCTTTGCACCAACATAAATTAACGATTTTCTGGTTTTATCTTCCAAATTAAAATATGGAAGACGAAATATTATTTTCTTTATTTGGTTCCAGATTCCAAGTTCGTCTTTAAATAAAGATAATTAATAAAATGTCCATTTTCGTTCACAAATATAAAAAAGATAATTTCCCCTATGCAGTAAAGAGATTAGTTCTGCATATATATATATATATATATATATATATATATATATATATATATATATATATATATATATATACATATATAAATATATTTAAACATATATATACTGTATATATTCATATATATCTATCTATTATTACTATTATTATTATTATTATTATTATTATTATAATTATTATTATTAGTATTATTAATTGCTAAGCTACAACCGTACTTGGAAAAGCATGGAAAATAGCTCAGTGAGGGAAGGAAACAAAAAAAATATTTTTAGAAGAGCAACATTAAAATAAATATTTCCTATAGAAACTATAAAAACTTTAACAAAACAAGAGGAAGAGAAACGAGATAGAACAGTGTGCCCGAGTGTACCCTCAAGCAGAGAACTCCAACCTAAGACAGTGGAAGACCATGGTACAGAGGCTATGGCACTACCCATGATTGAAGAGCAATGGTTTGATTTTAAAGTGTCCTATAAGAGCTGCTTACCATTACTAAAGAGTCTCTTCTACCCTTACAAAGAGTAAAGTGTCCATTGAACAATTACAGTGCAGTAAGAAGAATTGCTTGGTAATCTCAGTGTTGTTAGGTGTATGACGACAGAGGAGAATATGTAAAGAATAGGCCAGACTATTTGGTGTATTTGTGTGTAGGTAAATGGAAAATTAACCGTAACCAGAGAGAAGGATCCAATGTACTACTTTCTGGCTAGTCAAAAGACCCCATAACACTCTAGGGTAGTATCTCAACGGGTTTCTGGTGCCCTGGCCAACCTACTACTTTTAAATATATATGTATATATATGTATATATATATATATATATATATATATATATATATATATATATGCTCAGCGGCATTGCCAGACGTAGAACTAATCGGGCTCTCCCATTCCCTTGGATAGGGAGGGAGGAGATTGGGTAGTCCTACCTTTGTGAGAGGAGGTACCCCGTAAGAAAAGAAAGAGGCGGTGGTAAGGGTTGAATCTGTGTGTGTGTGTGCGCGCGTGTGTGCGTGTGTGTGTAACATATCTATCTGAACATTTAGCCATTATGTTTTAAGGGTCGTGTACTCTTGTAAAAGGAAGAATGGTGAAACGATAAAAGTCACAAACTTCAGGTGATTATGAACCGGCATTTATATTACAATTCTATAGGTTAATCTCTAGTAGCATTTTATTAATAAAAAGGGCATGTATATATATATATATATATATATATATATATATATATATATATATATATACATATATATATATTAATCTTTACACTGATTAGTTTGGAAGATCTTAAATATCACATTTACCAGGTAAATAGAAAAATCGTTAAATAGCATTTTCCAAGACAACGGTAAGGTGTATTATGATCAAAAGTGTAATAACCAAAACTATTACTCACATGTATATATATATATATATATATATATATATATATATATATATATATATATATATATATACATACAGTATATGTGTGTGTGTATGTGTGTGCATATGTGTGTGAATATTGCCATCACTGTTGATGCTTTAATAATCCTTATTAACTTGTTCTATCACTTCTGAAATACCAATCGTATGATGACCAGACACATCCGTTTCTTTGTTTTCAAAAATATATCCATTTATATTATGATATTCGTAAACACCAAAATCATCAAACAAAGCTAAATTGCGTTACCAACTAGCAGGTGCAACTTAGGACGGATATTGTTTATGAGATCGGCATTGTCCCTCGTTGATGTCGCTCACTATCATGCAGTTCACTGTAATGTTTCTACATTTAACAGCATATTTAAGAAGGCTACGTGATGGCTGTGTCTTTTCAATTGTAGAAATTACCGTGAAATTTCAGAGGAACAGAAAAACGGTTTCACATCAATCCCTGAAATTTTCATTTGGATATGTGAATTAATGTAGGAACAATTTACTTCACCGCCAAAAATAACCATTCAATCCATACCGAAATAAAAGTTTGTTGTGGCTTTTCTATAGCATATATCAGCATAAAAATTGGTATGGACAAATTAATATCCATCCCATAAATCACTGAAAATTTCATTTAGAGATGTAAAGTATTCTACGAGTAATTTACGGCGCCGCCGAAAATCGGCCTCCAAAGGATATCGAAATATGGCTACTGTGACGTTTCTATGGCAAGTATCAATACGAAAATTGGTATGAATGTAGTTCACTTAACACCCATCAAACACTGAGAAAATCATTAGGATATCTGTAAAACCCTAGGAGTTGTTTGCGGCTACTCATTGAATCTTTAGCTAAAAGTCGTCACTTACGAACAAAAGTGACAGTCAGGGCATACCTACACCGGGTATGAGCATGAAAATTGGCAGAAACAAAGTTTATGTATATATATCTAGATAATCCCTTAAAATTTAATTTGGATATATTTAATGGTAAAAGAGTTATTGACCCCGCCGCCGAAAATATCAGCTGCTCTCCCCCACCCGGCGATAATAATAAAAGGGAATGACTGGGCTATGGGTTAGGTGAGGTTCGTTGGCGAAAATTTTGGCATTTCATATAAGGTCGTTCACTTCGTTCGCGACAGCAAATCTAAGCAAATGTAATTTCAATCTTTATTAGCAAACTGGAAACCAATAGGTACACGAAAACCCCTTCAAAGAAATTAACCACTAATGGGAGAAAAGACACCTATATCTTGTACAGTTGGCTTCATTAAGTAGACGTCAACAGCTTTACACTTTATCAGGTAACGCTGTGTTTAGCATAAGAGAAATTATTGGCAACGCTGCCAGTAAAATAAAGTTGCTGAGCTTGTAAACACGTGATCAAACGCATTTATGTTAGTCTTACGAAGTTTCTTAAGCAAATAATATTATTACTAATTCAAACATTTCGTAAAATTAATAAAAATGCTTTTGATTAATCTAAGCAACTTTGTTTTACAAGCCGAGTTGCCACAAGTTTCTCCTTTGCTAAACATAGCATTACCTGCTACAAAGTAAAGCTATCTCCTTTGCTTCCCGTGAAGTGCACCGGAATTAACGAGGCCAACTGTACCCTAAGACAGGGAAATTTCATTAGCATCACCAAAGACATCGGTGTTTCATTCCGGCGTTTGTCTTCCATAAAGGCTAAGCACTAAATTTCTCTCGAGATATCCTTCCCGAGGCAATAAAAAAACTCGGGAGAGGACGAGCCCACTTTCAAACTTTCCTTCCATCCTCATTGTATAGGACCCTCTTGGCTCACACATTTTTTTTCCTTATCAGGAGCCCAGTTTTCGTAACCCTCTTTCCTTGATGTATTGGAGGAGGGATCTCGAGGGAATTTATAATTCTTGTCCAATTTAACTCTTGGAGGAATTATAATATTCGCACTGATATTGTGATTTATTATTCTGGTATATTTATCAGGTCCTTTGAACTGTTTTACTATATGAATTGCCCCAAGTTATAACATCTATTATTATTATTATTATTATTATTATTACTATTATTATAATATATATATATATATATATATATATATATATATATATTTATATATATACAGGGTAAAGAACACAATGTTAAGATTGTATAATATATATACACACATCTGCAGGGCATGAAAGCCCCTACACAAATTACACTTTATTTTTTAACAAATATTTCACCTTATTACTCAAGTCTTTTTAGGCTTCGGTCTCCTACGAGTCAGAACTCCTAAATTATAAACCGTTTCCAGCAACACTTTGCTGTCCATTAATTCCACATGACGCATCCACCTCAAAATACTCAGATCCTGCCTTTCACTTAGGTTAACCTTTTCACCAAAGCGTTTACTCATGTTCAAATTTATCACCATATTAACTCATCTAAAATCATATTTGATATAGAAAGTTCATCGAAAGGTCTAAAGGTCGTTAGTGAATGGCAGAAGCAAGGGATAAAACAATGTCCTAGCGACTAACTAACTAAATTGTGAACAGCGTCCCAGAACCCTCTCCATCAAGAAAGGATCGGGGGGGGGGGGGGGGCAAACAATGGCTGCTGATGACTCAGCAGATAGACAGGGACGTTTCCAATAAGCTACCATGAAAAAAGAAAAATTTTTAGTTTCCATTCATATATAGACTCTACATCCATAAAGGGGGGTTGGCTCATTACTCCCCTTATAGATTTAGCCAGAGCTCATTTACGAGTTCCCAATTTTTTCCCATTATTATTATTATTATTAATATTATCATTATTATTATTATTATCTAAGCTACAACCCTAGTTGGAAAGCAAGATGCTATAAGCCCAAGGGCTCCAACAGAGAAAAATAGCTCAGTGAGGAAAGGAAATAAGGAAATAAATAAACGATATAAGAAGTAATGAACAATTGAAATAAAATATTTAAAAAAACATTAACAACATAAAAAGATATTTCATATATAAACTATAGAAGGATTTACGCCAGCCTGTTCAACATAAAAACATTAAATGAAATGCTATCCTGCTATCAGTCTCGCTTCACCCATTGTCTAACTTGCCTCTTCTCTCACCCATTTATATTAACCCTTTCACTGCCATTGGTGAATTGGTCAAAAATTTGAAAAAGGGAAACATCTTTTAAAATCACCTAAACTATAGCACGACGCTATCAACTGAAAAGGTCTTGATGAGACCTTTCCCATAAATAATAACAAGCTATAGTCAATTTCTTTTAATGAGGCGCATTTGCAACGACTCGAAGCGGTGCCCTTTTAGCTCGGAAAAGTTTCCTGATCGTTGATTGGTTAGAATTACCTTGTCCAACCAATCAGCGATCAGGAAACTTTTTCGAGCTAAAAGGGCACCGCTGCAAGTCTGTGCAAATCTGCCTCACTAAAATAAATTGATTATAGGGTTTGTGTGATCTTGAAAGAGTTGCTGCATCAGAAGTTTTGTTGATTTCACCACTGGCAGTGAAAGGGTTAATTATCAAATATTCAAACGAATCAATTACTTCCATCATCAATGCTAATATTAATTGCTCCATGTTCCAGTATTTACTTTACTTCGTTACCTTACCCCTGCTCATGTTATTCTCATCATTCTCCTCATGGTTTTAACATATATAATTTTTTATCCCACAATATTCAACCAGCATTTACTGTACTCTTATATGAAATATTTTACTTTAACCTACCAGAAATTAAATTATGATTTTTTTCCTTGACAAAAAAAAAAAGAAAAAAAAAAGTTTCCTAGTAAATTGGATGCTTTATTATTATTATTATTATTATTATTACTTGCTAAGCTACAACAGTGTACCTTTAACCAAGAAAACTCTAACCCAAGACAGTGGAAGACCATGGTACAGAGGCTATGGCACTACCCAAGATTAGAAAACAATGGTTTGATTTTGGAGTGTCCTTCTCCTAGAGGAGCTGCTTACCAAAGCTACAGAGTCTCTTCTACCCTTACCATGAGGAAAATAGGAACTGAACAATTACAATGCAGTAGTTAACCCCTTGGGTGAGGAAGAATTGTTTGGTAATCTCAGTGTTGTCAGGTGCATGAGGACAGAGGAGAATCTGTAAAGAATAGGCCAGACTATTTGGTGTATGTGTAGGCAAAAAGAAAGTGAACCGTAACCAGAGAGAAGGATCCAATAAAATACTTTCTGGCCAGTCAAAGGAATCTATCTAACGTTCTATCTAGTGGTAGTTTCTTAGGGCACTTAACGAAAATAATAAAATATGCTTATGAAGGATTTTCCTTTTGACAAGTGTCCTACAAAACCGGGCCAAAGGTCAAAGCAAATCCACTACCAAAAAAAATTTGGAGGAAAAAAGATAGAAACAACCAGATTTCTCGTTTTTCCTTTTTCCTTGTGATTTATTTTGACTATCTGTTATTCCTCTCTATTTCTCTTCAATTTTGTTTCTTCCATCCTTTATTGCATTTTCTTAAGAAGGAAGAAATTATTTTATGTTGTACTGGAATTCCTGTCAATTCTTATACAGCTTTCATCAGTAATATCACCTTGATATCTAAAGATGCAATCTCTCTCTCTCTCTCTCTCTCTCTCTCTCTCTCTCTCTCTCTCTCTCTCTCTCTCTCTCTCTCTCCTGCAATTCTATATGCAAGACCTGAAGGGTTTTCCTGACATAAGAGAAAATAATTGAGGCAATTCATTACAGAAATGAATTGATAATTAATTAAAGACCCAACTACAAATAACTAAGGATACAAAAGTTTCTACAAGAATTAAATAACAAGAGTAAATTTATTATTATTATTATTATTATTATTATTATTATTATTATTAATTGCTAAGCTACAACCCTAGTTGGAAAAGCAAGATGCTATAAGCGCAGAGGCTCCAACAGAGAAAATAGCCCAGTGAGGAAAGGAAACAAGGAAAAATAGAATATTTTAAGAACAAAGCCAAAAATAAATATTTCCTACATAAATTATCAAAAACTTTACCATAACAAGAGGAAGAGAAATAAGATAGAACAGCGTGCCCGATTGCACCCTCAAGTAAGAGAACTCTAACCCA
>NC_090740.1:128240425-128250425 GCF_036898095.1 Palaemon carinicauda | reverse complement strand
CGATCTCGGCCGGGATTACCCGTCTGTGACGTCATCGGGGACCTGAATTTTGATTGGCTAAGACACTACCAACCACGAAAATACCCCGAATTTTGACGCCGAAGTAGGAAATGATCTCAGCCACGTGGGACACTTTTCTGAGCGGGAGAGCAGCCTTAGCCAATCAAAATTCAGGTCCCCGATGACGTCACAGACTGGTAATCCCGGCCGAGATCGTCGTACACCAGACACCATACCATACCAGCTCCGATCAACCAATGAAAACCAATGAAAATTCGAGCCCTTTCACTTGTAACCCTGATCCTGGGTATAAATACCACCCGACTGCAGCATCCACCAATGCCATCAGCCACAAATCCAATGAGCTTGGACTAAAAATAAACATTGACAAAACAAAAGCAATGACAATTAAAGCCCCAAACCCTGTACAACCACTAACAATAGGAATGGAACCCCTAGAATGGGTGGACAGATACACATACCTGGGAGTAATAATAGACAAACAGCTCACCTTCAAGCATGAGATAAAATATCTCAAGGAAAGAACAAATGCCAGAAATACAGCTATGGGATATATGAGCAGGCTCAATGATGGAGCAAATGAACACGTCCAAAAGAAATATTATCTGGCCTGTTCCAGATCATTAGTAGATTATGCCGCCCCAACACTCTTGGGGCTAACAGATCTACAAAAAAGCACAATTGAAGTGATTCAAAACAACGCCATGAGGCTCATGTTAGGAGCCCCAATGTGGACAAGACTGTGCAACCTAAGGTTGGAAACTGGACTACCAACCCTTGAGGACAGAATTGCACTAAGAAATGCAAGCATAGTTGCAAAGATGTTCCTGTCAGACAGAGACTCAATCACCAAAAAGAGAGTAAGAGAGGAACTATCCAAACATCCTGAAGTGCAAACCCCAAGTTCTTATGGCAAAGACCATAGCAATAACATTAAAAGACTTGGCCTAACAGAAACAATCCTACAACTAAACCCTGACACAGCACAGAGTACAATACACATTCCACCATGGAAAAAACAAGTTGCTAAATTCAACTACACCAAACTCCCAAGGGCAAAAGAAAACTGCACAATAGAGGAACTTAGAAACGCAGCAGAAGCAGCTATAAACTCTGTAGAGACAATAGGGGCACAGATCTACTATACTGATGGTACAGTAGATCCTGGAACCCAAACAGCAGGAGCGGCAGTTCACTTCTGCAATTTCACAGCTTGCTGGAGAACATCCAATAATGTCTCCACCCTGCAGACAGAGCTTGTTGCAATACAGCAAGCATTAAAGTACTCTATTGAAAATGAGGAGGGAACAGTAGTCATTCACACTGATTCACGATTCTCAGTGCAAGCCCTACAGCAGGACAAAAAACAAAGATAACAAGTCCCTGATAGCAGACATTAAAATCCCCTTAAATCAGCATAATGAAAGGAACAGACTAGTAACACTAAACTGGATCCCCAGTCACATCGGGATACCAGGGAATGAAAAGGCTGATGATCTAGCCAAAAGCACCAAATACATTCACAATGTACAGGTGCACATACAGCCTGCACTGCAACAGATCAAAAGCAAAATAAAGACACAGCTCAAGGACAACCTAATCAAGGAACTACATATGACGATAGAGAATGGCTCTCCCTCTGCAACATGGTACAAATGGGCCACGGAACTAGAACCTCCTCCCATACACAGACACACCCCAAGGAAACAGGCTGTATGTATACACAGACTCCGGCTGGGATACAAAGCAAACTGGGAACTCGCAGATGACATCCAGAGAACGTGTGAACACTGTGATGTCATACCACAACAAGCCCTCCTGCACTATCTACTAGAATGCAGAGAAACAGCACAGCTACGAGGTGATCTACTTGTAGACACCAACTCACCACAGGCTGTGAAAGAAGCGGCCACACTAGCAAAAGCAATTGTCGAAAGCATAGACGCACACGCACAGTTGCTTTCAACACTACCTCCACCAAGGTAAGACCTCATCATTTCATGCACCATCTCATCCCCTCATTGTAAGGCTCTATTCACATCATCCCCTTTAACTTCTCAACTAACCTACCACTAAAAAATCTCTCCGCAGGGACCCTAGGGAGTAAAGGGTTGGACAACCCCAACTGCACCGTTTTTCTCTAATCTTCAAAAGCCTTACACCCCCAATTTTCAAACTACCACTATCCGAGAAATGATGGCCCTCTACCACTACCACCATCATCCTTACAATATCCACATCTTTTTCTACTACTAAAAACCTTTCAAATTTCCACTAATGCAATCACCTTAGAATTTTTACAGATCACCTACGGGCCAACCAAGGGAAAGGCCCGTGCCAACAACAAGTGTTGGCTTTAATACCCCAAGAATAAGGAGAAGAAGCATCCACCCCACTCTCTACCTGAAGAAGAGGAAGGACTTATCCTCGAAACGCGTCGTAGTTTTTACTATTTTGTACCAAAAGTTTTACTTGTATTTTGTGAGAATATACTTGAAAAGTCTTCCCGATTTTGTCATTCACCTGACTGATGAATTTTTCAAGTCTGCTGGCTGATTGCAGCGCTCTAGAGAAGAGAATTATCCGGAAAATAGAAAAATTGGATAAGAAAATAAACTCTGCCGATGCAGCCATTACTTTTAACTCAACATGCCTAAAAGAGGGTCTCCTACCACAATAATAATAATAATAATAATAATGTGGAGACAAAACTTTCTATAAACAACTTTAGCCTTTAGATATAGAAATATTGTTATTTCATTGTACTGATTTCTATATTAACATACGAAATGTTTACGATTTTTTTTTGGGGAAAGAATATAATTTTTCCCCTGACAGTTTTCTCTTAATTGTCAATTAAACATTACAGGTATTCTACCAATATAGCATAACCCGTTTTACATTCAAGAATTTTTCAGTTATTTATAAACTAATACAATAATTTTCACTTAAGATTGAAATGTTCCCCTTCGGGGAACATTATTTTTCCAATAATTTCTTACAAAACCAGCGTAATATTTTATAGAATTTTTGTAGCTAATAATTATTGTACATTATTATCTGAATATTCGATTCTTATCTTCAACCTTTTGAATTTGTCTGCTTTTATTATTGATAAATAAAGTATTAAAAAGATTTATAAATAAACAAACACACACACATACTATATATATATATATATATATATATATACATATATATATATATATATATATACATACATATATATATATAATATATATATATATGTATATATATATGTATATATATATATAATATATATATATATATATATATATATATATATATATATATCTATAGATATATGTATGTGTGAGTGTACACATATATATATGTTTGTGTATATTTATATTTATATATATATATATATATATACATACATACATACATACATACATACATATATATATATATATATATATATATATATATATATTCATGTATGTGTACACATATATATATATACATATATATATATATATATATATATATATGTTTGTGCGTGTATATATATATATATATATATGTGTGTGTGTGTGTGTGTGTGTGTGTGTGTGTTCATGTGTGTGTTTTAAATATGAAAGTGGGTCTGAAAAATATATTGTATTGAGTTTTCATGACTGTTTAAAATCCTGAAAAATGTAGTGAAACCAGTAGCAAGGAAGATAATAAAATTGAATGAAGGCCGAAATTTGCAGAAGAACGACCTCTGGATGGAGTGTGGAAGGGTTGATGTTGGAGGATGATACATAGCCGATTGTGAAAAGTGAGGAGAAGCTACAGAATCCACTGAAAAAAAAAGAAAAAAAAATGAAATGGACAATAAAAGGAGAAAATTTAGATTTGAAGTGAGGAAAAGTTAGGCTAGAAAAGTAAATTCAAATCAAGAATGTGAGCAATGAATGCTTTGTACTGGTATTTGGTAATGAATATAAATGATCATGATAGGATAGAAAAATACAAAGGCACAGAATACATCTGGCATAAGAAGCAGTAGGATGTGTAAAAAACGGTATTTAAAAAAGCTAGAGTGTCTATGGAAGAATCGTTAGCAGCATAGGATAAGTCTTTCAAGTAAATTCTCATCTGTAGGAAGTGAAATGTGGATGCTGAAGGCAAAAGAAGCATAAATCGAAGTGATTAAGATAAATTATTTCCATTGTGTATAAGGTATAGAAAAAACTTTTGAAAACCGACAAGATAGTTATAAAACAAATAGAAAAGGTGAACAAGATAAATTAGTGTTTGGAAATTGCTGGGTCATATAGAAAAAATGAAGAGAAATAGAGCGTATATGAAAACATTAGTAAGGAAGAGACAAATAAGGCTGATTATTATTATTATTATTACTTGCTAAGCTACAACCCTAGTTGGAAAAGCAGGATGCTATAAGCCCAGGGGCCCCAACAGGGAAAATAGTCCAGTGAGGAAAGTAAACAAGGAAAAATAAAATATTTTAAAAACAGTAACTTTAAAATAGATATTTCCAATATAAACTATAAAAACTTTAACATAACAAGAGGAAGAGAAATTAGATAGAATAGTGCGCCCAAGTGTACCCTCAAGTAAGAGAACTCTAACCCAAGATAGTGGTAGACCATGGTAAAAAGGCTATAATTTCATAAAGGTATTTTACTAACATGTTCAATACCCAATACGTCAGATTGATTGATTAATTTGAAGTCTTCTGGCATCCTGACATCGAAGGTCATTCACACGAATATCGTTTAGTATAAATATAGAATAAGAAAATTAAAACCATAAAAACGAAGGTGATATAAAATTGAAATAGCTTTCAGAAGACCTGCGTCAGAGTGTACGCAATACAAACGTAGATGGTATTGTATTTTTAAAGGGTTTGACCAATATAGAATTATTTTACATGAATTACATGGAATACGATTCATGTGTATATCATATTTAATGCAATTCATGTGAAAATAAAGAATTGAACAACATAAGAAAAGTGTCAGATATGCTCAAAATAATTATGAAATGTGAGCCCATGTTAGAGATAAAAACCACACTATTAATTGGTCATGTACAAAGAAATTGGTTCAATGAAATATCTTATTGGAAAGAAACATCATAGAGTCTAATTTCATATAATAAACCTTTTAGAACAACTTGAATATTGAACATGGAATGTGAAAACTCCATGCATTTATATTCAAAGAGATTTGCAAGCTTTATAAAAAAAAATCCTTTACCACTTGATGTAGAACTGAATGTACCTCAGTTAACAAATGCTACTGTGAAATGTGGATGGACTATATCAAGGATGACCTTCGATCAAAGGGATTAACCGTTGATGAAGTGTGGGACAAAGGCAGTTGGAGAAAGCTGGCCAGAAACATCGACACCACATAGAAGTGGGAAAAGCTGCAGACAAAGAAGAAGAAGAAGAAGAAGAAGAAGAATAAGACTTTGAAATGAATATTTAGACCCAATCTAGCATTTACTTGTAGGTGCAAATACTACATAAAGTATACATAATTGCTTTTCCACTATATATTAGGTTATATATAAGTATTGATATGTATGTTCTTTCATACATATCAATAGAGACAACTGGCGAAATCAAACCGAGGTCCTTTGCATCAGTAGGCGTAGGAGGAGATGATGATGATGATGATTAATATGTATGTAATTATATGTTCATGTTGATAGGGTTATACTTGCAAAAGTGTATATGCATATTAATCATGTGTGCAAATATGTATATGTTAGTCTTTGTATCTATGTATATGCATATGTGAAAGAGTGTATCTACATATGTATACTTGCTCTTTATTATATTGCATAATGCAAGATATTTCTATTTGTATCAATGCAGACTTTTCCTTTTTCTGGTATTGTTATGGATGTCGATGTTTATAGGTTCAAGAGAAGTTATGTTTACTGTTATTTACTGATACCGATGCTTATAACCCTTAAGGTTGTGGTAGGCTATTAGAAAGGTCCTAGTCTGGCAATCTGTTGGACGGGGATTTAGGTCCCGCACAAGCTCGATACTCCCCAGTAGTGTCTGCAACCACACATCCTTGTCAGCTAGGGATTGAGGGTTTGAGGGAGCCTATACGTCTCCCTAATGAGTCATCAGCACCATTGCCTGGTCCTCCCTGGTCCCAGCTTGATTGAGAAGGGTCCTGGGCATTTACCATATGTGTATACGGTCAGTCTCCTGTCCCCTGTCCCTGCCATTCATGAGTATCCTTTAAACTTAGCGTAAGAATGAACTCTGAAGTAAACCTCTAAATTGACATAGGAAAAGAAACGATAATATCATACTGTATATGTAAATTGTTCAATATTCTTAAGAAAAAAAAAACAATTCCACGGAATCCTCTGGCGATATTCAGTCTTCAGTACATACAAGAGAGGAGGCGGAGGACGAATTCGATTATCTACCTGATAAAAAGATAAAAAACACTGGGATGGAAGAGTTTCGCTGAGGAAACGATGCCTTTACCTTTCTTTTCCCATTTGTTTCCTCCGCTATTTCTTGACAGAGAGAGAGAGAGAGAGAGAGAGAGAGAGAGAGAGAGAGAGAGAGAGAGAGAGAGAGAGAGGAGACGGAGAGAGAGAGAGAGAGAGAATGAATAAATAATAGTGTTCTGATGCCCTAAGAAAGCCATTGCAACTGTTGAATGAAGGTAATGATCTGAGAGAGAGAGAGAGAGAGAGAGAGAGAGAGAGAGAGAGAGAGAGAGAGAGAGAGAGAGAGAGAGAGAGAGAGAGAGAGAGATGAATAAATAATAGTGTTCTGATGCCCTAAGAAAGCCATTGCAACTGTTGAATGAAGGTAATGATCTGAGAGAGAGAGAGAGAGAGAGAGAGAGAGAGAGAGAGAGAGAGAGAGAAGAGAGAGAGAGAGAGAGAGAGGAGAGGAGAGAGAGAGAGAGAATGAATAAATAATAGTGTTCTGATGCCCCTAAGAAAGCCATTGCAATCTGTTGAATGAAGGTAATGATCTGATGAGAGAGAGAGAGAGAGAGAGAGAGAGAGAGAGAGAGAGAGAGAGAGAGAGAGAGAGAGAGAGAGAGAGATAATAGTGTTCTGATGCCCTAGAAAGCATTGCAACTGTTGAATGAAGGTAATGATCCGAGAGAGAGAGAGAGAGAGAGAGAGAGAGAGAGAGAGAGAGAGAGAGAGAGAGAGAGAGAGAGAGAGAGAGAATCGTATACACAATTGTGTTTTCTATTCATGTCATGAGAAAGCCATTGTGACCGAGGAATGTAGTTAATGATCTATGATAAAACACCATAAATAATAAATGTCGCAAATAAATTAAAGAAGGAGAGCTAATTCTATTCAGAAATCTTCGGATTCGTTGTTCGAACCACGTCACAGAATGTGCCCTCCTTAATCTTTCACCGGATCCAAGTTTCAAGACTTTTCTCCGGATCCAAGTTTATAGACTTTTCACCCTCGTCTCTTTCGAAAAGATTTTCTCCCGAAAATATTCAGGCGTTTCAGAAACATAGTTTGTCGTTGAGGCTCCAAACGATTCACCAAAGTTCAAAAACAATCCTTTTTTTATATGAATATTCTTCATATTTTTCATGTCTGATTTTTCCTTCGACTGATTTTACACCAAACGGAATTTAATGCATATCATTAAAGACATATACATGAAATATACTAAAAGAAAACATACAGGCAAAGGGACAAGAAAGATTGCGAATGTTACTACGAGAGGAAATTAGAGAAACTATAAAAAGAAATATATGTATATTTCTTAGGAATATTGAATTTGTAATCAATTGAAGGTTTTGATGGAAATCTATACAACCAAGAAATCTTTCAATACAGCAGATGTGAATTTAAAGAATTCTTCTTCTTCTTCGTCTTCTTTGTCTAATTCTTTTCCCACTTCTATGTGGGGTCGATGTTTCTGGTCAGCTTTCTCCATGTACCTCTGTCCACACCTCATCACCAGTTAATCCCTTTGATCGAAAGTCATCCTTGATACAGTTCACCCACCTTCGCTTTAAAGAATTATGAACGCAAAAAAACGGAGGAGGACTTTGTTGACGTTGCAATTTCTTAATAACAAAATAGCGAATCTAAAGAACACCATAATTCAAATTCGAATGTTTAAACTTAGAAAATACAGAAAGGAAACTATTCGACTCTTTGAGGGTACACTTTTTAAATCCTCTAAAATGATCCCATTAATAGAAATAAACTGTGTGGGATATTCTTTAAGTCAGTGGTTCTCAACGTTGTTTGCCCCATGCAGCCCTTTTCACCGTATGTCACTATGTTCTCACCATTCATTCTGAGTGTGTCAGCCCCAAAGAGTGTATTCCAAATTTTTTTTTCTTTCACCGAAGGGGTTACTGTACTGCAACTGTTCCGTGGCCACTTTCCAGCTCTTCTAGGATGAAGGACACTCCAAAACCTAACCATTGTTCTCTAGTTTTGGGTAGTGCTATAGCCTTCCACTGGGTCTTCCACTGTCTTGTGTTAGAGTTCTCTTGCTTGAGGGTACACTCGGGCACACTGTTCTATCTTATTTCTCTTACTCTTGTTTATTATAGTTTATATAGCAGATATTTATTTTAATGTTGTTACTCTTCTTAAAATATCTAATTTTTCCTTGTTTCTTTTCTCACTGGGCTATTTTCCCTGTTGGAGCAACTGGGCATAGCATCCTGCTATTCCAACTAGAGTTTTAGCATAGCAAGTAATAATAATAATAATAATAATAATAATAATAATAATAATAATAATATAACAAAGACCTCAAAAGAATATTGGGAGTAAAATGGCAGGATAGGATTAGAAATGAAACTATAAGAGAGATTACTCGAGTGCCATATGTGGACGACATCCTGGTGAGTGGTAGATGGAGATGGTTTGGGCATGCTCTTCCCACTCCCCAAGAGAGATTAGTTCACCAAACTTTCAACTGGATTCCACAAGGCACTAGTAAAGTTGAAAGACTCAGACCTACATGGCTGAGGACTATAAAGCGTGAAGTAAATGATGAATGGCGTAGTATTGGAATAAAAGCTCAAGATAGAGACGATTGACGAAATCTAACCGAGGCTCTTAGCGTCAATATGCGTAGTAGATGATGATGATAATGATATAAAAACTCCTTTTACTTGTTCCAAATCAGTACAAATATTTTACTATTTTACATGGATTATTTTATAGTGTTCCCCGAGGAGCTCAAAGGCAATATTAACCAACATTCCAATAGTTTGAGTCAGCCAATCTGGGGTCCCAATTCACTCTCCGCCCGAAACTCTATCTATATCAATTACGACATGAATTTAGTTCGACATCTAATACTACTTCTAATGCTTCTCTCATCATCTTGGCTAATTAATGTAGGTGTATATAGGCCGTGTGTCACCATTTCTCCTATTCAAAATATTGAGTGATTGCCAATGATGAATGTGGGGTAATAAAAAGCCTAGTGCAGACCTCGTTAAATCAAAAGAAACGTTTGCACTTGGAATTGAGTTTATTTTTTCTGTTGTTTCCAAATGTCATTGAAAACTAAAAACTCCAACAGACAAACTCTTCACTTCGCATGCAATATCGATCATGGGAAAGACTTACCGATGTGTTCTTTGCAGGTTACTATGTTTTTCTCTTCATATTGCCCATAACGATTTAAACGTTTAAAGACCGCTCATGAATGGCAGAGGCAAGGGGCAGTGACATTGCCCTATCAAGCTGGACAATGCCCTAGAGACTGACCATATTACATGTGACCAGCGCCCAAGCCCCCTCTCCACCCAAGCTAGGACCAAGGAGTGCCATCAATGGCTGCTGATAGACCTATAAGCTCCCCCAAACCCCCCATCCTTAGCTCAAAAGAATGGCTAGGTTGCAGCGACTAAAGGAACTAACGAGTTTGAGCGGGACTCGAACCCCAGTCTAGCAATCACAAGACAAGGACGCTACCACCAGGCCACCACAACCCTAGAAATAATAG
>NC_090740.1:128220425-128230425 GCF_036898095.1 Palaemon carinicauda | reverse complement strand
AGATGTTCTACCAGTATTAACCTATGCACTAGAAACTTGGACCCTTACTAAAACTCAGAACATAAGCTAGTTATAATTCAAAGAGCTACGGAAAGATTAATGATGACATGGACACCAACAGACAAAAAAGAACATGGATACGACAGCCAACCAGAGGATATTCTAACAAGTAAGAAAAAATAAAGGGACATTGGCAGGACATATTAGGAGAAGGACAGATAATAGATGGACATTAAGAATAACAGAATGGGTCCCTAGAGATTGAAAAATGAGCATGGGAAGGAAGAAAAGACGATGGATTGTCGATATAAGGAAGTTTGCGGGTGTGCAATGGCATAGAATGGCCACAAACAGACGCAAGTCGCAAGTAGAAGAGCATGTCTGAAGCCTTTCTTCTGCAGTGGACTGGTAACGGCTGATGGATATATATATATATATATATATATATATATATATATATATATATATATATATATATATATATATATAGATAGATAGATAGATAGATAGATAGATAGATATATATATGTATATATATATATATATATATATATATATATATATATATATATAACACCAATAATTACAAAATTTGGTTAGAAAGATAAGAAGAATCACGTAGCAGGACAAATACAGGAAGTCGTAAAGGTTACAACTATTGATATCTCTAGGTAGATATGAAATCGAATTACCATTATGCTTCAAAGTTCGTGACCAGACCTGATATTGGAGGAATTATCGAGTCACCTGTTATGAAAACACATGAACGTCAGAGGATCCTATCATCATATATCATCTATCTTAACTGGTATACGATTTTAAACACATTTTCACAATGAGTAATCACATTCCTTTTTCTGCCATTCCATATTTTTTTTTTGTCATGTCCAAACAATTATCATTATTTGTTGTATTCATATTTCTAAATGATCGATGCATTGCTAATCAGATCTTGAATTTATAATTATGAACTAGAATTTTTTAATACTATATCATGGCCTCTCTTCAAAGAAAATTACATTTTTATTCAAGCTTCAAAATGAAAACACGAGAACACGCTATTACGCAAATTGATGCGTATATATTTTGGCCTGTAATGAACAGGTATTATTATTATTATTATTATTATTATTATTATTATTATTATTTGCTAAGCTACAACCTTTGTTGGAAAAGCAGGATACTATAAGCCAAGGGGCTTAATATAGCAAGTAAGCAATGGTGGATAGACATACATGTTTCGGTTAGTATTCCTTAAGAAAATAAAATTAACTACAGTAGGCTAATTACATTGCTAAAATTTTGATATCATGTTTTTCATGAAAAAAAAAATGTCCTTGTACTTAACCTAGTGGTTCGATATTACTTGAGTGGGATTTTTATTTACCAATGAAAGAGCATAATAAGAACAACTAGATTTAGACTGCATATCTATAGGGGACTGGTCTTAGTTTTTGGAAAAAAAAAAAGAAAAATTGAATTTCAATACCATAATTGCACTGAATTTTTTATGTATATATATTAAGAATCAAAGTTGAAATGAAAATTGAAAACTTATTTATCTCCACAAGTAATTAGAATAAAAAATGACAAGTTTGTTATGAAAAAATAACCCAACTTAAATGTATTTTTTAACTAAACTATATTATCCTAATTGTAAAAAATATATAAAAGATCTCACAAATCACCCCAACCATCCATATTTATATAATATTAATTTATATAATATTAAAGTTAACACGAATACTTAGAGAAAGACACTCCATAACCCCAAGGTCTGTATGATTGACGAAGCCACAATAATCTAATTAAGGAGCGTATCATGCAAGAGACATTTTCCTTCCAGGCACACGCAAGAGGTAAGTCATAATATTATTATTATCATTACTTGCTAAGCTACAACCCTAATTAGAAAAGCAGGATGCTATAAGCCCCGGGGCCCCAACGGGGAAAATAGCCAAGTGAGGAAAGGAAACAGGGAAAAAGAAAATATTTTAAGAATAGTAACATTAAAATAAATATTTTCTAAATAAACTATAAAACTTTAACAAAATAAGAGGAAGAGAAATAAGATAGAATAGTGTGCCCGAGTGTACCCTTAAGCATGAGAACTCTACCCTAAGACAGTGGAAGACCATGGCACAGAGGCTATGGCACTACCCGAGACTAGAGAACAATGGTTTGATTTTGGAGTGTCCTTCTCCTAGAAGAGCTGCTAACCATAGCTAAAGAGTCTCTTCTACCCTTACCAAGAGGAAGGTAGCCACTGAACAATTACAGTGAAGTAGTTAACCCCTTGAATGAAGAAGAATTGTTTGGTAATCTCAGTGTTTTCAGGTGTATGAGGACAGAGGAGAATCTGTGAAGGATAGGCCAAGCTATTCGGTATATGTGTAGGCAAAGGGAAAACGAACCATAACCAGAGAGAAGGATCCAATGCAATACTGTCTGGCCATTCAAAGGACCCCATAACTCTCTAGCGGTAGTATTTCAATGGGTGGCTGGTGCCCTGGTCAACCTACTACCTACAATCTTTCTCATTTCTCTAGAAATTTGCCATTTCGTCAGTAATATAACTTCTTACATACCTATTGCTTTGTACCCTAATGGGTTTACCTACAAGAGCATTAGTGACAGCAATTAAATTTTCTTCCAGTTTAACGTCTTAGAAATCTGGTGGCCTATTTGGTAACGTCCCTGACTGGTAATCGCCAGACTGGGGTTCGATTCCTGCTCAAACTCGTTAGTTCTTTTATTGTCTGCAATCTCACCATCATTGTGACATAAGGATGGGGGTTGGGTTAGGGGAGCCTATAGGTCTTCCTCCTGAGTCATCAGCAACCATTGCCTGGCCCTCCCTGATCCTGGCTTGGGTGGGGAGGGGGCTTCGACACTGATCATATATATGTTACGCAAAATGTAGATAATTGCCAAATGTGTACATTTTGCAATTAATTTTGCCTATTGTGTACAATTTGCAGCGCTTGGTGCCTGCAAATTACATAATAGGCAAAATTAATTGCAAAATGTACACATTTGGCAATTATCCACATTTTGCGTAACACACACACACACACACATATATATAAATATATATATATATATATATATATATATATATATATATATATGGTCAATCTCTACGACATTGTCCTGCTTGCTAGGGCAATGTCAACTGTCCCTTGCCTCTGCCATTCATTAACGACATTTAAACCTTAAAAAACGCAGGTATGGTTGAAGGCTAAAAAGTGAGTGCAGATATGGAACGAAAGGAGGCTGCAGAGGATATAAATAATGCTTACAGTGCACCTTCTGGTGGCAACCACAAGCCACCCCCCCCCCCCCACCCCCCTACACACACCTTTAGGGAAGAAGAATAATAGGACCCTTATTATCATGCACAACGCCAAATGAGGCATAGCATTGTAACAAGAAATGGTATTGACAAACAAATTTAATACTGGAGAACCAATAATAATCTTTTGGGATTTGATATCATACACACACATTTTTCTTTCATGACCTCAGCTTAACTAAATTATCTATTTTGATTTTCTTTTTAATATTTTAATCCAGAAACATGTGTATCTTGGATACTCGGAGTTTTTGTCGAATGGACATTTTGTCGAATTGACGTTTCGTCGAATGATTGTTCTGTTGACTGAGTGTATCGATGAAAGTGTTACATTTGACTTCAAAGGTTTTCCTTATCTACGTTCTTTAAGAAACTGGTAATTATCAACACTTTTCTTTTCTTTCACGTCATCCTCTTAAACATGGGTATCTCTCAATCACCTTTTCAGATACGTCCATGAAAACTTTCTTTGGAAGGCACATCAACACTTTAACGTTGTTAATTAGAAAAACATTCCTAGGCTCATTATAACAATTTTGCAAACCACATGCCTGCATATTTCTCCAAAGGCATTAACCGAAATGGAAAAAGAGATCCAGATACATGGGACATGATGAAAAAATAAAAAATTAACGTTGATTAATGCAACCTTTTTCAGTATTAAGTTACAGACACAGGATATGTAGCATGCGTTTCTTTAAATTCAGAAAATACGGTACCATATGTTTCGTGGTATTTTATAATTTGTTTTAATTGAAAAAGTAAGATTTTCTCCAAGGTGAGCATGGGGTTGTATAAAGCTGATAGTTGTCATGAGTACTATGAAACGTACTGTCGCAAAACCAGTGCATACTTCTTACAAGAATGCATGAAATATCACACGAGGTTGGGCTTAAGATAAATAGAAGAAAGTCAGAGATGATGAGAAAGGGATATGCAATGGAAGATGAGATATTAGAAGGAGAAAGTATTAATGAGGTAGAATCATCTAAGTATTTAGGAACTATGATCTCCAATACGGGGTCTTTAGAATTGGTGTTTAATGAAAGATTGAAAAAGGCAAATAAGTCAGTGGCTAGGTTAGGTAAAATTTGAAAATCATATCGCCTTAAATTACATATAAAACTCAGGCTATATATCAATTTAGTGAGATCGGTGTTACTCTATGGTCATGAGTCGTGGTATGACAATGAAACAATATCCAATAGATTTAGTAGATTTGAGAACAAAGCCCTCAGAAGAATATTGGGAGTTAAATGACAGGACAGGATTAGAAATGAAACTATAAGAGAGATTACTCGAGTGTCATATGTGCAATTATGGTGAGGGGCATATGGAGATGGTTTGGGCATGCTCTCAGCACTCCCCAAGAGAGATTAGTACACCAAACTTTCAACTGGGCTTCACAAGGCACTAGAAGAGTTGGAAGACCCAGGCTTACATGGCTGAGGACTATAAAGCGTGAAGTAGGAGAGGATGGATGGAGAAATATTGAATTAAAAGCTCACGATAAAGACGACTGGCGAAATCTAACCGAGGCCCTTTGCGTCAATAGGCGTAGGAGGAGATGATGACGACTACCACAGGGAACAGGAATATTACCTAAATTCAAAATGTGCTAAAAAAAATCTATAGAAAATATTGGAACCCCTGAACAAACATAGTGTAATATGCAAGACTTCCTATTAAAACTGAATTGACACAAATCTGATTATATCAAAATAAACATTAATTTTTACATCTAATACAACAGAAATATTTTAGAATGGTCTTCAACTTAATCAAAAATTGGATATCTATTAGGAATTTCTAGAATACTGGAAGCAATAAGAAACGGGGTTATAGATAAAAGCAAGGGAAAATTCCCTATTTTCAAAGCCATTTCATTTGTCAACATGAGCTCATATGGCTCGTCCCTATTTTCATTCATACTGGAATAGAGTCCCTTTCTATAGGTCGCTCATGAATGGCACTTGCAAGGGAGAGGACAATGCCCTAGACAAGGGACTGACCATATATCCCCTAAACACCCTCTCCATCAAGTTAGGACCAGGGATGGCCAGGCAATGGCTATTGATGACTCAGCAGGTAGACCTATAGGCTCCCCCAAACACCTCAGCCTTAGCTCACAAGGATGGCGAGGTTACAGACACTACTAGAAATTACAGAACTCGACTGGAAATCGAACTCCCGTCCAACAGATTGCTACCAAAACCCTGTTGTGACTCATAACTTATCAGATCATAATGTTATGCATACAGCGAACCATGAACAAATCAACGATGTAATATATTTGTTTTACAATCCTGGCTTCGACTACCAAATTACGTAAATTTTTCAGAAAGTGTTTGAAGTTGCTCTAATAACAGACAAAGTTTTCAACCGTCGGACCCACAAATAACACAAATGACAGTTCTATGAAATCTTCCTCACAGAGCGTTTACCTCTGGTTGTTTAAAAGGGGAAACTCGGGTCATAACCATTCACATCGAATGTCTGAAGAAGTTCCAACTTCCAAGGAAAAGTAATCTCAAGAAAAAAACTTCCCCCGAAAAAAAAAAAAAACCGATTTCAGAAACTTTTGTCTCTGTGACGTTGTTCTAAGCACAAGAGAGAAAACTAGTTTAGCGGCTATTTCACTCTGAAATAAGAAGTATATACTCTTACGTATAATATATGGACATATAATATGCGTATAGTATACTGTATGTGTAACAATACATACAACTACAATAGAAAACACTCTTAGGCCTGTCTTAGACTATGTACAATAAACATTTGTATTCATTATACACAATTTACAACAATAGGATTAATGTTCACGGAAATAAATATTCTGTTGAACTTGGCATATAAAACCAATCTGTTGGACAGGGGTTCGAGACCCGCTCAAGCTCGATAGTTTCTTCTAGTGTCTGCAACCTCACCATTCTTGTGAGCTAAGAAAGGGGTGTTTGAGTCATCAGCAGCCATTGGCTGGCCCCAGCTTGGATAGTGAGGAGCTTGGGCGTCGATATGTATATATGGTCAGTCTCTGGGGCATTGCCTCTGCCATTCACGAGAGCCCTTTAAACTCTCTCTCTCTCTCTCTCTCTCTCTCTCTCTCTCTCTCTCTCTCTCTCTCTCTCTCTCTCTCTCTCTCTCCTCAAGCTATTTAATAGTCTACCCAACTTCGCTCTTTTAGGACATGTTAATGTTTTACATTTTTTTTCCCTTTCTTTTATTATGAAATACACATTTACAAACTTACAATGTACAACATATATACATCATCGTATATTTACATGAATATTTTTCAATTTTACATAATATTTTTCAATTTTACATATATTGTATTTACGATTGCATTTTTAAATATGATTTAATTGCCACTGTCTCTAGAAGATGATTTTTGTGCTTAGACATCCACTATTCTTTTTCTTACTTTCACTACGTATCTTCTTATTCATTTACGTTATTGACTTCCTACCATTGATGGTTTCTTAACCTCGTCTTCAATAGACCAGTTTGAATATCTGACTTTTTTTATAACGATGACTGGTTTTTAACTTGACGACTCGTGAAATTAACAAAGTTTAAAAAAGCGAACTTGAAGATCATACAATTAGACTACTATACGTTATACTTTAAGGGTTGTGGTGGCCGATGTGATAACGTCCCTGACTGGGGAACGCCAGCCTGGAGTTCGAGTCTTGCTCAATCTCGTTAGTTTCTTTTGGTCGCTGCAACCTCGCCATCCTTGTGAGCTAAGGGGGAGCCTATAGGGCTATCTGCTGAGGCATCAGCAGCTATTACCTGGCCCTCCTTGATCCTAGCTTGGGTGGAGAGGTAGCTTGGGCGCTGATCATATGTATATATGGTCAGTCTCTAGAGTATTGTTCTGCTTGATAGGGCAATGTCACTGTCCCTTGCCTCTGCCATTCATGAGCGGCCTTTAAACCTTTAAACGCAATTGATAACGATACCTTGCGTAAACCCATAGCTTTTCAGTTATGGAAGTCGACTCACCAACTATAGTCAATTCATTTTAGTGAGGCAGATTTACACCGACTCGAAGTGGTACCGTTTTAGCTCGGAAAAGTTTTCTGATTGCTGATTGGTTGGACAAGATAATTCTAACCAATCCGATAGCAGGGAGCTTTTCCGAGCTAAACGGGCACCGCTGCGAGTCAGTGCAAATGCGCCTCTTTAAAAAAAATGAGTATAGTTCTATGGGACAGGCGTAAATTTTTTCATGTCTTGTAAAATCCATCTTTATGAAATAAAATGTTACTTATATTGGTATTTCCTCTATGCAATGTAAAAAACTCTAGTAATTTCCATTTTATAATATTCCTCTGTCTCATATTCCTGAATAGCTATTCAATGGACTTCGTGATACTTCCGTAAAAATTATTCTTACTCTGAGTAAAATGGAATCTAACCAATGATTTTATATTTTTCTTAATAAACAGGTAAGGTGTTTCAACGAAACATAACAGATGGTGACAAGGAAAGAGGATAATAATAATGATAATAATAATAATAACAATAATAATAATGATAATAATAATAATAATAATAATAATAATAATAAATCCTTTCACACAAAAGAAAGCCACAAGACAAACCAGATAGGGTTGTAGCTTAACGAATAACAATAATAATAATAATAATAATAATAATAATAATAGTAATAATAATAATTTCACCCACAAGAACGCCACAGGACAAAAAGCATTCTGCTTTTCCAACTAGGGTTGTTGTTTAGCTAATAATATAATAATAATAATAATAATAATAATAATAATAATAATAATAATAATTACTCACTTCCCTCCGCAAGATTTCCTCACGGTGTTCCAGAGTCAGTCATCTCTTACCCCCCTCCTCCCCCATCTCAGTCAGCCATCTTCCTCCCACCCCCATCCGAGTCAGCCATCTCTCAACCCCCTCTTCCCCCATCCTAGTCAGCCATCTCCCTCCCTTCCCCGTCCGAGTCAGCCATCTCTCACCCCCCTCTTGACCCATCCTGGCCATCTTCCTCCCTCCCCCCATCCGAGTCAGCCATCTCTCACCCCACCACCCCCATCCGAGTCAGCCATCTCTCACCCCCCTCTTCCCCATCCTAGTCAGCCTTCTCCCCCCTCCCCCATCCTAGTCAGCCATCTCCCCCTCCCCCATCCTAGTCAGCCATCTCCCCCCTCCCCCATCCTAGTCAGCCATCTCCCCCCCTCCCCCATCCTAGTCAGCCATCTCCCCCCCTCCCCCATCCTAGTCAGCCATCTCCCCCCTCCCCCATCCTAGTCAGCCATCTCCCCCCCTCCCCCATCCTAGTCAGCCATCTCCCCCCCCTCCCCCATCCTAGTCAGCCATCTCCCCCCCTCCCCCATCCTAGTCAGCCATCTCCCCCCCTCCCCCATCCTAGTCAGCCATCTCCCCCCCTCCCCCATCCTAGTCAGCCATCTCCCCCCCTCCCCCATCCTAGTCAGCCATCTCCCCCTCCCCCATCCTAGTCAGCCATCTCCCCCCTCCCCCATCCTAGTCCGCTATCTCCCCCCCTCCCCCATCCTAGTCAGCCATCTCCCCCCTCCCCCATCCTAGTCAGCCATCTCCCCCCCTCCCCCATCCTAGTCAGCCATCTCCCCCCCTCCCCCATCCTAGTCAGCCATCTCCCCCCCTCCCCCATCCTAGTCAGCCATCTCCCCCCCTCCCCCATCCTAGTCAGCCATCTCCCCCCCTCCCCCATCCTAGTCAGCCATCTCCCCCCCTCCCCCATCCTAGTCCGCTATCTCCCCCCCTCCCCCATCCTAGTCAGCCATCTCCCCCCCTCCCCCATCCTAGTCAGCCATCTCCCCCCCCTCCCCCATCCTAGTCAGCCATCTCCCCCCCTCCCCCATCCTAGTCAGCCATCTCCCCCTCCCCCATCCTAGTCAGCCATCTCCCCCCTCCCCCATCCTAGTCCGCTATCTCCCCCCCTCCCCCATCCTAGTCAGCCATCTCCCCCCCTCCCCCATCCAAGTCAGCCATCTCCCCCCCTCCCCCATCCTAGTCAGCCATCTCCCCCCTCCCCCATCCGAGTCAGCTATCTCCCCCCATCCCCCATCCGAGTCAGCCATCTCTCACCCGCCTCCTGCCCCATCCTAGTCAGCCATCTCCCCCCTCCCCCATCCTAGTCAGCCATCTCTCACCCCCCCCTCCTCCCCCATCCTAGTCAGCCATCTCCCTCCCTCCCCATCCTAGTCACCCATCTCTCACCCCCTCCTCCCCCATCCGAGTCAGCCATCACCCTCCCTCCCCCATCCGAGTCAGCCATCACCCTCCCCTCCCTCATCCGAGTCAGCCATCTCCCCCTCTCCCCATCCGAAATAACCATATCCCCCCCAACTCCTTCCCCATCCATCTCTCTTTCTCAAATGAAAAAGTGGCGCGCTTTTCTTTACCTTTGGGAAATGGTAGGGCTTCTCTTAAAGCTCTGGGTCATTGCTCAAGCTGAAAGAGAATACCAATTTTAACCCTCTTGTCGCACCATAAATTCCTCTTTATGATTTCTCCTTTTACAAATGAGCCCAGAGAGAGAGAGAGAGAGAGAGAGAGAGAGAGATCTTTTCCAACTGGGGTAGTAGCTAAGCAAGTACTAATAATAATAATGATAATAATAATGAG
>NC_090740.1:128213569-128219925 GCF_036898095.1 Palaemon carinicauda | reverse complement strand
ATGAGAAGCAGAAACAAATCCATGTAGGTATATGAATAGCATGGCAGTAATTGGCAACCACTTATGCTCTGATGTTATTTTGTTTCACTCAATCAAAAGGTCAATGTAGTACTCAAGAGTTCATGCTTACTTGATCAACAGGCCACCAACAACCCCCCCCCCCCCCACCCCAAGTCCCACCTTCCTTGAATTTTCATATTCATTCTTCCATTAAGTCTCCCTGTTAAAAGTATGTAGAAGCACACAACAGCCTAAAATTCTAAGGATCTCGAGACTGCCTCGGGAAGGGAGACGTATATGAAAGGGCTTAATAGCAAATAACTGTGAGGAATAAGGTCAACCCATGAATGGGGAGTCTAAAAAACGGAAGAAATGATGAAGAAGGAGGGGACATTAAGACAAGGCACAATATGAATAGGGTCGCCTGCAGTAAAGATCTCATAAAATATATATGATGTGACGAATTACTAGCTAATTTATACAGCGGGTGCAAGAACAGTGTGCATCACGACATCTTTAATTATGAAGCTTATTTGCTTTAGGACGAAATAAGGTCAATGAACTTTGCTCAACTCCAGGGGCCGATAAAGACTCCCAATCTACAAAGCCCTGAAACACAGTTGGCCTTCAGCGAGGCAGTACAGTTCTCTTGAGAGGTCTGATACATTCCACATATATTAAATAGTAAAAGTGGAATTACAACTAAGCTATATGTCAATAAAATAGGAATTCTAATATGTTTCCTTTTTCATAGAGTAAAAGAAACATCAAAAGATAAAAAATAATAACAGAAATATCAATGGAATTAATAAAAAATGAAAACTAATGCCATTAATGATGCAGTTATGTTTGACTAGATCCTAAGAAATGGAACGTTACATGTTAAACATATCATTGCGCTGACGTGTAGTATAAAACGCAGGCATTAAGGCAGTTAGAATGTGACCTCAATGTATAGATCCACGCCAAAATTTCGGGGGATCCTAGACAACCGCAATTCTATTACATAAATATTCAAAAGAAATCCTTCAATTCTTTCTATAAATATTTAAAGGTCGCTCATGAATGGCAAAGGCAAGGGACAGTAACACTGACCCAGAGACTGACCAATACATTCATATATGACCAGCTCATAAATTCCCTCTCCATCAAGCTAAGACCAAGGAGGACCAGGCAATGGCTGATGTTAACTCACCAGGTATACCTATAGGCTCTTCTAAACGCCTCATCCTTAGCTCACAAGAATGGTGAGGTTGCAGACACTTCAAGAAATTATTGAGATTGAGTAGGTCAGGTCAAATAGACCGTCTAGTAGGGACGCTTCCAAGAGGCTACCAATACCCATATAATACATTACTAAATATTGCATATTAATTTTGCCCATCAAGTAAGCACCTGCAATGACACATTTTGCCATTTCATATCTATTACACAACAAGCACCAATTAAAGATTTACAAATAGCTGTCATAAATCAGTGATCAACGAAGTAATTCTAAATTTCCAAGAGTTTTCCCGTGATATATAAATATATATAAATATATATATATATATATATATATATATATATATATATCAAAATGACATTTACATTTTCGTCTCTTAATTTCCTCTTATTATTATTATTATTATTATTAAATGCTAAGCTACAACCCTAGTTGGAAAAGCAGGATGCTATAAGCCCAGGGGCCCCAACAGGGAAAATAGCTCAGTGAGGAAAGGAAACAAGGAAAAATAAAATATTTTAAGAATAATAACATTAGAATAAATATTTCTTATATAAACAATAAAAACTTCAACAAAACAAGAGAAAGAGAAACTAGATAGAACAGTGTGCCTGAGTGTACCCTCAAGCAAGAGAACTCTAACCCAAGACAGTGGAAGGCCATGGTACAGAGGCTATAGCACTACCCAAGACTAGAGAACAATGGTTTGATTTTGGAGTGTCCTTCTCCTTCTCATATTGATAAGCCAATGCCACATTTACTAAAAGATTGTTCCGGCTGAATACCGTTATGTATATACATTAGAAGTGACCCATTAAGTTCTGCCAGTTGTGGCTACTCCCAAATTAATATGTTTTTCTTGGGCAAGTTCCCATGTTTCCCCTGTTAATCTTTCTCTCTCTCTCTCTCTCTCTCTCTCTCTCTCTCTCTCTCTCTCTCTCTCTCTCACGAGAACCATAACAATAGTATATATATAAGGAGAGGCTCTTTGCGTCAATGATGATGATGATGATATTGATGTGTGTGTGTATGTGTATATATATATATATATATATATGTGTGTGTGTGTGTGTGTGTGTGTGTGTGTGTGTGTCTACCATCAGTGAAACAAATTGAAAACAATAAAAAAATCCTTTATCAATGATTGAATTCAATGACAATCTCAAACCATTACAAAATTTTGGAAACAAAGCATTCAAAAGCGTTACAAACTCAGTATTCAGAGATGAAACGTAATATTCAACGTTACATTTTTTCTTATAATTATCATCACCAACATTATGACATTTTCAACATTGGATTTAATTCAGACAATGTTGCATATTTTGGTATTTTGATTTTCATACGTATTACATATTTTGGATTCATTTTACGTGCTTTGGTTTAAATTCATATTTCACATATTCTCGGAATACGAGATGTCTATTGGCTTAATGGAAGAAAAATCAGCTTTTCTTTACAGAATAAATAAAAGTAAATAATCATAGTGTAGAAATAGAACACTTTCCCAGATTTAGATTTCATTAATTTTTTTTTTACCTCTAAGTCATCATCAACAACACTTCCATTACACCTAACGCTCGATTCATGTTTTGAAAAAAAAAAAAAAAAAATGAAATATAGTATTTTTTTCATCTGACAAAGACTCAATTTCCGTTAAGTAAGTCCGCGAAATAACAAAGACCATAGTTATACATCAAATGCTGCGAAGGATTATCACTTATAGTGTCATCCTACGAGGTTAAAAAACTCCATTTATCTTAAGAACATTGAGAACGAAGTCTAACCATATCACAAGGCCGAGTTTTAATGTGGTATTGGTACCTTTAACAGTGAGGCACTTCTTGACCGAATGCCAAAATTATAACAACTTAAGAAACAGATATCTGTTTGAGGCTCGAGGTGAGGATGGCGGGTTCATCCTTGCCATGATTCTTGGACACGATGTGTCCTACTATGCGAGCGGCATTTTTAGATTTATTTCAGAAGCAGGTCTTCTGAAAACTATTTAACTTTTATAATAACACCTTAACTTTGGAGTTAATTGAATATTCTTTTATCTTTTGTATATAATAATTGATCTCGGCGTCAATGACCTTTGATGTCAGGATGCCATAAAACTTTAAATCAATCAATCAATCAATCAATCAATCAATGTGCATGAGGATGACCTCTAAGATGGTGAGGTTATCAAGAGGTGTGAGACAAAATTTACCCTTATAAATACGAGCTAAAACATTTAAAAACATAAAAGGTGACAAATAATATTTGTTAAAATTAACTGATACTCAAAAACTGAAAACTGAAAAAATAAGAAGTTCAGATAAAATCAATCAAAGGTTGTGAAAGTTACTGAGCAATTCAAAGTTCCTTATAATGACACAATAAAACTCTTACAATGGAATCAATAAAAAAAAATTGTATTTTTGATCTTACCGAAAGGATCAATAACCTGTTTATAAAATGTGTGGAAGCAAATGTTGTCATATATAGAATATATATATATACAGTATATATATATATATATATATATGTATATACATATATATACACATATATACATTATATATATATATATATATATATGTGTGTGTGTGTGTATGTATGTATGTATGTATATGCAAAAAAGTCATCGGCCCCCCCCCCCCAAAAAAAAAAAAAAAAAGAAATACTTGAGAAAATTAATGCATTTCCAGGACCCCAAAACCATAGTTTTCCTGAGGCTTTTATTGCCGTTTACCGAATGCCAAAAAAATATGCAAGAAAAATTATCGCCTAAAAAAAAAGGAGAAAATAATGCATTTCCAGGACATAAAAACCACAGTTTTCCCGACACCAATTTACCGAGCTGAGCCATCATTCGCCTTTTAGGTTCTCTACTAAAAATGTTGTATGATTAAACAAGGAACAAGCAACATATAAAACCCTTCTAAGAGAATGGTGTATAATATATATATATATGTATATATATGTATATATATATATATATATATATATATATATATATATATATACAATCATGAAAAAGGAGATAGAGGTTTCAAGCAGATTAAATTCCCATCTGCGTATCATAAAATGTGTATGATGCCATGGGGGGGGGGGGATTCTCCTCCAATAATTATTTCTAATTCTCACAAAACAGCAAAATCATTTTTTGTAACGATAAGAGTGTACACTAGGCCTTCCAAGTATATATATATATATATATATATATATATATATATATATATATATATATTATATATATATATATATATATATATATATTATATATATACTGTATATATATTTTTCCTGTTGGAGTCCCTGGGCTGATAGCATCCTGCTTTTCCAACCAGGGTTGTAGCTTAGCAAGTAATAATATATATATATATATATATATATATATATATATATATATATATATATATATATATATATATATATATATATATATATGTACATATATATATATATAAAATATATATATATATATATAAATCCATCACAATAAACGTTCTCTGCTCAAAAGAGGATGGAAAAACGAAAAAATCAAGGGGGGGGGGAGGAAATGTTGAAAATTATCTTTGATCTTAACAGATGGGTCGATAATCAGGTTATGATAGGCGAAGAAGCTATTGTTCCAATTCAAAGAACTGAAAAAATATTATGCAAGAAAATGATTAACCAAAAAATACTTTAAACATTTTAATCTCTAGGACCCCAAAACAAGGAAAATTCCGTATTAGAATCCAGAGGTAAAAATAAATCATTATTGTTTCCATAAAATTCCTTCCTAATATCACGATTGACCGAGAAAACATTAGGTAAGAGGCAACCCTATTACTTAACCATTGTGTGAGGAATCAGCTGGGAAGTCTAAACACATTGCACCCGACCCGAAACCAAGTGACCACGTTTAATTCATGTTGTGGTGGCCGATGTGGTAATGTCCCTGACTAGTGAACGCCAGACTGGGGTTCGAGTCCAACTCAAACTCGTTAGTTTCTTTGGTCGCTGCAACCTCAACAACCTTGTGAGTTTGGGATAGGGGGGTTTGGGGGAGCCTATAGGTCTATCTGTTGAGTAATCAGCAGCCATTGCCTGGCTCTCCTTGGTCCTAGCTTGGATGGAGAGCAGGGCTTGGGCGCTGATCATAAGTATTATATGGTCATTCTCTAGTGCATTGTCCTGCTTGATAGGGCAACGTCACTGTCCCTTACCTCTGCCATTCATGAGCAGCCTTTAAAACCTTTACAGCTTCCTGTGATGTTCCTGTAGCCTGGTTGCTAGAACATTAGGCTCACACTATTATTATCATTATTATTATTATCATTATTATTATTATTACTTGCTAAACTACAACCCTAGTTGGAAAAGCAGGATTCTATAAGCCCCGGGGCTCCAACAGGGAAAATAGCCTGGTGAGGAAGGGAAAAAAGGAAAGTCAAATATTCTAAGAAAAGTAACAATACTGAAATAAATATCTCCTATATGAACTATACAAACTAACAAAACAATAAGAAGAGAAATAGGATAGAATAGTGTGCTCGAATGTACCCTGAAGCAAGAGAACTCTAACCCAAGATAGTGGAAGACCATGTCTTAAAATTAATCCCAATGAAAGGTAAGAATTCATTCACGTTTGGCATGTTACATATATTCCTCTTCACCGGTAATGTGTAGGGAAATTCTAGTCGACATCCTTAAATTGGTTGCAGGTTGGTCGTTAATGTTAGGCGAAATTCTCTAGGGCAAGATTTGAATTGTAAAGTACTTCGGTTCAAACTCCAGATATGGTCAAATTTCTGAAAAAAAAAACCATTTGTTGGATATCCCATGCATAATAAACTAATAAGTGTAACACTTGCATGTAAAATTGTTATCCTCAGGATCCAGTTCTTTGGATCCTGGTTATTCTGACGAAGCTCAGCCTAGTGCCTCACTAACTAGTCATTTGTTCCAGAAACTTCCCTTAGCAATTGAACCAGAGAGAAACTGTGTGAGTAATTTGTTTATATTGATAAACTATACTTCAGTCATGTAAAGGATAAGGACTAAAGCCAACAAACGCTGCAAATCAATGCCCAGAGAAACACCATTAGACATTGTAAGATTTATTTTAATATTATTGTTCTTAAGCTTCTCTTGT
>NC_090740.1:128198569-128203569 GCF_036898095.1 Palaemon carinicauda | reverse complement strand
TCAAAGAATAAACCCCCTGCATTGTGTTGCAGTGAAGGGAAAATTAGACTGGCTGTTAGTTGAACCTCCAAAATATCTGAAAAAAAATTCTCAATGGAACATCCCACCATATGAAAAGATTTTTTTGAAAACTTACTATTAAACAATAATGATTTCCTGATGACTTCATTTGGATCAAAATTTGTGAATGATGGAGGATTTATGTACACATTCTAAATCCAAGGGCAAATATACCAGGACAATGACAGGTACCTCTGCTAATGAGTGTGTCTCTCTCTCTCTCTCTCTCTCTCTATATATATATATATATATATATATATATATATATATATATATATATATATATATATATATATATGTGTGTACCTCTGCTAAAGTATATATATATATATATATATATATATATATATATATATATATATATATATATATATATATATATATATATATATATATATATATATATATATATATAAGTCCTAATCGTTATATGCAAAATATGTGTTTTATACCGTGAGGTTACTGACCTATTTGGGAGTGCTGTGTCACAGGGGTTGGCGGGAGCGATCACTGAACTCTATTATAAGTGATTTGTCCCCAAAATCATAATGTGACAGTATATTTCCATGACAGTGGAGAATTCCACAAAACCTAACAGTTCACCATGTTGAGAGGGAAAGATTGCATCTTGCTTGTGAGCGTTAATCAGTACCATTCGAGCGTTCTGGTAGACAAGGTACTCACTTGAGAGTATCAGCTGTAGACAATGTATTCACTAACATTTTTGTAATAAAGTGAAAAAACCAATATTCCAATGTCTCATTATCCATTGACATGGGACATATTGGTGTCAGGTGTACAAATACGTCTGTTTGTATATGCTGTGAGCGAAGTTGTTCTTTAAGCCGGTAAAATAAAAGTTCAAGATGCATAGATACGCAAGAACTAAAATAGCAGACACTGCTACTGCAGGAGATGAAAACAAAGGAGCAGTTGGTTATAGTGATGAAGAATATAGACAAGAACTTCGAACACAGGAATTAGAAAATAAGTTAGATAACCTAGCAGACCTAATAAAGAGTCTTAGATAAACGAGAAGAGGTGCGCCGCGCAACCACAGCATATTCGACGAACATAAATGAAGTTCAGACGCACAAAGGTGAAAGTACATATGCAGAGCCGAATAAGATAACATCGTAGTTCGGAAACTGCCACAACTCCTGGCAAGTGTTAGGCCTTTTGATGATCAACGGCCTAATGAAAGGTTTCAAGCGATCAAAGTGTTTTTGAGAGACTTGGAAGTAGCCACATATGGGTGGTCTGAAAAGAGAAAAAGCTATTCAAGTAATTAGCCTGCTAAAAGATGCACCGGCAATGGAGGTAATGTGTTGGCCACAAGACAGTTCAAGAAGTTATGCTGAAATAAAAAAATGTTCAATTGAGAAATATGCCTTACCCAATGCGAGAAAGGGGGACATAAAAGAAAATTTCAAATCCAAAATTCGGAAAGGAGAATCTGTTGTTAGTATAGCAACTCGCATTTTTCGGGACTGTGATTCGTTTTCTACCCAGAGTGCCAATCTCCCAGAAGGTGATAAAATAGCAATTGCCCATAAACATATTCGCAGATTAGTAAACACGTATTCATGTGGTTATTTGTTCGATAACAATCGCTCATTAGCCGACGTAGTGAGCGCGATACAAAACATTCTAGACAGTTTGCCAGATGAAAAAATGACAGAGAATAACTGCCCCGATTCCGAGAAGGTGGCAACCATATGAGGCACTCACTAACCCCCAAAACGGGAGAGGGGAAAACGCAGTCAGCAGGTGAGAAGAGTCTTCAGATGTTGGCAGTGTAGGGGAGAGGGGCACTGACGAGTGGAGTGCCCCACCTAAGGAACCCCCGCTGTTACATCTCTAGAGTTCCCAGCAAATAATGCCGAGGGCGGGAGGGCTGTGGCACATGCACACCTTCCCCCCCCCCCCCCCCACACCCACATCCAAGGAAAAGGAAGCAGAGGAGAGGGGAGACGAAGGAGATCGATAACACCCGGCATGACATCAGAAGCAGCACCCAAGGCAGGAATGGGAGTGACTACGACAGACTTGGTAGAGCAGGCACTGGGACCTCCATCGGTATCCGCGACCTCAACCCTGCAGCACTAGGGAGAGGGAGAGGACCAGGGAGCTGCGGCGTTGGACACGAGGTCATTGGCCTGTGCCCCATATTTCCTAATGTGCGGCTAGGAATGTTAGAAGTTAGGATTGACCTACCAGATAAATCCATTCGAGATCTGATCGACACAAGAGCCAGCATTTCACTGATTGAGAAAAGATTCTCCTCAAACCCACTACAGTCAGTGGCATCCATGATCCTCGGCACACCAGGAGGAAATAAACTACGCGTAAGCAATACAATGATCGTCAACTTTAAGGTGGGGTCTGGGAATATAACACATAATATTTTTGTCTTGCCCACCTTGGGAATTCCAGGAATCGAGGCTATATTAGGAGTTGATTTCATAATAACAGTAAAAGCAGGCGGGTGCCTTTTTCCTATAGAAAGTCATGAGAGAGCAAGTGCTTGTGAGGGCACAGAGAGACAATCAAGTAAGGTAACAGCTCTACCTGAAAGAGAAGTGTTGCCTACCCAGACACTTACGAGCATATCTGTGACCCTGTGTCCGCCTCTTCCGGAAGGAACCAAGGTCGTTGTTAAACCCCATTACAATTGGGCGCACATATTCTTAGAGGGTTATCAGAAATAAAAGAGAACAGAGCTGATATAACGATAGTTAATTTGTCAAATAAAAGAGTAGTGCAAGGAAGTGATTCTGTGTGTGAATTAGTTGTGTGAAATTGCTAATAAAGGGATCTTGGGAGCCACAACTCCAGCCCGCACAGATGAACTTACTAGGAATTTGATTATGCAAGGTCGAAAACTATGTCAGCCGCAGAATATCAACCTGTAGTTTGTGATATTGTTAATAATTATTCCAATGTAATTGCAATTGGAGATGAGCCACCCGGGAGGATTGATAGATTTTCCTTTAGCATTGAAACTGGGCAGGTGGAGCCGATTAGGTCAAGCCCTTATAAGGTACCCATTCATTTCCAGGGAGAGATAGAAAGGGATATTAATAAATTGAGGGAACAAGAGACAATCGAGGAGAGCAAATTACCTTGGGCTTCTCCAATTGTAGCTGTTAGGAAAAAGGATGCCTCAGTAAGATTGTGTGTTGATTATAGGAAGTTGAATGCAGTCATTAAAGATAATGCATTTCCATTGCCCTCAATCAAAGAATTATTTGTGAAGGTACGGGATAGTAAGTATTTTACAACTATTGATTTGAAGCATGGATACTACAAAATACCCATTCTGGAAGACAGTAAATGTAAAACGGCATTTATAGCTAACGATCCACTATTTCAGTTCAATTTTCTTCCTTTCGGTGTTAAAAATGCTCCAAGTCATTTTTCTAGATTAATGATGGAGGTTTTGTCTCCCTTAATTGGCCATAATATTCTTGTTTATTTACATGATATCATAATTACAGGAAAAACGGCCGAAGAACATAATAATAATATTCGTAAAGTTTTGGAAGCATTGCGACATAATGTTATGAAAATAAATTTGTCTAAGTGCAAACTTTTCAGTAAATAGGTCAAATTTTTCGGTCACATAATAACCCCAGAAGGTATCCAACCCTGTCCCAGTAAAGTAGAAGCTATTAGAAATTTCCCCAGGCCACGTACCTCTAAGGAAGTAGCTGGGTTCCTTGGACTCACTGGGTATTACCGTAAATTCATAAGAGGTCTTGGAGAGAGAGCGAGACCCTTAGATGCTTTACGGAAACAAAAAGTAATAAACTGGGGAGTGGAAGAAGAAAGGGCCTTTAACCAATTGAAAGCTGCCTTAACTAGCAATGACTTACTCGCATATCCTAGATTTGATCGCCCGTTTTTTTATGACAACAGATGCGAGTAGCATAGCTATTGGTGGCGTAGTTTCTTAACGAGATGACAAAGGTAGAGAGCGACCCATTTGTTTTGCTTCCAGGGCATTAAAAGGGGCAGAAAAGAATTATAGTACATTTGATCGAGAGGCTTTGGCTATTCTTTGGGTTCTAGAGAGGTATCGGATTTTTTATTAGGTCAGTTGATTGAGTTGCAAAGTTATCATGGCCCCTTACGTGACTTATTTCAAAAAGGAGACTTGACATCTAGACAAGAAACATGGATTGAAAAATTGTTAGAAAGTAAAGCTAACAAGGTAGCTGATGCCCTCTCTAGAGGTGCAGTAATAGGAGTAACAACTAGAGAACAAAAGAGGAACGAAGAACGGAACCGAAATATTAAAGATCCCATCAAAATAGAGAACAGGATGTGAATTCCCACAAGCAGCAATCAGAAAATGGGACCAGAGAGAGAGAGAGAGAGAGAGAGAGAGAGAGAGAGAGAGAGAGAGAGAGAGAGAAAGAGATGTTGGAGAGAGAGATGGGAACAGTGAAGGTAAATATTTGTGGGTGGCCGAGGACATGAACAGGGGTGTCCAGAATGAATGTCCTGATGACGCAGGTGGGATTGATTTGGGAGGTAGGGACATGAAAGAAGCCCAAGAGGGACAGAAAAATAGAGGAATGGATGGAAAGAGTATGAGCAGTGATTAAAAGGGAATCGAAGAGTTATCATTCCTTTCTGAATGTGCCTCATGAGAATTTCTTAATAGAGAATGATACTTTATATTGTGCTTACGAGATGAAGGGAGGGGAATTTTGTACAGGGGTAGTTCTTTCTACCTCTTTAATTAATCGAGCCATCTATATTGTACATGCAAGTCTGTATGCAGGGCATTTAGGGATTGATAGAACATTAAGGAGACCACGTGAATCGTTCTTTTGGTTAAGAATGGAAAAATCTATAGAAAATTATTTGAAATGGCATGTTTGTAACTGTTTCAAAGAACACAAAAACACTGTACTGGAAGCCAGAAAGTA
>NC_090740.1:128191069-128193569 GCF_036898095.1 Palaemon carinicauda | reverse complement strand
TTTTCATGCTACTAACAGCTAACTGAAAAGGTAAACTTAGTTTAAAGAGAAGAATTTGATTAACTTCATCATACCTAAAAATAATAACTTGAGAGATAAGGATTATTAGTGTTTTTTCCGACGTGATAATCTATTGAAAAGGTTTGAAGAATTGCCAATTCTACTCTACAGAAATGTTTACTTAACATTGAGTCAAGTGAATGTACAATTATTAAATATCATTACTAAAGTATATCTTCCTTACAATTTGAAAGCAATTACAGATACCCTCCACCAAGAACCACTAAAATAAATCTTTCATTTATAAACTATCGAGAGCATTGTTACCCTGTTCAACATAAAAAAAACCTTTGCTGCAAGTTTCAACTTTTGAAGTTCCAACGTTTCAGCTATTTGATTCTGGTCATAGCTGGAATAAAACTTCTAGAATACTGTGTAGTATTGAGCCTTATGACGGAGAAGGAATGACTATTAGAATTAACTGCATACCTACAATTACAAGCACGATGGTACTGTAGGAAGATCTGAATGCAAAGGATGGTATCTTAAACAACATGCCCAAATAACTAACTAAATGACGGTGCCAAAGATTAATATCTAGATCAGGAATAATAAGCCGAGATTCAGCAGATGAAGATCAGACAGAACAATACTCAAAACACGGCAAAAGGAAAGAATGAAAACATTTATTCAGAATAGATTGGTCGCCGAAAATCTTGAAAGACTTTCTCAACAAAACAATTTTTTGTGCAACTGAAAAAGAGGAAACCGGAATTTTGCTATCAAGAATCACATCTAAAATTTCAAACGAGTTATAAAGTTGAAGAAATATTATCAATGCTGAGATCTGGATGTTGAGAGGAGCCAGTGTCATCACCTACTTGCAATCAAACTTTGAGTTATGTTATGGTTCAACTTCATGCCCTAATTTTAGCTAGATCTCTATAAGGGATTCAGCAACCCAATATCTACATTCAGGAGATGGGATTTAAGTAAAGACAGTAGCATCATCTGTGCGTATACTTCTTCAGAAGACTGATTTAATCTTATAGTTCATATTTTCATTTTCCCTGTGGTTCTTCTGCATCTGAGCATTAGGTTTCCCTGTGATTTATACGCGCATATATATATATATATATATATATATATATATATATATATATATATATATATATATATATATATATATATTTTATATATATATACATATATATATATATACATATATATATATATATAAAAAATATATATATATATATATATATATATATATATATTGATAATAAAAAATAATAGTAATGATAATTATTATTACTATTAATTTTTATTATTATTATTATTATTAATTAATGCAAATGTGAATGCAAATATACTGCCATACATCCTGAAACTATGTTTCTGCTTATATATCAGATACGGCTACCTTGCTTCATCTGCATAACTGAGAAAAAAAAATGTTTTATGCTTCCAATCATATAAACAGGCCAGAAACGTATTGATGCCTGAAATTGAAATATGTTTAACTGTTTTTCTCAATTATCATTGTTTGTTGAAGTCTGTCTGTGTATTTGCTAGACAATATTAACAGTCAAAGGGGACAAGAAATATTAGGCCAAGAGAGAGAGAGAGAGAGAGAGAGAGAGAGAGAGAGAGAGAGAGAGAGAGAGAGAGAGAGATCCGATTCATGGTATTCTTTTCTCCAAACGAGAGGCTGAAGAGGTAGTGTACTGAAAACAAATAATTTTTTATAGAATTAACACCAAACTCAGCTTGGCAGACACACCACAGCTGTCCTTTTTATAGAAAAAAAGGATATCGTAACACAGTCGCAAAATATATTCTTTTGAGTTCACCTGTTATGAACTATATGCAATTATCATATCTACAACCAGAGGTTGAGGTTCCATGACTGTGTTCATAAAAGATAATACTACAGTAAAATATCAAGAGGTTGGAAGATTCTATTTTATCATCAAACCAAAAAGGTATTTTCCTCCATGTCCACATTATCTCATCATTGCCGTACATCTTCGCTCCTTACTTTAAAAACTAAAACTATATAGTTTTATTCAGGTGTGGATTTTATTATATAAGTTCACTCTGAATTATGAATACTGCCTTAAATTTGATTCCTATTTCATATTTCCTAGTTCAATCCTTTTATTTCTCAACTTATAATTACTAACTTGAACTTTATTCCTTTTCATATTTCTTAATTCAATATATTTCATTTCCCAATTCTTTATTTGAGTCTCAAATATGAATCCATTTTAATATTTCTTAGTTCAATCATTTCAGTTTCCAACTATATACTGTATGTATGTATGTATATATATATATATATATATATATATATATATATATATATATATATATATATAAATATATATAGGCCTATACACACACACACACACACACACACATATATATATATATATATATATATATATATATATATATATATATAGGCCTATACACACACACACACACACATATATAT
>NC_090740.1:128183569-128186069 GCF_036898095.1 Palaemon carinicauda | reverse complement strand
TTTCTTGTCCGTTATTTAAAGCAAGAAATACATCCTCCTACAAAACTAAAGGAAACATAATACCCAACAATTTATCATTGAGAATGTTTATGCAAATGAGAGGAGAGCTTAAAAGGCCCCAACAGCCATATATGAAAGCCTAGATACCTCATCCAATTATGCAAATTAATCACATTAATTTTCAGGAGACAGGAAACATTAGTGTGGTATAACGGTGGATTTCTCCTTTTCTTCGTTCAATCTAATCGAAATCAGTTAGAAAGGGAAAGCACTACAGAACTATATGAAATATTTCATAATTATAACTAAGGATTTCCTTTGACAAATTAATAACTTGTGGCAGATTATATACATACATATATATATATATATATATATATATATATATATATATATATATATATATATATATATATCTATATATATATATATATATATATATAATGTATATAGATATATATAAAGTATGTATGTCTATATCTGTACATGTACACATATACAGTATATATATTAGACATTTCTACTTGGGTGTGTATGAATGCATATATGTGTATATACATTTATGTATGTAAGTATATATATGCATATATATACATATATATGTATATATATGCATATATAATATATATATATATATATATATATATATATATATATATATATATATATATATATATATATATATAATGTATATAAATGTATATACGTGTATTTTCAATTTGGCTCTAGAACCTATGAGGCCATTTAGCGCTCAAGTGCAAATAGAGGAACGCCCAAAAATTGCAGAATGAAGTAAAAGATAAAAAGAGGATCGAGTATTGCACCAATAGTGACGTCGATGGCATCGTTGAACAGGAGAGGTGCATGTGGCACAGGAAAAGTGAGAGCAGCAGCGGTTGATGAGGACCCCACTTCATGTCTTTTGGCTTGCCCTTGAGGGAAGTGTAGAGGGGGGCAAGAGTGGCGGCAATGGCTGGCAGGAAACGGTGATAATAGTTGAGCATGCCCAAGAATTCTTGCAGTGCTTTGACGGTCGAGGGGGAGGGGGGCGGAGTTGGAGTTCTGAAAGGCTGCTACCTTCTCAGGGAGAGGGTGGACTTCTTCAGGAGTGATGGGTGCCATAAGAACGATACTTCGTTAGGAAAGGTACACACATCACACCGGACTACGAGGCCGTTCTGTTGTAGGCAGTCGAGTACAATGCGTAGGTGGAGGTGTTCCTCTTTGGAGGAAGAAAACAAAAGTACCTAGTCAACCTAACATACACAGAAGGGGAGGTCCCCTAAGATGCCATCAATGAGACGTTGAAAAGTTTCCAGCATCACAAAGAACAAAACAAGAGTAATTGATAGTGTATGTACCGAGGGGGTGGTGATGGCGGTCTTGGGGATGTCTTCTAGATTCATGGGTACATGATAATACCCCTTCAGGAGGTTGAGGGTGAAGAAAACCTTCGCTTTCTGCAAGTAGGAAGCCACGTCAGTGACGTTTGGGAGGGGTTAGTGATCCGTTTCTGTCTGCATGTTCAGGCGCTTGTAATCCCCATACAGACGCAGAGAGATCTTTCTTCAGGACAATATCTAAGGGTGATGACCATGGGCATGACCCTCTTTGGCAAAGGCTCATTTCTTCCATTTTGACGAATATTTGTTTAGCAGCTGCCAAACGATCCGGTGCCAGGCACCTGAATCTGGTGCAAATTGGGGAAAGTTGGAGAGGTGTCGAGCAGTACGAATCCGAGTTGACTAACCGACAGTGAGCGACATCAACCTGGAGGTGGAATTGGGAGAGGAAATCTGCACCGAGGATTGGCAATGTGATGTCAGCAACGGGAAACTTCCAATTACATTTGGAATTTCCAAATGATACAGTGAGGGATTCATAAACATGGGTGGGTATCGCAGATCCATGGGCAGCTACCAGGCAGACGTCGGTGGACTTAGACTATATCATGTCCTGGAGAGTGGCTTTAGCAGACGAGAATGGCAGCACCCGTCTACCAAAAATCGCACACCCCTACCTACATCATGTAAAAAGAAAAGATTAGTGACAGGGAATGCCATCGCCACAAGCAGTAGCTCTGAATCTTGAGTGTTGGTAGCATAACTGCAGCCGATGGGTGTCAGTAAGTAGCTGGAGAGGTCCTTGGTCGAGACGTAAGCAAGGGATGGTATATGTGGGTAGTTGGGGGCTTTGTCACCAATCCGGCACGTCACGGGGTGGGCGTTTCTGTCCTACCGCATTCACATCAGCTTCGGTCGATGTTGAATAACTGTCCTCTTTGCCAGGAGCGGAGGCATTGATAGAGGTCTTGAAGGTGCTGAAGTGGCTGTCCATAAGGGTGTCGACTGTGGTCATCAAGTTCTTCATGGGCAAAATATCGACATTGGGGATGACAGCGAGTACAAGTTCGGGTAGGTGCTGTACCCAAAGGGCATGAAGTAGATTCATCTCAAGAGGAGAGCCGTCCCTGAGGGCGAGAGAAGCCTTTTGGTCCCTC
>NC_090740.1:128163569-128178569 GCF_036898095.1 Palaemon carinicauda | reverse complement strand
TATATATATATATATAAATATATATATATATATATATATATATATATATATATATATATATATATATACTGTACCAACATTGTGTCACACGATGGTATATAGTTCATTTTGTGTATATATTATGATTTTGTCTTCGCTCTTCCCTCGCACTAAAAAGAACCAGAATAAACATGTCTGCTTTTCTCATCTGTAACAATGTCTGTTTTTGAACATGAATTTCTTGTTGCTTTGAGCTTTTGTATATAAAGGAGTGTTCTACAATAAACTAACTCAGTTGATTTCATACTGTCTTTGAGTCACAACTTTCTCTCGGCCCGTCACAATACATACAGTTTCAATGTATATATGCCTCTCATGAAACTTAGTACAATTATCCGAAATTTAAAGAGTAGCAGGAAGTGCTGAAATACTAATATCTGCTAAAAAAAATATTTGCTTTCGAGTTGAAATAACAACACTAATAGTAGCCACTTATTACTCTAGTGCTTAATTATATACTTGATATATTTTCTTATACATGTGAATTACATATAAAACGGTAACTGGCAATGTTATATATCGTATTAGATATAAATTTTAATACATTACATATCAGAACATAAGATAAATAGTATGAAATATAAAACATTAAATAAACTCTTTAATGGAATAAAATTGAGCAGATGTGTAATTAATGTATTTGACAGACTGACAGAAATAAACAAAAAGACGGGAAGTAAGTATGTCTAAAGAAAGCTTTAGATCGACCACTCTCAACATATTGTCTAACATAGTGTCACCTGAAGTTATCTTTTCTAGAAACTTACAAACAAAATAGCAGAAATTCACTCTGTGCGTAATCCAGCTAACTATAGAAGAGGAACTTACCTCCAGGATAGACGAAATTAGAGCAAGCGGGTTGCTTCATCGATCGGGAAACAGAAATAATCGTCAGCCAGAAAGGCCCTAATAAAGTGATATGGAAAGATTAAGATTGTAATCACTAAATAAGCGTAATTTAATTAGCACTTCTGGCCGTATGAGAGCTTGATATTCCTATACGTTGCGATATTAAAGTGAAGGTAAAAAGTCCTTGCTGATGAAAAGGGAAAGTGAATGTTCGAACACTGGGTCGAAATGAGGTTACTGGGTTTCATGATGTCCAGTCTTATCGTGACTCAATGCAATCACATAAACGCTGAAAATGTGTAAAGATAAGCTTATGATAAGTTTGCTTTTTCGGGGCTATATTGAGCTTAACATTGTATTATTGTAATTTCTTAATAGTACTAGTATTATTATCATCATTATTATTATTTAGTTAAGATAATATCGTAGTTGAAAGGACAGAATGCTAAAAGCCCAACGACTCTAACAGGGAAAGCACCGCAGTACGGATAGGAAATGGATAAATAACGAATAAACATAAATGAGCAATAAGAAAAAATATAAGATATATTAAGGTCCGTAGCAATATCCAATAGCTTGTTCTTATAGACACTGTGAAATGGGAGGTATGTAAGCCTGTTCACTATAAAAGCATTTGCAACCAGTTTGAAGTTCTTGAGTTCCAACATTCAACTATCGGATTTGGAACATTAATTCCACAATCTGGTCACAGCTGGCATAAAACTTCTAAAATATCGTGTATTTGCCAAGAAAGATTTAGAATTAAATGCATACCAAGTACAACCTACGGGATGGTACAGTCTGGGAAGATCAAAACGCAAAGGATTGTCAGGATTAAGAAAAATCTTGTATACGAAGAACAAACAGACCGACGGTGCCAAAGAATATAATCCCGATCACAGATAAAGAATTTAATCGTGAGTTTGTGTCCAACAAATCAAGATGAGCCAGGAGCTGAAGACTAGCATGGACAACAATTTTCAAAATATGATAAAAAGAAATTAAATATTTCCTCAGGATAGATTGATCACCAAAAATCTTAAAATACACCAAAATGCAAATTTTTTAGCAAATGAAGAAACAACAGACAGGATGTGTTTCTCAAAAGTAAATTAACCACCAAGAATCAGTTCTAGAATTTTAAACGAGTTGCATATAGTTGAAGAAACATTGTCAATGTAAAGATCTGGATGATGAGAGCCACTGCCTTTGGCTACTTACAATTATATCTCGAATTTGTAAAGGTTCAACTTCATCCACCCTAATTTGCACCATGCACTAATTTCAGCTAGATCTCTATTAAGGCATTCGGCTACTTCATGTTTCTATTCAGGTAATGAAACTTATGCAAAGTAAGTAGCATCCTCCCTATTTACAAGGAGAGTAGCATCATCTGCATATGTAACAAACTTCATTTCTAGGTAATCAACACATGCAGATATACGAGTATGAAAAGTAGTGTACCGAGAATACTAAGATGAGGAACACCAGCCATTACACTGAAAGGTCTATATATGCCAGAATACCTGTTTGGTTATGGAAGGGAGTAAGGTCACCTGTATGAAAAACCCCAATATTTTTTCTTTAGTGATACTTAGACATTTCCCTTTGCATTTTGCAGACATCGCCCAATAATGGATGTCCACTGTTTATTTAACCCAGTTTAGGAAATTGTTGAAGGAGCTGGTGATTATTGTGCTGTGACTGCCTGCAGAATAGTATGTAAATCCACCAGTCTTTGGAGAATGTCACAGAGAAATAAAAAACACTTCCACCATGACTTCTAACCTATGGATTACATGTTATGTAATTCATTTGTTCTCTAGGATATTTAGTGGAAATATACAGCAAAGTTTCCCATAAACACAGAACAACAAACGACTGTTCATGAAAAGGGAGCTTCAGACCTTCCATTTCAAGATAGATGAGAAAACGCTTGTTTCATTTCTTGGAAGATCCCTTATATGACATCTTCCTATTACGATACCTGGATTCACTGAAAATTTCTTTAATAAAGGTTCTGTTAAGCTCATCAGCCTTTTCATTTGCCGTCGAGAGGGATTTCAGATACATTCAAATTTCCCAAGTCATCTACTTTTTTAAATATATATATATATATATATATATATATATATATATATATATATATATATATATATATATATATATATATATATATATATTTGATGAGGGTATTCTTACATTTTTGCGACTGTCCATCGAAACCAAGAAATATAGGAAGGAGCTTAGAATAGTTACCATATTGATAGAGTCAGGCATGTAGAAGTAAGAGAACATCCTTTTAATCCTGTACGAAACGTCTTGGTGCATTCACTATAATCCAATAAGCCCCTATGAAATCGAAGACATAGTACTAATATTCTTAATGTCACAACAATGTAGCCACTGTGATGCTCAAAAATGGAAGAATGAACCTCCTGGATTGTGTTGCAGTGAAGGGAAAATTAGACTGGCTATTAATTGAACCTCCAAAATACCTGAAAAAATTCTCAATGGAACATCCCACCATTTGAAAAGAATTTTTTTGAAAACATACTATTATACAATAATGATTTCCAGATGACTTCACTTAGGTCAAAGTTTGTGAATGAGGGAGGATTTATGTACACATTCAAATCCAAGGGCAAATATACCGGGCAATGAGGGGTACATCAGCTAATGTGTATATATATATATATATATATATATATATATATATATATATATATATATATATATATATATATATATATATATATTATATATATATATATATCCATACATATATATAAATATATATATACATATGTATATTCATAGACTGTATATACATGCATACTTATGAAGCAATGCAGCCAATACTAATCCAATGCAGGACAAAAGCCTCAGACGTGTCCTCAGTGTGTCTAGGCTTTGGCCATTTTCATCACCATACTAGCCATTAAGGATTAGTGACTGTGGGAAACTTCTAGTCTGATCGCTCACAGAAAACCAATCTAGTATGAGTGGCCTTGAGTAGTACAGCTTTGTTGATCATGGCGATACACAAACCCTTCACCACGTTAAGTATCCGCACTCAAAAAGGGATACATAACGCATACAGTGTATGTGCGCGAGGACCAATTCCCTTTAAATGCACTTTTCAAGCGTGATTTTTCCTCATCTCTAATCCTCTGAATGTCCTTAACCTACTCTATTACGTTGATGTTTAAGAATTAAGATTATAAATACTGACCAGTTAATCTTTTTTGTTTTGTCGAGTTTCACTAAAATATTTCCATTGAACTATTTGTTGAATAATTCAGGAATCAATATGAGAAAAAGGCAACGTTGAGACAAGCATGAGACTTTTCCTAGTTCAGTTATGCATAGTCCTTTCAACATTATATCAAAGGCAGCTGTTTGTAAAATAAATTAATAAATATTAATCAGACAATAGCGCTGAATCTTGCTGGATGTTTCAACAAAGCAAACATTCAAAATCAAATGTTCTCGCAAACCTCCTCAGCAGACAATTCCCTCCAATGAAATGAAAGAGCTGAAAGCCAATTAAGCATCACAAAGCTTTAAATAAATCCTTTCCTTTCGTCCTAAAGGGAGACACATACGAGGTCATTCTTTGTTTGCTTTCCTGGGCATCATCGTTAACAAATGAATATAGTACATCTAAGATTAATGTTCGCATTATCAAATCAAAGAACTAAGCAGAATTAAAGTGCAAAGCTTTACGGTTCTTACAGAAGAAATTTGGTAATTACGTTACGTATGTTTGTGGTAAACTCACGTACGGTGTATATATATATATATATATATATATATATATATATATATATATATATATATATATATATATATATATATACATATATATATATGTATGTGTGTGTCTGTGTGTGTAAACAATAAAAGCGCACACAGGAATAAATATATAAACATCTACTCTTATAAAGAGCATCTAGCTATATATATATATATATATATATATATATATATATATATATATATATATATATATATATATATATATATATATATCCTATCATGATGATCTGCATTGCCAAATCCAAGGCAACTACGTATCTCCCCGTCCCTTGGGTAGGGGGGGAGAATAAGTAGTCATACCCTAGTGAGAGAGGTAACAAGAGAGGTACCCTACACTCAGAAACCACAATTTCCCACAAATTGAAAAAATTTTGTAATTAGGAAAAGGAAAGGGGTGGAAAGGGTTAAATCTGTATGCGTGCGCGTGCGCATATCAAATCTAATAAGATATTAAGCCCTCATTCTTGATGAGTCGTGTACAATAGTATATACATAATGTGTGTATGTATGCATGTATGTATATATATATATATATATATATATATATATATATATATATATATATATATATATATATATATATATATGTTTGTGCATGTATAATTTGTACACCTATTCCTATAGAGTGAGCGGGAAAAAAAATTTAATACACTTAATTTTCAAACGTGAAAATTGGTGTGAAGATGCTACTTCCCCGCCCAACCATCTTCGATACTAAAGAGCTTTCTTGCCAAAGGCAACATTTTCTCAATCTCCACAATTCTGAGATCTCTACCAATTCAATGCTGCTTTGCACCACTAATTGAAAGACTATGTAGGAGAGAGAGAGAGAGAGAGAGAGAGAGAGAGAGAGAGAGAGAGAGAGAGAGAGAGAGAGAGAGAGAGAGAGAGCGTGTTTGTGTAATCAATAAAAAGACTAGGTCAGAGCGTACGTACGTACACGTGTGTGTGTGTGTCAATGAAGACTAAAACTCCTAATTAGATAGGGATTTATCATGAATGGAAAAAATCAAAGATCTTGGCAGAGTCGAAAATGTACCTGGAAGAAAAGAGGTTTGATTGCACAGGTAGGATATTGAGAAACAAAAGACCTCGTCATTAGAGAGTCTAGATTCAATAAGAATGGAGAGGTCCTGGTGGACTTGTGAATACAACAGACAGGACTGTTTGCTGCTTTATTTGTTCATTAGTTTTAAATGGCGATGAAATAATCCCAAACTGGATTACAATTTAGGCAAAAGGGGTATATTTGGAAAGGATGAAGTGATAATAATAGAATGATGGATGAAAATAGACTGGGATTACATCAGGCGGTGAATGGGATTCAGGCCTGTACCGGTTGGGGGTTGGGGGAGTTGGGCGGGGAGCGACACCCCCCCCCCCCACAAAGAAAATTCTGGAAGGCTATGTTTTCTATGATTATCCTTTTCATTAAACTAAATAGGCGGTGAATGGGATTTATTAGAAGCACGCAAGTATTAGAGGTGGGATCCATGGATCAGCAGGAAATGTTTCATGAAATGAAACTAAAGAAAAGTATGCTAGAAAAATAAACTATGAGCTTTACATGGGGATATTAATATTAACTGAAGACCCAAGGGGTAACTAAATATGAAAGTATACCTGTGTATGTTTTTTTTTAATATCTTTGTTTTTGCCTACACACACACCGTTCTCCAGAAGCAAGAGTAGACGCGTTGGCTTATAAGAGCCTAGGATGGGATCACGAAGTGTGTGTGAGAATGAGTAAGGAAAATTAATTAGTTGGGCATTAGGAATGTGCTTAAGGGATTCAAGATGATAAATGGGACACAATGGTGGTGTCTTGGAAAGGTTATATCCCAGAAGGCCTCTAAGAAAGTAACCTGAAGAGGCCGAAGCTGACTTTGGTAGAAAATTAAGATCTGGAAATGAAAAGGAAGAGATTTCAGGGAAAAAAACTAATTGAATGAGAGAGAGACATTGATATTGATTTTGATATCTTTATTGGCTATTATTACAATAAAAATGTGTTATAAACATCAGTAGTACAGCCCAAGTCCATTAAGCATGAAGCTTTAATATGGACCAGATTTAGTTAATATAAAAATAGAGAGAGAGAGAGAGAGAGAGAGAGAGAGAGAGAGAGAGAGAGAGAGAGAGAGAGAGAGAGACAGAGACAGAGAGAGAGAGAAAACGGCATCACTTGTAATAAAACAGAGCTCTATGCATCAATTATCATCTATTCCTTTCCAGTGAGCAGGAGAGAGAGTCATCGATATAAATAAAACTTCGAGTTTGAGCTGAAAGCAAAAAATTCGAACACTACCATTCGATCGTATAATTTAATTTTCCTTTTGTTTCCGTCCTCTTATAAATCTACCGACAGACCCTTCATTATATATACATATATATATATACATATATATATAGATATAGATATAGATATACATATATAGATATAGATATACATATACATATATAGATATAGATATAGATATAGATATAGATATATATATATATATATATATATATATATATATATATATATATATATATATATATATATAGATATATAGATATACATACATATATATATATTATTATTATTATTACTATCCAAGCTACAACCCTAGTTGGAAAAGCAAGATGCTATAAGCTCAGGGGCTCCAACAGGGAAAAATAGCCCAGTGAGGAAAGGAAATAAGGAAATAAATAAATGAAGAGAACAAATTAACAATAAATCATTCTAAAATAAGAAACAATGTCAAAACAGACATGTCATATAATAAACTATCAACATCAAAAACAAATATGTCATAAATAAACTATAAAAAGACTATGTCCGCCTGGTCAACAAAAAAGCATTTGCTCCAACTTTGAACTTTTGAAGTTCTACTGATTCAACCACCCGATTAGGAAGATCATTCCACAACTTGGTCACAGCTGGAATAAAACTTCTAGAGTACTGCATAGTATTGAGCGTTGTGATGGAGAAGGCCTGGCTATTAGAATTAACTGCCTGCCTAGTATTACGAACAGGATAGAATTGTCCAGGGAGATCTGAATGTATAAGATGGTCAGAGTTGTGAAAAATCTTATGCAACATGCATAATGAACTAATTGAACGACGGTGCCAGAGATTAATATCTAGATCAGGAATAAGAAATTTAATAGACCGTAAGTTTCTGTCCAACAAATTAAGATGAGAATCAGCAGCTGAAGACCAGACAGGAGAACAATACTCAAAACAAGGTAGAATGAAAGAATTAAAACACTTCTTCAGAATAGATTGATCACCGAAAATCTTGAAAGACTTTCTCAATAAGCCTATTTTTGTGAAATTGAAGAAGACAGACCTTATATGTTTCTCAAAAGTAAATTTACTGTCGAGAATCACACCTAAAATTTTGAAAGAGTCATACATATTTAAAGAAACATTATCAATACTGAGATCCGGATGTTGAGGAACCACCGTCCTTGACCTACTTACAATCATACTTTGAGCTTTGTTAGGATTCAACTTCATACCCCATAATTTGCACCATGCACTAATTCTAGCTAAATCTCTATTAAGGGATTCACCAACCCTAGATCTACATTCAGGGGATGGAATTGATGCAAAGAGAGTAGCATCATCTGCATATGCAACAAGCTTGTTTTCTAGGCCAAACCACATGTCATGTGTATATAGTATAAAAAGTAATGGGCCAAGAACACTACCCTGTGGAACACCGGATATCACATTCCTATAATCACTATGGTGCCCATCAACAAGAACTCTTTGAGATCTATTACTTAAAAAATCAATAATAATGCTAAGAAACGACCCACCCACTCCCAACTATTTCAGTTTGAAAACAAGGGCCTCATGATTAACACGGTCAAAGGCAGCACTAAAATCAAGGCCAATCATACGAGCTTCCCGACCACAATCAAGGGATTTCTGTACAGCATTGGAGATTGTAAGAAGGGCATCACATGCTCCAAGGCCTTTACGAAAACCAAATTGCAAACTAGGGAGTAGATGATTACCTTCAGCAAACCTATTAAGACGTTTTGCCAGAAGACGTTCAAAAACTTTAGATAATATGGGAGTTATGGAAATTGGGCGGTAATCATTGGGACTTGAGCTACCACAAACACATTTACATAGAGGAGTAACATTACCAATTCTCCAACTAGTGCTAAAAGCTCCTCTTCTTGCTAACTTGCGCAAAATAACAGATAACTTTGGAGCTAAGAAATCTGCTGTCTTTATAAAAAACAAAGGAAAAATACCATTTGGGTCTACACCTCCATAAGCATCAAGGTCCATCAACAGAGCTTTAATCTCACGAGATCGAAAAGCTAAACTAGTTAGTTTAGCCTCAGGAAAACAGGAATGAGGAAGTTCAAGTTTTTCATTACTCTGTTTACTGTCAAAAACATCAGCCAAAAGGGTTGCCTTTTCCTTTGGACAGTGAGTGACTGACCCATCTGGTTTAAGTAAAGGAGGAACTGTTGCATCTACACCAAAGAGTGCAGATTTAAGGGTAGACCACCATTTATGTTCCTGAGTTGTACCAGAAAGGGTTTCTTTTATGGTTAAATTGTACTCCTTTTCAGTTGAGGCATAAACTCTCTGAGCAAAAGCTCGAAGCTGAATATAGTTGTTCCAGGTCAAATCTGATCTGTTACCCTTCCAAAGTTGATAGGCCTCCTGCTTCTCCAAAAAAGCACGTCTACAATCATCATTGAACCACGGTTTGTCCTTCACTCGGTACCTTAGCACACGAGAAGGGATACGCCTATCAATTATGTTGACTAGATTCTCATTCAGAGGGACAACAGGATCTACACTATTATATAATTGTGACCAATTCAAGCACAAAAGATCATGTAAAATCCCATTCCAGTCTGCTTGGGATTTCATATAAATTTTACAAGAATATGATATATCAGGGACAGGCTGCTCAGTCTTCACTACTAATGAAATCAAGGCATGATCAGATGTCCCGACTGGAGAACCAACCTTACCAGTTATAACGCCAGGGGAGTCAGTGTACACGAGGTCCAAGCAATTACCAGACCTGTGAGTAGCTTCATTTATGATTTGCTCACAGCCTGATTCAGAGGCAAAGTCTAAAGCTCTTAAGCCATGGCGATCGGTAGGAGAGAGAGAACTTAACCACTCCCTATGGTGAGCATTAAAATCACCAACAAAGACAAAAGAAGCCTTTCTATCATCTTCTTGTATCCTAGCCATAATGGTAAGAAGACAATCGAAGATAGAATCATCCATGTCTGGATTCCGGTAGATCGAACATAAATAAAAGTTGTTATGCCTGCCACAAACTTTTATTACCTGAATCTCATGACATCCACATTGATAGCAGGATTTATGAGAAGCAGGGTACTCGGTCCTAATATACACCGCCATTCCCCTGGCCCTAAGGATGGCATCACGTTTCAACATTATTGGCTTCTTAAAACCAGTTATAAGGAGCTCAGATGAGTGCCTCATATTAGAAACCAAAGTTTCTGAGCACAAAAGAATATCATACTGTCTGGACGCAACTGTAAGGTCTTGGATATTTGCATGAAGACCACGAATATTGCAATACAGAAGACGACATTGACGAAATCTAGGACGTACTGGTCCCAGATTTCGCTCAATGTCTCCAGACAGCATAAGAATTAATAGAAATAAAAAAAGAGACATCATACTTAAAAACTAGATTAACAAGAATTATAACAAAAACAATACGTACAGAATTATAAACAAAGTGATTGATGATACCCATAGACTATAGTAAAAAGTCGGAAAAACTGGTCAACATGGAGGAGCCGATACACCATGCAAGGCTAAATACCCTCCAGGATAGCCACTTCAACTGAAGGGAGGACAGTAAGGATGGTTTTGAGAAGAAAAAGAATCAGAAAAAGGAAAAGACAACCTCTTGATAAACCACCAGGCATCCATGGCCCTTCTATTAAGCCTGCCCAACACACCATTTCAAAAAAAAACAAGAGGAAGAAAAAAAAAAAAATAAAAAAATAAGACAGAATAGTGTGCCTGAGTGTACCCTCAAGCAAGAGAACTCCAACCCAAGACAGTGGAAGACCATGGTACAGAGGCTATGGCACTACCCAAGACTAGAGAACAGTGGTTTAATATTGGAGTGTCCTTCTCCTAGAAGAGCTGCTTATCACAGCTAAAGAGTCTCTTCTACCCTTACCAAGAGGAAAGTACACTGAACAAATTGCAGTACAGTAATTAACCCCTTGGGTGAAGAAGTGTTAAGTATCACATTGTTGTCAGGTGTATGAGGAAAGACGAGAATATGTAAAGAATAGGCCAAACTATTCTGTGTAAGTGTAGGCAAAGAAAAAATAAGCCGTGACCAGAGAGAGGGATCCAATGCATTACTGTCTGGCCAGTCAAAGGATCCAATACCTCTCTAATGTATATATGTATATATCGGATATAATATAAGAATTTGTAGGGCACTTATATTACATCCGATACATATATATATATATATATATATATATATATATATATATATATATATATATATATATATATATATATATATATATATATATATATATATATCGGATGTAATATAAGTGCCCTTTCATTTCTCATCAATGTTGTAACCTACAACTTCCGATCCCAATAAACCCCATTTCGGTCAAAAGTGGCTGATTGCATGTGGCATTTTACAACTAGAAATTGTACCTTCTCGACTTGGATATTATGTATGACATTACGTAAGGCGGTGTGTGTGGCGTTACCTTCCTGTTAATTAAGACTTCTTGTATGTCATGGCGTATTACTGTTGTTCTTTCAGTAAGATACTCAAATCTATTCATAAACATCTCTGATACACGGGGCGTGATTGTATCATTAGCGTCATAATTAGCCAAGTTGAATTTCTTTTCATGCTACTAACAGCTAACTGAAAAGGTGAACCTAGTTTAGGACGAGAAGAATTTGATTAACTTCATCATACCTAAAAATAATAACTTGAGAGATAAGGATTATTATTTTTTTTTTCCGACGTGATAATCTATTGAAAAGGTTTGAAGAATTGCCAATTCTACTCAACAGAAATGTTTAGTTAACAATGAGTCAAGTGAATGGACAATTATTAAATATCATTACTAAAGTATATCTTCCTTAAAATTTGAAAGGAATTCCAGAGGTGCCCTCCAACAAGAACCACTAAATTAGATCTTTCATTTATAAACTAACGAGAAAATTGTTACCCTGTTCAACATAAAAAAAAAAAAAACCTTTGCTTCAAGTTTCAACTTTAGAGGTTCCAACGTTTCGGCTATTTGACTACGATGATCATTCCACATTCTGGTCATAGCTGGAATAAAACTTCTAGAATACTGTGTAGTATTGAGCCTTATGACGGAGAAGGAATGACTATTAGAATTAACTGCCTACCTAGAATTACGAGCACGATGGTATTGTAGGAAGATCTGAATGCAAAGGATAGTAAGAGATATGAAAAATCTTAAGCGACATGCATAAATAACTAACTAAACGACGGTGCCAAAGATTAATATCTAGATCAGAAACAATAAGCCGAGATTCAGCAGATGAAGATCAGACAGGAGAAAAAATACTCGAAACACGGTAAAAGGAAAAAATGAAAACATTTATTCAGAATAGATTGATCACCGAAAATCTTGAAAGACTTTCTCAACAAAACAAGTTTTTGTGCAACAGAAGAAGAGAAAACCCGAATTTTGCTATCAAGAATCCCATCTAAAATTTCAAACGACTTATAAAGTTGAAGAAATATTATCAATGCTGAGATCTGGATGTTGAGAGGAGCCCGTGTCATCACCTACTTGCAATCAAACTTTGAGTTTTGTTAGGGTTCAACTTCATGCTCCATAAATTGCACCATGCGCTAATTTTAGCTAGATCTCTATAAGGGATTCAGCAACCCCACATCTACATTCAGGAGATGGGATTAAAGACAATAGCATCATCTGTGTGTATACTTCTTCACAGGACTGATTTAATCTTATATTTCCTATTTTCATTTTCCCTGTGGTTCTTCTGCATCTAAGCATTAGGTTTCCCTGTGATTTTTACATATATATATATATATATATATATATATATATATATATATATATATATATATATATATATATATACACAGTATATATATATATATAATATATATTTATTTATATATATTGATAATAAAAAATAATAGTAATAATAATAATAATAATTATTATTATTATTATTATTATTATTATTATTATTAATTAATGCAAATGTGAATGCAAATATACTGCCATACATCCTAAAACAATGTTTCTGCTTATATATCAGATACGGATACCTTGCTTCATCTGCATAACTGAGAAAAAAAATGTTTTATGCTTCCAATCATATAAACAGGCCAGAAACGTATTGATGCCTGAAATTGAAATATGTTTTACTGTTTTTCTTAATTACCACTGTTTGTTGAAGTCTGTCTGTATTTGCAAGACAATATTAGCAGTCAAGGGGACAAGAAATATTAGGCCAAAAAAAAAAAAAGAGAGAGAGAGAGAGAGAGAGAGAGAGAGAGAGAGAGAGAGAGAGAGAGAGAGAGAGAGAGAGAGAGAGAGAGAGAGAGAGAGAGAGAGAGAGAGCCGATTCACCGTATTACATTTCTCCTAACGAGAGGTTGAAAGGGTAGCGTACTGAAAACAAATAATTTTTTATAGCATTAACACCAAACTCAATATTATACTTCTACATCCCCTCAGCTTGGCAGACACACAGCTGTCCTTTTGATAGAAAGAAGGATATCGTAACACAGTCGCAAAATATATTCTTTTGAGTTCACCTGCTATGAACTATATGCAATTAACATATCTACAACCAGAGGTTGAGGTTCCATGACTAGGTACCATAAAAGATAATACTACAGCAGAATATCAAGAGGCTGGGAGATTCTCTTTTATTATCAAACCAAAAAGGTATTTTCCTCTCTGTTTTGCGTTGTGAAAAACAAGTCCACATTATCTCATCATTGTCGTACATCTTCTTCGCTACTTACTTTAAAAACTAAAACTATATAGTTTTATTCAGGTGGGGATTTTATTATATAAGTTCACTCTGAATTATGAATACTGCCTTAAATTTGATTCCTTTTTCATATTTCTTCGCTCAATCCTTTTATTTCCCAACTTATAATTACTAACTTGAATTTTATACCTTTTTTCATATTTCTTTGTTCAATCCTTTTATTTCCCAACTTATAATTACTAACTTCAATTTTATTCCCTTTTCATATTTCTTAATCCAATATATTTCATTTCCCAATTCTTTATTTGAGTCTCAGATATGAATCCATTTTAATATTTCTTAGTTCAATCATTTTAGTTTCCAACTCTATATATATATATATATATATATATATATATATATATATATATATATATATATATATATATATATATATATATATATATATATATATATATATATATTAGTGTACACGACCCGTCAAAACTGTCGGCTAAAAATTTCAGACAGATAAGGATACACGTAAAGATTCAACCCAACCCTTTCCTCAATACCTATCAGGGTACACCCCGCCCCCTCTCACTAGGGACTCCAGTGTGTGCCTATCTGTAAGTCTGTCAACGCGACATCGTAAAAATTTATGGCCGAATTTAATCAAATTTTGTGACGGTGCGAGGGAGATTTGATTAAATTTTGACCTGTATCCGCAGTGGTGCGTCTCTCGTGGTAGATACAGTTTCCCTTTTACCTTTAGATAGATTTCAGTAATAGTTTGAGTATAGGTAAGCCTCTTTGTGGTAAGAATCTTCCTAAGACCTTAAGATGGATTCTGAGTTACCGCTAGAAACTTATATTTTCCTGATTTTAAAAGTAACTGATATATTATCGTATAAGTCAAACCTACTAACAATAGCATTAATAGTAGTTTAAATGGTGAGGTTGTTTGTTATATTCACCATTGACCTACGAAAAATAATAAATTGAAGGAAATATGAATATCCCTAAAAGAAACCAACAGTCTTTCATTAAGTTCAATCCTCTATAGACGACACTATCTGTAGCTGACTCCCATATGTCCACTGGCCATCCGACACCAAAGGGTTATCTCATGTGTACGCTTAATCTGCGCCATTATCATAGCCAGCAAGACACACAAAATGCCAAGAGTCTTGTCCGCAGAAACCACCTCACTCCTATGATCCATGTGCCAATTCCAAGTGATAGTCCCCTCCCTCATATATCAACATAACTGTCTATTGATACCTCACAGGCAC
>NC_090740.1:128156069-128158569 GCF_036898095.1 Palaemon carinicauda | reverse complement strand
CATTGGGGATGGCAGCGCGTACAGGTTCGGGTAGGTGCTGTACCCAAAGGGCAAAAGTAGAATCACCTCAAGAGGAGAGCTGTCTGCAGAAGGTTGGAGGCACCCGATACTGGTCATTTCCCTAAGTGCAAGAGAAGCCTTTTGGTCACCCAATGGTTATTGAGAGAACTGAAAAACTTGGCTATACGGGCAACTGACGATGGTGAGTACTATTCAAGGAGGTATGCTTTGAGGACGTCATATACAATTGGGAAATCAGTTTGGTCGCAAAGCCAATCTGTTATTTCCGTGAAAGTGTCCTTGGGAATATCTGTGAAGAACATCATCTGCTTTGGTGTCTGAGCGAGACACGCCCTGAATGTGAAACTGGACCTCAGCGTACTGAAACCAGGCGAATGCCTCTGCAATGGTGAAGGAAGGTAGTTTCAGGGGTGTTGCGTTGATACTAAGAGTTGGAGTCGTAGGTTGGCATCATCAAACAGTATGACACAGCAGTGAGGGGGAAGGCGGAAGAGAGCTAGACACTCTGGTGGTCACCAATGTGTGAGGCGTTAGTTAGGTGATAACTGAGAGGCGAGGTAAATGCAACTAACTTTATTTCAACGGATCATGAGTTTATATACAGGGACTCGCGAGCAAGAAGGTCGCAAAAATTCAAACAGGATAAAGCATGAGCTAGCATGATAACACAAGTTGGTCTATTAACTGCACGGAAGAGCGAGTATAAAGATAAAAAAATCAAAACTATTACAGTATACGAGCGTGTATGAAACGTGCGGTACTAGTAAAGTAGATTATAAAACAGATACAGCTAAAAACAGAAGGAACGCTTCGAAATCCAAAAGTAATACCTACTAAGCACCTCGCCGACGTGTGTGTGTGTGTGTTTGTGTGTGTATCGATAATAACATCGGGAAAAATATCAACACCAGGTCAAAGCTAACTACTCAATAAAAATATAGGCAGCAATAAATGAAAGTCAAATTACGCTACTATTGCTAAATGAGAAAAAAAAAACTGTAAACCAATTTCGAATAAATCGAGAAAAAAAGAACAGCCAATACCTTGGCCCTGGTCTGAGTAGCAGTACGATCAGACTAGCTTTGACCTTTAAACAACGTAAAATCTTTTGTCAGTCAAATTGAAATCCTGATTCCTAAAAAGTCAAAATTCTAACATGAGGAAAGAATTTTGTTTGATAGAAAACGTGATTATTTTTATTGGTTTTAGAACTATTAAAGAGAAAACATCAGTTACAACAACTGAAAGTTTCATCCTATGTTGCATGAATATGCCAAAAATTAAGTATTTATTAATAACTAAAGGAATTATTGTTATTATTATTATTATTATCATTATTATTACTTGCCAAGCTACAACCCTAGTTGGAAAAGCAAGATGCTATAAGCCCAAGGGATCCAATGGTGAAAAGTAGCACAGTGAGGAAAGGAAATAGAGAAATACACTACATGAGGAGTTTAAGAACAATAACAATTCTAAAATGAATTTTCATATATAAACTATAAAAACTTCAAAATAACAATATGAAGAGAAATAGGAAGGAATAGTGTACCCGAGTGTACCCTCAAGCAAGAGAACTCTAACCCAAGACAGTTTAAATACCGGTAATAATTATCACCTTGCTTTAAAAACATATTCAGTATGTTTAATAACAACTAAATTAATGGTAAAATATACATCATTAAGGATAAGAAATAAATAAATGAAAAGCACACAAACTTACTATCATACTACATGAACGTTGGTTAAGCTTAAATGTCAATTTATGCCACACTTAAATTGTAGACTTATCAAAGGAGGTTTTCATCTTCTTTTACAGACAAGTCATATATATATATATATATATATATATATATATATATATATATATATATATATATATATATATATATAAACATTATATATAACACTTTCTTTGTGGGTGGGGATACCTTAACGTGGTGTAAGGATTTGCAAATCGCCATGACCAGCAAAGCTGTACTAGTCAGGGTCATCCATACTATGTTGGTTTGCTGTGAGTGATCGACGAAATCCTCCCACTATCACCCATCTGTCCACACTAGCCAGCGTGGTGGTAAAAACTGGCCAAACCCGAGACATGGATATATATATATATATATATATATATATATATATATATATATATATATATATATATATATATATATATATATATATTATATATATATATATACATGTGTATATATAATATATATACATAATATATACAGTATATATATATATATATATATATATATATATATATATATATAGATATATATATATATATATATATATATATATATATATATATATATATATATATATATATATAGTGCATCTATGTGTATGCGAGCGCGCATGTGTGTTTAAGTCCGTGTGCTAATTCTTCTTTGAAGGACGATTTCATTTCTAAGAGAAAGCGTCTAGGTTTGAGACCTCAACAACACCCGGCTCCCTCGTATATATAATCCTCCAT
>NC_090740.1:128138569-128151069 GCF_036898095.1 Palaemon carinicauda | reverse complement strand
CAACAATGGCTATTTATTCGGTTGCTACTAGCTACGTCAAATGAACTAATTATGAATTAGGTTAGCAATATTTCATGGAACATTAACGGGTATCAAATTAGATTGAGGCAATGATACAATATTTTACAAGTTGTATCAAGAATTTCTTAACCTCTTTCCACAACCTCTAAAACACAAATGCCTTCCTTGTTTCCTCAAACTCTTCAGTGTCGGACTGCCCGGGGGAGGAGTAATCCCCCCTACCTAGGCGCCCCCCCCCCCGCCACCTACCCATCCATTGGAAGTGTCTACTGGGCTCCTCAAAAGAATAGTAAAAATAATTTTATATATATATATATATATATATATATATATATATATATATATATATATATATATATGTGTGTGTGTGTGTGTGTGTGTGTTTTATGTATTTGTAGTGAATAGTCGAGGGACAAATGATACCACAGAATGAAATATGGCAACTCGATTTGTAATATCTTTAAGCGTTCGCTGAGGTTGGACAAGTCTCCGCCCATGTCCTTGAAGGTAGTAAGAAGACCAACTCTTTCTTTGTTTTGTCATGGTAACACTAGAGACCTCTGACGAACGATTCCCCTTGAGTGTCGGCGGACTTTTGAATCTAAGTGTACATAGATATTTATTGTATATTTATTGTATATCTGAGTATATCGTATACTCATACACACAAATATATAAATATATATATACATATATATACAGTATATATATATATATATATATATATATATATATATATATATATATATATATATATATATATATATATATATATACATATATAGCGTAATTTAATTAGCACTTCTGGCCGTATGAGAGCTTGATATTCCTATACGTTGCGATATCAAAGTGAAGGAAAACAGTCCTTACTAATGAAAAGGGAGAGTGTATGTTTGAACACTGTCGAAATGAGGTTACTGGAAATGAGGTTACTGGGTTTCATGAAGTCCAGTCTTATCGTGACTCAATGCAATCACATAAACGCTGAAAATGTGTTAAGATAAGCTTATGATAAGTTTGCTTTTACGGGGCTATATTGAGCTTAGCATAGTAATATTGTAATTCTTTAACAGTACTAGTATTATTATCATCATTATTATTATCTGGTTAAGATAAAATCGTAGTTGAAAGGACAGAATGATAAAAGCCCAAGGACTCTTAACAGGGAAAGCACCGCAGTAAGGATAGGAAATGGATAAATAACGAATAAACATAAATGATAAATAAGAAAAAATATAAAATATATTAAGGTCCGTAGCAATATTCAATAGCTTGTTCTTACAGAAACTATGAAATGGTACTTATGTAAGCCTGTTCACTATAAAAGCATTTGCAACCATTTTAAACTTCTTAAAAGTTCCAGCATTCAACTATCGGATTTGGAACATAATTCAGCAATCTGGTCACAGCTGGCATAAAACTTCTAAAATATCGTGTATTTAGCAAGAAAAAATTAGAATTAAATGCATACCCGGTACAACGTACAAGATGGTACAATCTGGGGATATAAAAAAGCAAAGGATGGCCAGGATTAAGGATAATCTTATATACGAAGAACTAACTGGCCGACGGTTCCAATGAATAAAATCCCGATCACGGATAACGAATTTAATAGGCAGAATTTGTGTCCAATAAATCAAGATGAACCAGGAGCTGAGGACTAGACAGGAGGACTATTTTCAAAACATGATAAAACGAAAGAATTGAAATATTTCCTCAGGATAGATTGATCACCAAAAATCTTAAAATACATCAAAATGCAGATTTTTTAGCAGATAAGGAAACAACAGACCGGATGTGTTTCTCAAACGTAAATCTGCTATCAAGAATCACTTCTAGAATTTTAAACAAGTTGTATATAGTTAAAGAAACATTGTCAATGAAAAGATCTGGATGATGAGAGCCACTGCCCTTGTTACTTACAATCATATCTCGATTTTATAAAGGTTCAACTTTAACCACCATAATTTGCACCATGCACTAATTTCTCCCGGATCTCTATTAAGGCATATAAATTCAGGAAATGAAAACTAATGCAATGAAAATAGCATCCTCCCATTTACAAAGATAGTATCATCATCTACTTATGTAACAAGCTTGTTTTCTATGTAATCCACATATCATGCCGATATATGAAAAGTAGTGTGCCGAGAATACTAAGATGCGGAACACCAGACATTACACAGAAAGGTCTATACTGTAAATGACAAAGTACCTGTTAGGTTATGGATGGGGGTAATGTCACTCCTGTATGAAAGACCCCAATATTTTTTCTTTAGTGATGCTTGGACATTTCCCTTTGCATGCAAAGACAACAGCCAATGATGGATGTCCACTTTCTATATAACCAAGTGTAAGAAATGGTTGAGGGAGCTGGTGATTAACCTTAGTCGCATCATCATGAGGTATTGTCATCTAGGGGCAAATACAGCAATCAAACTGTATATTTCCTAATGAGATCATGTACCGTGACTGCCTGTAGAATATTACATAAATCCACCAGTCTTTAGAGAATGTCACAGAGAAATAAATAACACTTCCACCTTGACTTCTAATCTGTGGATTACATATGTAATTCACCTATTCTCTAGGACATTTAGTACAAATACACAGCAAAGTTTCCCATAACCACAAAACAACAAGCGACTGTTCATGAACTGGGAACTTCAGGTCTTTATATCTATCCCTGACACTTTCCCTGACAGTTCTATTTCAAGATAGATAAGAAAACACTGGTTCATTTCCTCGAAGATCCCTTATATGATATTTTCCTATTACGATACCTGGATTCTCTGAGAACTTCTTTGGTAAAGGAGGTTTTGATAAGCTTATCAAACTTTTCATTTACCAGTTGAGAGGGATTTCAGATATATTCAAATTTCCTGAGGAGTCATCTACTTTTGAAAATATAATATTCATTTATTTATATATATATATATATATATATATATATATATATATATATATATATATATATATATATATATATATATATATATTTATTTGATGAGAATAGTCTTAAATTTCTGCGGGAGGGGAGAGAGATGGAGGTCTCCCTCTTGTCGAGTAGAATGATATTGGGATTATACACCTTCCATGGACTTAACTTTCATTTCGAGAAACTAAGGTTCGGTCACAATATGAGGTAGAAATCTCATCTTATTAAAGTTATCTCATTTCTAATTTAATAAATGCTCCTTCCTTTGTTTGTGATTACACTTTTATTTAAAAAAAAAACCCGAGAACTTATATCTTGCCCAAATGTAATTTCATTCCAATTTATCATCCACTGTTAGAAAAACCGTAATTATAATAGGAAATGCTCCGTAAAAAATATACTGTTCTAACAGTATTTCAGTAAAATACATGAGACAGTAATTTTACCTACTTTATTGTTATCTTTTACGGGTTGGTGACCGTAATATCACTCCTTTACATCAATATATCCGTCTTTAAAACTGTAAAAATCCTGGAATAAATGTTGCCAAACATTTACCGTTTTTCTTTATATACAAATCTTCAACAGTGTCGAGAGTCACTGTTCTTCTATCTGCGTCTGCTTGCCTTCACGTTTTCCCTCTCCATTTCCAATCTCCCCGAAGTTGCTCAAACTCCTATTTCCCAGGAGAGCTTCTCCTCGCCCATACAAGTCCCGAAGCTTCCCGACGCGACCCAATCATCTAGAATTCTAGATCCTGCTCCCGATACCAAAATCCCATTTCTCGCGCCATTTTTTTGGTGTCCCTTTCTGGCTCCGTCAAATTGAATCGTCGTCACACTTCCGATAAATCTCTCTCCCCAAGTTTATTTCAGTCTGCCATCAATTCTGTGGCTCTCTTCCACAGCAAGTTAGAGAGAGATAATTAAGATAACGTCTTTCCAAAGCTTGAAAACTGCCTGAAAAAAATATACAAGCTGAGTCAGCGCTTGAACATTCACCGAGAACAAAGGGAGTTTTGGACATTTTTTTTTCTGTTATCTGTGTTCTTTTCTCTCTCTCGTTTTTATGGTTCTCTTTTCATGGTTATTTCCACTTGTTACGAAAGGTCGACAGATGAATCTTTTTTTATGTTACTCGTTTTGTGATGCATGGCTGATAGTTTTTGGTGTCAAAAAATGTATTCTATATCATTTCCTCTTCTGAGAATTCCGTTTTGGAGTATATTAACGGTCTACAAAAATAAAAACATAACTTTAAATTGGTGGTTATATTCTCTCTGATTACATACGAACGCTTATACATGAAAGCTTAGTGTGCACAGAAAATTAAAACAATGGCATTACATTGATAAACCTGATTAAAAACAAGGAAAACTCGTATTAGAAGTGTAATACAAGTAGTATTGATAGATTTTGTTAATAAATAACTAAACAATATCGCAATGGTCGGGGGCGTAATGAACTAACTTTGTATATAACTATGAAGTTCATATTTGAATTTTAGTAATATTAGAATGCACCTTTTACCCAGAGTGGGTCCTGCTTTTATCTAACTGCTATTTTCACCAATAGCGAGTTTTATTAATTCCAAGTTTTCAGTAGATTCTGGTATTCAAAGAAAGTTTATAATGACATGTTTTCTTATGCTTAGTGTAATTTATCCCAATTTGTGTTGAAATGTGCGGAAAGTTACAAAATTATGCACCATACATCCGATAACAAGCTCCTGTCGTTGACTTCTACGGGTGTTGTTATTAAATGTAGATTTACCATCACGATTCTTTATAATACATTTATTCTTTAACATTATTTATTGACAAAACCTGTATCTGACGCAGAAATTTAGGTTAGTAAATAAGTTTCGATACACATTACTTGGCAATCCTTTGAAAACAATGATGGTATTCGGACAAAAATACTTCCAAAAAATCAGCTATTAGGAAATATTCCGAGCTAAAAGGGCACCCCTGCGAGTCGGTGCAAATCTGCCTCGCTAAAATAAATTGACTCTAGTGAATTCAGTAACTCGAATGGACGTTTGCATTGTCTGCGTAGAACTCCTCCATCAAACATTTGTTTTCCTCATAATTTTCGTAGGTGATATGCATGCCAATAATATATCAAATACTAACCCTCTGAAATAGACAATCATCTGGGTAAACTTCAAGACATTAGCTGTGACATCCCATCCATGACCAACCACTCTAAACAAAACCCATAAAGATGGTCATTTGATTTTTTCCATTAAAAATGAGAAAAGCAACGTAATTTGCAGTGTAGCTGTAATAGGCTTGGGATCGTTCTGCAATATATTCCCCAACACAGTTTAAAAATTGTTGGATTGGCTTGTCGGCCACCTACTTTATGGAAGTCTGTTCCTTTCTAAAAACAATCTCTACATCTTGACACTCCATCCAGTGTGTCATACCTTATGGCACATCCCTTAAAGATAGCTATACATTTTCTGAGACTATTAAATGGGTCAATGGGTCAGCTAAAGTTAGCTGTATATTTCCCGAGACTATTAAATGGTTCAAAGGTCAGCAAGTTCATATTGTATATTGGTGCAAGAACTATCTATGGCTGAAATATTGCTGGTGAAAAGTGAACCTAAACCTTAAAGAAGACCGACCATTCCTTAAAAGCGGGTTTATGAGACATTTTCACTAGTCTTCAGGACGCTAACAAGAATTTAAGACAAATAACTATCAATATTCTCCTTTCCTTAACTTTCTCTTGATATTGAGATGCTAAGGTTACATTTATTAAAGAACTGTCTTAACTGAATTCTCGATATATATGTATATATATATACATATATGTATATATATATATATATATATATATATACATATATATATACATACATTATATATATATATATATATATATATATATATATATATATATACATAAATATATATAATTTTTAGTAATAGCTAAGCTACAACCATAGTTGGAAAAGCAAGACGCTATAAGCCCATATGCTCCAACAGGGAAAATAGCCCAGTAAGGCAAGGAAAAAACGGAAAATAAAATATTTTAAGAACAGTAACATTAAAATAAATATCTCATATATAGACAATAAAAACTTTAACAAAACAAGGGGGAAGAGTAATTTGATAGAATAGTGTGCCCGAGTGTACCCCCAAGCAAGAGAACTCTAACCCAAGACAGTGGGAGACCATAGTACAGAGGCTATGGCACTACCCAAGACTAGAGCACATGGTTTGATTTTCGAGAGTCCTTCTCCTAGAAGAGCTGCTTACCACAGCTAAAGTGTCTCTTCTACACAAACCAAAAGAAAAGTGGCCACTGAACAATGAGAGTGCAGTAGTTAACCCCTTGGGTGAAGAAGAATAGTTTGGTAATCTCAGTGTTGTCAGGTGTATGAGGACAGAGGAGAATATGTAATGGATAGGCAAGACTATTCGGTGTGTGTGGGATCACCCACTATGTGCTGAATTGTGATCATGTAGTTCGGAGGGCTATTCCAGCTAATGGGGACAACGTTTCGTTACGATGGGGTACTTATAACATACGTGATAGGTACCACGTGATCACCTGCTACCACTGTCAGAGGCAGGGACATCTTGAAAAAGATTGCATGTCTAAGAATGATGATAAAAGTCTGCGGGAAATGTTCAGGAAAACATTCCACCAAGGAGTGTAATTCACAAGTGCCAAAGTGTATTAACTGCACAAAGTTAAACAAACCAAGTCACCACATAGTAAATTCTAGAGACTTTAAAGCTCATTACTTGAAATTGAAAAGACTTGCACAAAATACTGATCATGGTTACTAAGGATGTCATAAACTGTGGCTATGTAAATATACAATCTGTAGGTAACAAGACTATTGAAATTAGAGAATTGATAAACGAGAAATATTTAGACATTCTAGCATTACCTGCAAATGGTTAAATAGCTTGGACGAGGCAAAGATCACTGAAGTGACAACCGCCCCCACCACACACACCTTCTTTCACATAACGAGAGAAGGTAGGTCTGGTGTGGGTGTCTGACTCATTATTCATAAATATTATTCCGTGAGTCGTATGACAGTGACGATTTAATAATAAATGAACAATACATGATATGAAACATTAAATACTCTGAATGAACAAGGTAAAACGACAGTGGAGGTCCTGTAGAGAGTAGGGTATCCCTGCTGTGTGGGACCGGAAAAGCAGCCGTCAAAGTAAGTGTGTAGGCGAAGAGAAAATGAACTGTAACCGGAGAGGATCAAATGTAGTAATATCTGGCCAGTCAAAGGAGCCCATAACTCTCTAGCGGTAGTATCTCAACGGGTGGCTGGTGCCCTGGCCAATCTACTGCCTATATATATACATGTGTATACATACATACATATATATATATATATATATATATATATATATATATATATATTAAAACTGTTCAAACGGCTAAAAAAAGACTAAAAATACTTTCCAAAGACTCAATGTCAACCACTTCCCCCTCAGTATGGCCATAGGGATAAACGAAAGGCTTAAAACCACATGCCAGAAAAAGAAAGTTGAATTTATAGATCTTTGGGACACTTTTTACTGCAAGAGAAAATTCTGCAAAAGAGACGGATTACACTTTAGTGAAGAAGGCTAAAGTATACGGAAATGAACTTAAGCTCAACCTGTACAATTACTTAAACACAGTAGACCAAGAACAAACTAGACTCTTAGAAAATACTCTAACAACAAATAGAAGAAATTGGGTATAAAACTTGGATAATGCAGATGAAAGTAAAACTAAAACACTAGTAAATCAGGGAAACTAGCAAAGCCACAGAAGACGAGAAAAAAATGTAGAAAATTTCCTCAGAATGGCACACTTCAATGCTCAGTCAGTTGAGAAATAAAATGGAAAGTAGCAGGGCAATGATAACTGGTGAGGAACTAGATGCTATAGGCATTACCGAGACCTGGATTCAGGTAGAAACACAAGATTTCATCGGAAAATAAGAAATCCCAGGTTTCAAGCTTTCCAAGAAGAATCACCTTATCAAAAAAGGTGAAGGGATAATAATCTATGTTAAAAATCAGATGAACCCCATAGAAATTAAATAAGAAACCAAATGTGAGCTGACAGGTGCAAATATAACACCATAGGAGAAAAAAACATGCCCATATTAGTAATATACTGTACAGACCACCAAATCAAACAAGAACAGGACGAAGAACTGTGTAGACAACTTGGACAAGAAGTTAACAATGAGCTAGATGTCCTAATAGGAGACTTCAATGCAGCAGCAAACTGGGACACTATGAATTCTACATAAAACACAGGGAAAGAGGCTACTGAAATTTGTCAACAATGAATTCCTCCATCAGTGGGTCGATAAACCAACAAAGGGAAACAATATACAAGATATTGTGCTAATAACAGAAGTATATTTAGTATCCAGTGTTTCAGTAGGCGAAAATATTGGCAATAGTGACCACAGGGGTTTCAGGTAAATATTCCTCATCTGAAAGAAAGGGAAATTATAAAAAAGCTAGACTACAGATGGAGTAACTGGATAAAACTGAAGAATATACCAATAATTCAGAATACGACGAAAAAGGGAAAATCGATACACAATGGGACTCCTTTGTAGAAATATATAAAGAAAAAAAAAGAGCTAAATGTATACCGCATGGAAAAATTTAACTAATGGAACTCCACAACCTAGGTGGTTCCTCCAATCTACAAGAAGGGACCAAAAGAAGAACCTGGCAACTACAGACCTGTGTGTCTGGCTTCAGTGTCTTGCAAATTTTTTTAATCAATTATAGTAGATTCAATAGTAGAACATATCGAGAAAAACAAAGTTCTGATGGCCAGCCAACATGGTTTTAGACAAAAGAGATCACGTGTGACAAATATTTTGGAATTTTTCTACAATATGTTTAGCATTTATGACAAAAGCAGGGCAATAGACATCATATACCTAGACTTTCAAAGGCTTTTGACAAAGTTCCTCACGAAAAAAATAATGGTCAAAATTAGAGCAGTAGGCATCCTTGACGAGCCAACTAAATGGATGGAAGATTAGATAACAAACAGAAAACAAAGAGTTTAATCAATGGAGAAGCCTCAGAGTGGGCAGCTGTTACAAGCAAGAGTACCTCAAGGATTTGTCCTTGGCCCACTGCTATTTCTGATCTACATTAATGACAAGATTTAGGAATAACTAGTGGAATATCCGGATATCCCGACGATACTAAACTAGGCATAAATGGTGTAAACTCAGATGTAGAAGCCTTGAGAGAGGATCTAACGAAGCTAGGAGAATGGTCTATAAATGGCAAATGCCTTTCAACTGTGGGAAATGTAGTCATGCACATAGATTAAAGTAACCCACAATAAGATTACTCACTGCTGGGTAATGAAATTTGAAAGTGTGGACCAGAAGGAATATCTCGGTATTATTATCAGCAAGGATTTGAAGTTTACCAAACTATTATTATCAGCAAGGATTTGCAGTTCACAAAAAAGAGCCTTGAAGCTGGAAAAATCACAAAAACTAATGGGTTACATAAAGAGACAATTCAAATACAGAAACACAGACACTGTTCTACAGCTGTACACATCACTAATAAGACCCCACCTAGAATTCATAGTCCAATTCTGGTTTCCACGCATTCAGAAAGATATAGATAGACTGGAAGCAGTATCAGCTAGGGCCACCAAACTAGTTCAAACACGGCAATTTGGATATAGATGAAGGATGGAACGTTTGAAATGATTTGATCTACAACCTCGACGACTAGAGGGACAGTTAATAGAGGCATTCAAAATTCTTCAGGAAATAAGAAATGTAAATTAAAATAATCAATTCACGCTTAGCACAAATCAGTCCAGAAGTAACTGATATAAACTGTAATTAAAAAGATACAACACCACTCAATGTGGCAATTTCTTTCTACAAAATAGCAAATACTTGGAATATTCTTCAAGCGGATGTAATAAACAGTAACACGGTAAAAGAATTCAATAATAAGTTAGACAAGATCACAAGAACTCTTTAAATGCAGTCATGGTTTGACAAACACAGCGGTTCCTTTCAGTATTTATTATCCAAAACTCACGGTACAAGATACAGTTCAGTACTGAATACTGAGAATAGTATATACAGGAAGTAAACAATGATTATGATAGTTAACAGCAATAGCAGTTAAGAACTATTACAGCAATAATTAGCTTAACAGTTATATGAATATTACTTCGGAGAATAACAATAGTTAGACAGTTAAGTATACAAACTATCTCACTCCCCTTCTTATTTATGAGACAATATACGAATAAATCGGGAATATCAATAAAATAAATTTACTAAATAATACAAGAATGAAATAACATAAAATAAATAATTTCTATTTAACAGGTTGCGTTTATCAAGACGAGTATTATTGCCATAAGCAATTCTGATCGTCTTCTAACTCATTCTCGCTGTTAGAACATTCATCCCAGAATTCCTCCTCTTCCGATTCATAGGATCTTTTACTGGGATCTACCTGCAAACGACTTGGGGGATGGCGCTCCCGAGTAGACCGACGTATTCCTCCTGAACTACTTCCAATCCCTGAGTCTATTCTGATGACTTCTTCATCTGAAAGATCAGCCAATGCAGTTTCCCAAGAATAATTGCTTACAGGGGCCTTCTCCAGTTCGTCAAAATGTCTTATCTTTACTTCGTCTGTTATTGTCTCTGCTGGGGTTAACTTATACGTCCAGCCACCACGAAGTATTTCTATAACTCTATATTTCTTCGAAAGATATGGTGCAAGTTTACCACCTCCACAACGGCGTCTCTCAGCTGTCGATAACTTCAATCGAACCAAATCTCCAACTTTGAAAGCTTTGCCGTAAGACTTCCGCTGGTTATTCCTAATCTGTTGTGCCATTGCAGTCTTGTTCCGTGCGACCTTAATAATTTTCTCAATTTTATCTACTTTCTCTCTCACAAATCTTTCTGCGATTGCTGCATTACCCAAAGAGCCCGGTTGATAATCCTCATCTTTGGAAGTTTCCTTTTTTAGAATCTCCTCTGGACGTCGAGCCGGAGTCCCATAGACGAGCTCATGTGGAGTAAATGTAGTCGTAGTATTTACAGCTGTATTGTGAGAGAACTGTACCCTGGGTATCATTTCAGGCCAAAGATCCATATTATTGTGACACATGCAACGAACGTTGTCTAATAATTGATTTTGACGTTCTACCTGGGCCTGACTTCTTGGATGGTAAGGAGAACCTAAGTCCTGCTTAATTCCAAACATGTTACACATTGCCTTGAAGATATCAGCCGTAAAATGTGATCCTCTGTCCGACATTATGACACGGGGCACCCCAAACATGCAAATCCATCTTTCAACTAGAGTATCCACTGCTGTTTTTGCTGAACAATCCTCAAGAGGTACCAAAACAACATAGCGAGTCAAAATATCTTGCATTTGAAGGATATAACGATATGGATGTGAGGATGAAATGGGAAACGGACCCATAAAATCAACTTGCACCTGTTCATTCATGTATCCCGGGAGCTCGCGGTTCTGAAAAGGGGCCTTCCCTGGATGCTTCGATCTTTTGTTACTCCCACATGCTTCACATTTACTGACATGTGCATGGACATCTGCCTTCATGCGAGGCCACCAGAAACTCTTTCGAGCTCTTTCCCATGTTCGATCACGACCCATGTGACCACTCATTGGACTGTCATGAATCATTTGAAGTGCATAGAGTCTCATATCTTTAGGTATCACAGGTAACCACTCTTCTTTCACGCCATAGGGATGTTCTTGTGAGCGTCTTCCTTTATAATTTATATAACACAGAATTCCATTTTTAGTAATACCCAAACGGTTACCATATTTGGCAAGCTCATTCTCCTCTGACACACACCCCGGTGAACTCGTATTTTTCATAAAGTTCACTACTTCCCTGATCCCTTCATCGCAATGCTGTTTTTCTAACATTTCATTGGGATCTACAAATACTGTGGCCCACTGCTGAGAAGATCCTACTGTTATACTTGCAATATGCGATACCAGATTTCCATCAGCACCAACTCTCGACAGATAATCAGCCATGGACATCACAGCACTGCGACCACTTTTATGAATTGGATTTATGTCAAACTGCTGAATTGTTTCAATCCATCTCCCTCGACGCCCTCTCTCTTCTCTAATATCCAGGGTGTTTAGCCATCTTAATGCCTGATGGTCCGTTATCAGATCAAACAGTGCAGAGGAGAGGTACATCCGAAATCTCTTTATCGCCAGGATAACCGCCAGTAATTCCTTTTCTGTCGTTGAATACCTCTGCTCGGATTTGGAGAATGTATGGTGGTAAAAGGCAATTGGTAACAGTTCCTTGGATGCTGACTTGTTGGCTAACATTGCTCCTGCTCCAACATCACTTGCATCAGTAATCAAAACAAACTGTTTACTATAGTCAGGAAGATGGAGTGCCACAGCATTTGCTACCTGGTTTTTAAGCCTCTCAAAAGCCTCAACCATCTCGACTGACCACTGCAATTTCTG
>NC_090740.1:128131069-128133569 GCF_036898095.1 Palaemon carinicauda | reverse complement strand
TCCTCACAGGGCTATTTTCCCCGTTGGGGCCCCTGGGCTAATGGCATCTTGCTTTTCCATCTAGGGTTGTAGCTTAACAAGTAATGATAATAATAACAGAATCTTCCTACTTTACAAGAACTAAATAGAGGCCGTTGCTGCTTCTTTTTCCTTATGAATCTATGCTTACATACAATGTTAAAAAATCGCCGTAAAAGCTGAAAAAATCCTGGAAAAAATGTTGACAGGAATTTACCCATTCAAAAACGGATATATCAACGTAAAGGAGTGATAATACGGTCACCAGCCAGTAAAAGATAATTGTAAAGTAGGCTATAAATTACGGTAGCCTGTATATTACTGAAATATTGCTGAGAATAGTATAAATTTACGTTGAATTTCCGATTGAAATTTCGTTTTTTAAACAGTTAAGTTAATCACTCACTCAAAATAAATAGGGATTTGAAGAACATGTTGCAGTGTCCTGAAATTTAAAACTAATACTCAAACTGATTCAAAACTCAAAACATTGATATCCAGAAAACGAATTCATCTGCAAATTTTTTCAGACTTCTGGAAAATGAATAGATAGATAAATATAACTGATTACTGTTTTACACCTCTACGTAATTCTAAAATCCTTGACAAATATTACTGCTAAGTGATTCCCCCTTCCATCAAGATTTGCGTTGCAAATGCATGCGTTAATTTTCCTCTATTTCATATCTTTAAATTGAAACTTTAGAAACTTTAAATAAAGGGTAATTGTCTTCAAGTAATGGCCTTGAACCCTTTTAATTTGGATATCGGGATTTTGAGGCCCACGGGCTTTTAAAAGACGAGTAAAGAGTTCAACAAAGTCCCATTCCTGAATATATATATATATATATATATATATATATATATATATATATATATATATATATATATATATATATATATATATAAATATATATATATAAATATATATGTATATATATAAATATATATATAATTATATATATACATATATATATATATATATTATATATATGAATATATATATAATATATAATATATAATATACATATAGATATATATATATAATATATATATAAATATATATATATATTATATATATATATATACATACATAGACAGATATATATATATATATATATATATATATATATATATATATATATATATATATTAGAAAATCTATTTGGCCTGTCAGCTTTCCTCCTCCATTAGGAATATGTGAAAAAGTCATATATGCTTGTCTGGCGTCTGACACTTAAGAAGGTTTTATATAGACCGTTTTTCTCCCTTTCTATTCCTCGTGGGCTTATATAAGCGAGCTTAAAGTCCTAAAAACTACTTAACGTATTTCATACCGTCGGCTATTTTTCCAAGGTTGCTATAACAAAGGGCGAGAAAGAATAAGAATGGGAAAAGGAAAATGCGTCCCCATTTCGGTTATTTAAAGCTAGGAATACATTTACCTACAAAAATAAAGAAAACATAACAGTCAACTCTTTATCATTATAATGTTCATGGATACTTCCTCTGTACTCTTGCTATGATGGATGATGCATCTATACATACACAAAAAATTCTTTAAACATTTAAGCTTTCACAAACAGAGGGTGACGTCAAACAAACAAAAAGTCACTTGAAACCTCAAATCGTCAATTGGTGTTTCGCTGACGCCCTGTGTGGAAAATCCTTGCATTTAATAAGACCGCTTTCTACGTATTCATATCATAGAATCTCTTTTCTTTCCACATGACCAAACCATGTCAAAATACACTTGATAATCTTTTTCACTTGCAAGTAATATTTTTACCAATTTTGGTGTTTATTGAAAATTCTCACGCTTTTGGTGTCTTCTTTTGCAACATGAACAGCAAAACAGTTTAGATAAACATTTTTACTTATTTTTCTTTTATTCTTATTTAAAAGCCACACTTACTTCCATAAGCAAGTTAAAAGGTTACTCATGAATGGCAGACGCAAGGGACAGGTACAATGCCCTAGAGACTGTCCATATACACGTATGATCAGCGTCAAAGCCCCTCTCCAGCAAGCTAGGGCAAGCTAGAATATGGGAACAGTCAATAAGGTGGTTCAGTACTTATATGGAATATTAAATATTATTCTAAGGCTACTGAGATGATACTGGTATGGATGTTTAGGACTTGAGAACGTCGGTGGAGGGCGGCTGAAAGTCAGGTAAAACTGGCACGATGACTTTAGATTCGAAGAGGTCACAGAAGGGTGACATCTATATGCCTGGCAATGATTGAGCGTGTAGATTTATAAGCTACCTCAACCTCACAAGAACAGTGAGGTTGCAGACACTACAAGAAACTATCAAGCCTGAGCGTATCTCGAACCCAAGTCTTGCAGATTGTCAGGCAGGGATGTTTCCAATAAGCTACCATAATTTCATCTTTAGCTTCCATGGTCAATGTCCCGTGTCCCCCTTTTGCTTCACCTACCTTGGGATTCAATCTACCTCACTCTCTTCTCTAATCCT